>NC_053394.1:218079525-218383843 GCF_905171765.1 Bufo bufo
CAAGAAATACCCTCTTACCTTTCAGATCCGACTCCTATATAACACCTCAAATCAGACCCTCATATCAGATTCTCAAATCAGACCCCATATCAGATCCTCAGATCCCCATATCATATCCTCAGACCCCCATCAGACCTCCATGTTAGACCCTCCCATATCAGACCTCAGATCACACCCCCTTTAGACCTCTATGTCAGACCCCCATATCTGATCCTCACATTAGATGCCCATATGAGATCTCAGATCAGATCCCTATATCAGATCTCAGATCAGGTCCCTATATCAGATCCTCTGACTCCCTGATCAGATCTTGAGACTTCTTAATCAGATCCTCAGACTACCATATCAGACCCCCATATCAGATGCTCAGACTCTCATATCAGACCTCAGATCAGTGTCAGATCTCAGATCAGCATCAGATCCCCATAGCAGACCTCAGATCAGACCCAACATAAATAAATAACGTACCTTTCCTGCTCCGCCGCTCCTCTGCAGGACAAGTGTTCTCTCCTTCAGTCCCCGCTCTCTGGTCTTCTCTGGTCCCGTGCAGCACTGTCACCTGACTGCTTACAGCGTCAGGTCATAGTGCTGTACACAACAGGACAGTGCAGCGTGGACCAAGGAGGGTGTAGTGCTTCACTCCCTCTCGTCCTGCACACTAGTGAACGCTTCTATAATAGAACCACTTATTAGTATTCACTTTATAAGATGCACTGTTACTTAGGCCTCATGCACGCGACCGTTGTTTTTTGCGGTCCACAAAAACGGGTTCCGTTTTTCCGTGATCCGTGACCGTTTTTTCGTCCGTGGGTCTTCCTTGATTTTTGGAGGATCCACAGACATGAAAAAAAAGTCGTTTTGGTGTACGCCTGGCCGTGCGGAGCCAAACGGATGCGTCTTGAATTACAATGCAAGTCAATGGGGACGGATCCGTTTGACGTTGACACAATATGGTGCAATTTCAAACGGATCCGTCCACCATTGACTTTCAATGTAACGTCAGGAGTTAATATACCATAGGATCGGAGTTTTCTCCAATCCGATGGTATATTTTAACTTGAAGCGTCCCCATCACCATGGGAACGCCTCTATGTTAGAATATACCATCGGATTTGAGTTACATTGTGAAACTCAGATCTGACAGTATATTCTAACACAGAGGCATTCCCATAGTGATGGGGACGCTTCTAGTTAGAATATACTACTAACTGTGTACATGACTGCCCCCTGCTGCCTGGCAGCACCCGATCTTTTACAAGGGGCTGTGATCAGCAGAATTAACCCTTCAGGTGCCGACGGAGGCCGCACACTGGCCACCAATGATATTACAATAGAGGGAGGGGGGCCGGGGGAGGCCGCTGTCACGGCTGAGTATGGGGGAAATCCTCAGCCGTGTGGGGCCTGGTCATGTTATGGCCTACTCGGCTAGGAGAACAGGATAGGGAGCAGGTCACCTCCTAACAGCGTCCCTACCCTGACCCTAACTCCTAACTGCATGGGCCGACCTTAAAGGTAGGAGGACCCATGCGCAGGAACCTCGGATCCCTAACTCACCCTCCGTCCGGTCCCTGCGCTAGGAGTCAGAGTAAGACGCCCCACTCCTCCTAGGCACGGAGGAGCAGGAGTCTCAACGGACAAGCTGTTGGGAAAATGGGGGAACACAAACAGTCCTATGGATATGGCAGGTAATGTGAACTAGTTCCACTTACCTGCCACAGCCTTGCTGACTGGATCCCTGTGCAGGCAAGCTGAAGTCCAGACAAGATTCAATGAACCCAGCAAACACACAACCACACACAGGAACCCAGATCCATAGCTGCACAAATATACAACAGGAACAAATCAACAGATCATAACATAACATGGTGTATCACAATTTATGATCACAAGGGTGGCCCACACTGGCAGATGGAAAAGACCAGGAGAGTTCCTCCAGCTTACAAGGCTGGAGTACCCCCCAGAAGTCTGTCTAAACTGAGGCTTTATAGCCCAGGCAGCCACACCCACAAACGGACACACCCAGTGCACACACTAGGAAGGAGATTAACCCTTCCAACACCAGGGAAGGGAAAACACCACTAATAGGAGACGTGCACACATACACACAAAACCGCATGCACAACATAGCAAGCTGCAATGGCACAGCTCAGACTGCTACGCTGCCACATACATACTGTTGCCAGCGGCAACCACAGGTGAGGCAAATACCACAGCCCTCACCTGTGATTGAACACCAAAGAAAACCGCTGACAACCACATGCGGTTCAGGAGTCACGGTCATAGCCATGGCCGTGACAGCCGCACACTGGCCACCAATGATATTACAATAGGGGGGGGGGGGGCGGGGGGGGCCGCACACTGGCCACTAATGATATTCAAACTGGGGAGGGAAGGGGGTCTGCCCCCTGCTGCCTGGAAGCCCCTGATCTCTTATAGGGGGCTATGATATGCACAATTAACCCCTCAGATGCAGCACCTGAGGGGTTATTTGTGCGGATCACAGTCCCCTGTAAGAGATCGGGTGCTGCCAGGCAGCAGGGGGCAGTCATGTACACAGTTCGTAGTATATTCTAACTAGAAGCGTCCCCATCACTATGGGAACGCCTCTGTGTTAGAATATACTGTCGGATTTGAGTTTTCACGAAGTGAAAACTCATCTCTGAAAAAGCTTTTATACAGACGGATCTTCGGATCCGTCTGTATGAAAGTAACCTACAACCACGGATCACGGACGCGGATGACAATCTTGTGTGCATCCGTGTTCTTTCACGGACCCATTGACTTGAATGGGTCCGTGAACCGTTGTCCGTCATATTTTTTTGACGGACAGGAAACACAGATCACGGATGCGGCTGCAAAACGGTACATTTTCCGATTTTTCCACAGACCCATTGAAAGTCAATGGGTCCGTGAAAAAAAACGGAAAATGGCACAACAGCCACGGATGCACACAACGGTCGTGTGCATGAGGCCTTATAAAGAGAAAGATACTGTAATTGGCAGTGCGCCACTGGCAAGGAGGGTCCTATGGGCCCCCCTGGCTCAGGGGCCCAGTCGCAGTTGCTACATGGGGTATTATTTGTATCATTTTTATTTTAGTATTATTTCGTTTTTATCTTTTATACCCAGGAAAATGTAAATAAAGGGGAAAAATCGTCAGTTTTTCACATTTGTTTTAATTTTCTAAATAGCAAAAAGTGCAACTAAAATACTTTTCAAAATTATGCCCCCATTCCATAATGGTAGTCTTAATATAGGATAGGTATAGGTTATAGTTGTCGGGGGCAGGGCTAGAAGCTGTAATGTGGCATATTTTCATTATTTTTTAAATTGTCTTTATTTTTTTATTTACACTTTGAGCCCCTTATACAAGATATACAAGACTTTTTGGGGGACATTTAACGTTACATTTTTTAAATTGCTGCTTTCTCTTGTAACTGGGGCTGATATTTTAGCACCAGTGACAGGGAGAATACAGCCCCCTGAGGCTTTATAATGCTGCAAAATCTAAGTGCAGAGCTGATGTGCTAAAATCCAGACACGAAGCCCCCAGAGATCACATGATCGCTAGGACCAGAATGACAATTTTTGATGTGTATACAGTGGTCACTGAGTGATGTTTATACAGTGATGAAGAAGGCGGGGGACGCTATGGGGAGTCCAGCTATCACTGACAGTAGGCTCCCTGCCCCCATAGCTGCACGACTAGCATGCAAGTGCGAGGGGCAGACTGGGAATATAAAGTGGCCTGGAAAAAAAATATAAAAGTGACAGGAGGTGAGGCCAACACAAGTAGGCAGGGACAACTCAAGCAGGCGGTGTCAGTGATACAACAGTCCAGAACACACCACCACCCCAGCAGAACACAATACCACAGTGCACCACAAAATAGGCAGTACAAAATACCTCCCTAGAAGTACCTGACAGTCCCTTGTTAATTAATGCTAGGAACGTCAGGTTGTTATGTACCCAGCTGGTGGACCTGAGGAGGCCTCAGGTGGCCCTCCCTGGACACTGATCCTTTGGGAAGCTTCCCTGTAGGGTGTATTGCCAGTCTGCCCCTGACAATTGCTAGTACTGCAAGGACTTTTAGGAACCGCTTGGACATTTAAAGTCTACGTGTGGTCGTTTATGTATGTTCGGTGGTGAATAATCTTCTTATACCCAAAACGGAAAGAATAAAAAGAAAACTCATTTTACTTTGTAAAATGTAGTTACAAGACAGGTAGACACAGTGCATGAAATCATCTTACATAGTACATCAGTAATATTTCAATGGTAGACTAGTTGAGGTATTTGCTCTTAAGTTGACCAGCCAGTGGATTTCCTCATTGCAGCAGAAGGCAGGTGAAGAGGAATATGGATAAACATTTTCTTTTTTGTTTGTCGTCTGAGCCCAGCAGCATAAGGTGATATAAATGTATTCTGTAATTATAGTAACTAGACAGGTCCTTAAGAATTCACTAGGGCAGCATTTTGTAGAAGAATTCCAGAATGATCTAATAATAACAGGATTACATATTACCACATCCAAGGAAATGACATGACACTATCAAGGACAGATTTACAATAACTTTCTTTTCTTAAATGGAAAGCAAATGTGAGATAGATTTATATTCAGCAGTTCATAATGGCTTTTGCTTTTGATATTCCTACACTTGTTTAGGCTGATCCTGCAATACGAACTGTTGTAGGTTTATATATCCTCAGCAAACAACATTACTTTTGCAGTTCGTGCTATGACTCCATTCATTTCTATGGGATCACCGCTCCTCTCCGATCCTGGCTAAGACAAATGTCGTGTGACCACTATTGCCGTGTAGCACTAGCTAAAAGGGGTTCTCCTGGATTTTAATATCGGTGACCTATCGTGAGTATAGGCAAGTTCTGACTCCCAGCACCCCCACCGATCAGCTTTTTGAGGAAGCCACGCCCTCACCACAGCTCCGGTGAGGGCCACAACTTCCTCGCAGCTTACCAACCATTGGATAGCAGCTGTGCTTGGTATTACAGCTCAGCCCATTCAGAGTTGGGCTTAGGCCATGCAACCTATGAATGTGACATCACATAGCCCAGGAACAGGCCTAAGCACTCGCCGAGCTCTTCAGCCTTTTCATACAGATGAATGGTGGGAGTGCTGGGAGTTTAACCCCTGCAGATCTGATATTATTGACCTATCCTGAAGATAGGCCATCAATATGAACATGCTGGAGAACCCCTTTAATGGTAATTACATAATGTTTCCTATTTCCTCTGTTGGGGCACTGCAGAGTAATTGAACACTTTTTTTTTACAATAAATGATGCATACCAGATGTTATGTGTTGGACAATAGGAAATTATAAAATGCCCTAAAACACTACATTTTTATAGTGCCATTTTACAACAGTCTTCTTTTTTTTCTTTTTTTTGTGTGTCCTGTACCATTTTCCACCAGGACCAAGTCTGATACATTTTTCCTACATTGACACATTATATGAAACTATCAGAACAGAAGTCCTTTGTGCTTCTTTACTCTTACTTTACTCCATCCAAACCTTTCAAGGTTTGCAAATTTGTATAATGTTCTGAAAAATATATTTTGTGCATTTTCAGAAACTAGCCTGAGCTCCATGTAAAGTCATAATTCCTTTTGCATGGAGTTGGCAGCCTTCTGCGCAGCCTCACCCATTTTTGGTGATCATTAATGTCATCAATCTATTACATTTATACAGGGATTGTTTCTTTTTATCATTCGTGTTCTTTTTAGAAGTGGTTCTACAAACGTTTTCTGTGCTTCATAAGACCCAATACATTCCATATGCTTGGAGAACACTTCAAATGCTTTGAGGAGCATGTGCACACATTGCTTTAGATTTATGATGTCCCAGCAACAGCGTAAACAAAATACACATGTTCACATGTTCACACAGTCATACACTAGATAGCTATACTAATAAAAATACAGACTTCTGCCTCATTCAGATGTATTTCACTTGTGTTTAACTTTCTGTTTTCTGGATATAACATATGGACACCCTGTTTAGTAACGGCATGAGAATCAAATGTTATATCAGGGTATAATACACCTGTCTATGTGAGGTTTTACTCATATGAGGCCTTTACCCCAGTCTTAATAAAATAAAAAAATATGGCGCAAGATGGGCCAAATTTAGTAAGAGGGATACACCTCTTAATAAGTTTGGCGCATCTCAGAAGGTCTTTGTGGCAGAAATGAAAAGCTGGCATAGATTTCAGGTATAATTTACATCAGTTCTCTATTTTATGTGCAGCGTCCCACTACATATGTGTGGGCACTGCTTAAAAGCACTTTTTACCCTAAAAATTGTATTATGCTGTGTTATGTGACTTTGTACTAATTTATCTGCAAAAATCCCTGTTACCAGGCAGATTAGATGTAATTTATACATCCCACCACTAGATGGGGATAAAACGTAGGTTCTATATATACCTAGTTCAGGCCTAGTGAGACAGGACGGGGACAGGTCAGTGGTTGTTGATTGAGGAGTCAGTCTGGTGAGAGTGAGAGAGTGCAGATCTAGCACTTCTGCTCTGATGAAAGTTTAGTCCAGAAAGGGACAAGAGAAAAGACTTATACATCCAAAGGATAAAAGCCACAAATCAGGCATCCAGGACCTTTGGGATATTCAGGTGAAGGATACCATAGCCTCCGGCAACCTCACCAAATTACACTGATACAGAAAATATCCGGCTAAGCTTAAATCAAGCCTAAGAAAGCCTGGAAACAGTGGATCTGCAGAATTAACTCTAATACCAACAAGAGACTGTATTTTGTACTGCTGCAACCAAAGTCATCAACAGTAAAAGTTGTGAGTTGCACCTTACCACTGTCTACCTCATTATTACCACTATTGTTTGTACCACCATTAACGGTACTGGCGTCACGACAAAAACCATCAAGGGACTCAGCCGCAACAAGCACCCTAAGCACCCCTAACATCAAGGGCACCTCAACTACCATCTTGGCTGATGCTTCCCTACTCAGAGCGTGCACAGGAGGATTTCCTGCTGTCCACCTCAACACTGTGCTGCCAGCCCAGGGAGGCTTTCTGCTAACCGGGAGTAAACTGATGAACTGTGTGTTATTAGTTGGCCCCTCATCGGTCCACCGTGCACCTCACGTGTTGCCCCTGCGCTACTGGCTGGCTGCATATGTACTAGTAAATCGATCTGCCATCTTGCTTCTATGGTTTCTATACTCATGTGCCATATTTACAGCAAAATAGAATGGTGGCTATCATCTCATCTTTTAAAGGGGTTTTATGAGTTGAATTTCTAGGGGCTGACTGCAAGGGCGTTGTCAAAATAATAATAAAAAACCTATAAACTCACCTTCCTGAGCCCCCTTCAATCCAGGGCTCAGTCCCCTTTGCTGGGCTACAGCAGTTCTGTATTGTTTGACCCCCACCGATCAGCTGTTTGAATAGACCAGGCGCTTGTGCGAGCGCTGCTTTCTCTGCACTTTTTAACTGCATTCCATCTAACTTATAGCGGTGGTGCAGTGTAATTACAACTGCTGGTCTCTTTCAAGTGAATGGTATGGGCAGTTACACTGCACCGCTGCTACAAGCTAGACAGTGAGCAGTTAAACAGTGAAGAGGATGCAGTGCTTGCACAAGTGTCACAACCAGCCAGAGGTCAGACCCCTGCCGAGCTGATGTTGATATTCTATCCTGAAAATAAATCATCAGCATACTAGCTCTGCACATCCCCTTTAACTGCTCATTTGCATATGGATAAAATGTACCTTTTTTACAGAATGAAGCATCGGATAACAAGTGAAAGATACCATTACATTCAGCTGAGCTAGCCCTCGAAGACATTGTGCCTGGATTACCTGTAATTTCCTGCCCTTTAAGGCTACATTCACATGGCCTCATCTGTTTTGATGTGCAAACCACAAATCCACAAAATGCGGATACTGGCCGTGTGCATCCCTCACTTTTTGTCATCCCCATTGTCAAAGTGCCTATTCTTGTCCACAAAATTTGCAGCATTGCGGTATGGAAGCGGACGGCGCACATATGACATATTCATATCCATGAGCACTTACAGTGGACAGAGGATGATGAGAATTATATGTTTTGTTATAATTTTCCTCTGGGGGAACAATACAGTGAAGAACAATTAGTAAGTAACACTAAAACTAATGTTAATATCCAGATTAAGGAGGTCACTTTGCTACGTTGAAAGAGACTAAAATATCAGTCTGTCTGTTGTCTTTACTTAACAGAAAAAGCCAGATGGTTCATTTGAAGTCACAAGTTGTTTTTCTCTGGACCCTGACTGCTTCCCATCTTCTGAGGGTCCTGATTATAGGACCCTTTAAGTCATTTCAGAAGCAGCCGTATGTCTTTCTTACCAGTTCTTTCTAATTCCTGTGTGCTGAAAGATGGATTTCAGCTTGTGCCTAAATAGAAAGCACAATATCTCCCTTTCTCTGTAGTACTAACTAGTCTGCTATGAGCCAGAGGACACCTGGTGAGTGATGTCAACCCTTGGGATAGTAGAAAAGACTTCTCAGTGACGCAATTGTCATCACAGATACTGTAAACAAATAGGATTTTACCCGTGAGAACAAAACTGAAGAAACCCAAAATGCTTCAGCTAAACTGGAATCCCTCAATTTCCTTTATTCTGTCATATATCTCAAGGCACTTCCATGAGGTGTCTGTTACAGAGCACCTGCAGGTTTATAGGGATATAAAAATGAGATTATCCTCTTCAGGTCAGAAATAATTGCCATGCAACTTATTGCTAGCTTTCTAAAGGGACATGCCTTATGATATTTTCACTTTGTTTAATATCAAAGCTGTGATGTGTATCATAGTGACATAGTTTGTAAGGCTGAAAAAAGACATGTCCATCCAGCTCAGCCTGCCGTCCTGCAAAGTTGATCTAGAGCAGTGGTTCTCAACCTTTCTAAAGCCGTGACCCCTTAATACAGTTCCTCCTGTTGTGGTGACCCCCAACCATTACATAGTTTTCCTTGCTACGTCATAACTAATTTTGCTACTGAACCACAGAACTTTAGCATAAATACAAAATATTTGTAAACCAAATAAATAACTTTAAAATAAATAATAAACAACAAATACCCCCTAAAAAATAAATCAGTGCTCACAGTACCCCCCCCCCAAAAAAATAAATAAAAAATCAGTGGTGCTCAGGGTACCCCTCAAATAAATAAATCAGTGGTGCTTCAAGTCCCCCCCAAATAAATAAATCAGAAGTGCTCAGGGTCCCCCAAATAAATAAATCAGCGGGGCTTCAGGTCTCCCCCAAATAAATAAATCAGCGGTGCTTAGGGTACCCCCAAATAAATAAATCAGTGATGCATCAGGTTTCCCCCAAATAAATAAATCAATGGTGCTTAGGGTCCCCCAAATAAATAAATCAGCGGTGCTCAGTGTACCCCCAAATAATTAAATCAGTGGTGCATCAGGTTTCCCCCAAATAAATAAATCAATGGTGCTCAGGGTCCCCCAAATAAATAAATCAGAAGTGCTCAGGGTCCCCCAAATAAATAAATCAGCGGGGCTTCAGGTCTCCCCCAAATAAATAAATCAGCTGTGCTCAGGGTACCCCCAAATAAATAAATCAGTGGTGCATCAGGTTTTCCCAAATAAATAAATCAATGGTGCTCAGGGTCCCCCAAATAAATAAATCAGAAGTGCTCAGGGTCCCCCAAATAAATAAATCAGCGGTGCTTCATGTCCCCCCAAATAAATTAAGCCTTGCTCAGCCAAATAATTAAAATAAAATTAGCCAGGCTCAGCCAGGCTCAATTAAATCATTGGTGGCAGTGGTGCTCAGCGGCGGTGTCATTAACGAAAAAACTCGGACCTCAGCAGACAGGCTCCTTCAAGCACAGGCAGTGATAGGACATCACTTCCTGTGCGCGAGGATAAGGGGCCGCTGCCGTTGTGCGTGCGACCCACAATAGGAAGCCTCAGGCGACCCCCCGGAAAGGGCCGATCGACCCCCAAAGGGGTCGCGACCCCTAGGTTGAGAACCGCTGATCTAGAGGAAGGCAAAAAACCCTGTGAGGTAAAAGCCAGATTTTCTCATCTTCCTCATCAGGGTCGGCGCTTCCATAGAGGCAAGGGGGGCAATTGCCCCCGGGCCCCCGAGTCCTTAGGGGCCCCCCCGCGCAGGCCCGCAACTAACTATAGGCAGGACAGTCAGTGTCACACTGTCCATTGTGGAAGCGCTCATCTCCAGTCATCTGTATCGCCGTCCTCAGGACAGCGATACAGATGGCTGTGCAGCAGGGCAAGGGAGGGAGAGGCGTGTCCCTTCCGCTTCCTCTGATAGCCTATCAGAGGCCGGCGCAGGCGGCACGATGACGTCATCGCGCCGCCTGAGCCCTGAGCCGTACAGTGCGGGACACAGGCCGGAAGAGGCCTGCATCACATCGCTGCCAAGGAGGTAAGTATAATTTTTTTTTTTTTTTGTTGTCAATACTGGTGGCTACTGGCACATGATGGGGTGGCTCTGGCTACTGTCACATGTTGATGGGGGGGTTCAGGCTAGGGATCGACCGATAT
Source organism: Bufo bufo (assembly GCF_905171765.1). Taxonomy (NCBI): domain Eukaryota; kingdom Metazoa; phylum Chordata; class Amphibia; order Anura; family Bufonidae; genus Bufo; species Bufo bufo. The sequence continues at coordinate 218,090,096 of NC_053394.1, forward strand.
TGATTTTTTAGGGCCGATACCGATAATTTGTGAACTTTCAGGCCGATAGCCGATAATTTATACCGATATTCTGGTAATTTTCATTTAAAAAATAAATAAAAAATTTCCTACACAAATCTGCTGAAAATCAATATGTTTATTGTTAACGTGTATTTTTTATTTTTTTTTTAATCTTTCTTTCAGTTATACTTAATATTTTGGTGTTTTGTTTTTTTTTACTAACTTTTAGCCCCCTTAGGGACTAGAACCCTTGTCCTATTCACCCTGATAGATCTCTATCAGGGTGAATAGGAGCTCACACTGTCCCTGCTGCCCTGTGCTTTGTGCACACAGCAGCATGGAGCTTACCATGGCAGCCAGGGCTTCAATAGCGTCCTGGCTGCCATGGTAACCGATCGGAGCCCCAGGATTACATAGCTGGGGCTCCGATCGGAGGAGCAGGGGTGAGGAGATCCTGTGGCCACTGCCACCAATGATTAATACTGGGGGGTGGGGGGGCGCACTGCACCACCAATGATTAATACTTGGGTCTTGGGGGGGCGCACTGCGCCACCAATGATTAATACTGGGGGCTTGGGGGGGTGCACTGCGCCACCAATGAAGAGAAATCTCTCATTAATTCATATACAGGAGGCGGGAGCTGGCTACAGAATCACATAGCCGGCTCCCAACCTCTATGAGCGGTAGCTGCGATCCGCGGCACTTGAGGGGTTAACTACCGCAGATCGCAACGGTCAAACTGAATATCGGCCGATAATATTGGTAAAACCAATAATCGATCGATCCCTAGTTCAGGCTACTGGGACATGATAGGGGGGCCCTATGACTACTGGCACATTATAGGGGGGCCCTATGGCTACTGGCACATTATAGGGGGACCCTATGGCTACTTGCACATTACACTGCGTGCAGAATTATTAGGCAAATGAGTATTTTGACCACATCATCCTCTTTATGCATGCTGTCTTACTCCAAGCTGTATAGGCTCAAAAGCCTACTACCAATTAAGCATATTAGGTGATGTGCATCTCTGTAATGAGAAGGGGTGTGGTCTAATGACATCAACACCCTATATTAGGTGTGCATAATTATTAGGCAACTTCCTTTCCTTTGGCAAAATGGGTCAAAAGAAGGACTTGACAGGCTCAGAAAAGTCAAAAATAGTGAGATATCTTGCAGAGGGATGCAGCACTCTTAAAATTGCAAAGCTTCTGAAGCGTGATCATCGAACAATCAAGCGTTTCATTCAAAATAGTCAACAGGGTCGCAAGAAGCGTGTGGAAAAACCAAGGCGCAAAATAACTGCCCATGAACTGAGAAAAGTCAAGCGTGCAGCTGCCAAGATGCCACTTGCCACCAGTTTGGCCATATTTCAGAGCTGCAACATCACTGGAGTGCCCAAAAGCACAAGGTGTTCAATACTCAGAGACATGGCCAAGGTAAGAAAGGCTGAAAGACGACCACCACTGAACAAGACTGGGCCAAGCTGAAACGTCAAGACTGGGCCAAGAAATATCTCAAGACTGATTTTTCTAAGGTTTTATGGACTGATGAAATGAGAGTGAGTCTTGATGGGCCAGATGGATGGGCCCGTGGCTGGATTGGTAAAGGGCAGAGAGCTCCAGTCCGACTCAGACGCCAGCAAGGTGGAGGTGGAGTACTGGTTTGGGCTGGTATCATCAAAGATGAGCTTGTGGGGCCTTTTCGGGTTGAGGATGGAGTCAAGCTCAACTCCCAGTCCTACTGCCAGTTTCTGGAAGACACCTTCTTCAAGCAGTGGTACAGGAAGAAGTCTGCATCCTTCAAGAAAAACATGATTTTCATGCAGGACAATGCTCCATCACACGCGTCCAAGTACTCCACAGCGTGGCTGGCAAGAAAGGGTATAAAAGAAGAAAATCTAATGACATGGCCTCCTTGTTCACCTGATCTGAACCCCATTGAGAACCTGTGGTCCATCATCAAATGTGAGATTTACAAGGAGGGAAAACAGTACACCTCTCTGAACAGTGTCTGTAGGGCTGTGGTTGCTGCTGCACGCAATGTTGATGGTGAACAGATCAAAACACTGACAGAATCCATGGATGGCAGGCTTTTGAGTGTCCTTGCAAAGAAAGGTGGCTATATTGGTCACTGATTTGTTTTTGTTTTGTTTTTGAATGTCAGACATGTATATTTGTGAATGTTGAGATGTTATATTGGTTTCACTGGTAAAAATAAATAATTGAAATGGGTATATATTTGTTTTTTGTTAAGTTTCCTAATAATTATGCACAGTAATAGTCACCTGCACACACAGATATCCCCCTAAAATAGCTAAAACTAAAAACAAACTAAAAACTACTTCCAAAAATATTCAGCTTTGATATTAATGAGTTTTTTGGGTTCATTGAGAACATGGTTGTTGTTCAATAATAAAATTAATCCTCAAAAATACAACTTGCCTAATAATTCTGCACTCCCTGTATAGGGGGGGCCTATGGCTACTGGCACATGTCAGGGGGGCCTATGGCTACTGGCACATGATAGGGGGGGGCCTATGGCTACTGGCACATGATAGGGGGGGTCTGGCTACTGGCACATGAATAGGGAGGCCCTATGGCTACTGGCACATGATAGGGGGGCTTATGGCTACTGGCACATGTTGATGGGGGGGCTCAGGCTACTGGCACATGACAGGGGGGCCTATGGCTACTGGCACATGATAGGGGGGGTCTGGCTACTGGCACATGAATAGGGAGGCCCTATGGCTACTGGCACATGATAGGGGGCTTATGGCTACTGGCACATGTTGATGGGGGGGGCTCAGGCTACTGGCACATGATAGGGGGGCCTATGGCTACTGGCACATGATATAGGGGGGGCTCTGGCTACTGGCACATGATATAGGGGGGGCTCTGGCTACTGGCACATGATATAGGGGGGGGCTCTGGCTACTGGCACATGATATAGAGGGGGCTCTGGCTACTGGCACATGATATAGGGAGGCCTCTGGCTACTGGCACATGATATAGGGGGGGCTCTGGCTACTGGCACATTGGGGGACATCTATGGGGGCACTTATTACTGGCACATTGGGGGCACTTCTTACTGGCACATTATTGGTGGGCACTATAGGGGCATCTACTGAGGCCACAAAGAACGGTTATTTTATATTGGGGCTCTGTATAGGGGCATTTTATACTGGGACACATTATGGTGGGTACTATGGGGAAGGTGGGTGAGGAGTACTATGGGGTCATCTACGGGGGTACTGCGAAGGGGTATTTTATACTAACAAATTATGGGGGACACTGAGGGCATCTACTGGGGCACTATATATGGGGCATTTTATACTGGTAGATTATGGGGGCACTAGGAGGGAGGGGGGAGAGGAGCACTATGGGGGCATTCACTGGGGGCACTATATAGGGGTATTTTATACTGGCACATTATAGGGGCACTATAGGGACATTAGCTCAACTGGGGGCATTACAAGGGGGTAGTTTTTACACTGTCACATTATGAGGAGAATTATTTCTACTGGGGGGGGCATTATGGTGGGCTTTATTACTCCCCCATGGTATGACCCCCTAGTAGCAGCACCAGCCTCTCTCTGCTCTGCTATTCCTCTGCCCGTTCTCCAAATCCTTATTATGAAATATTTCTCATTAGGATAAAACTCATCAGCTCCACCGAGCCCCCGGCCAAAGCGTTGAAGTGGCGTCCGAGATCCCCAAGGGCCAAGCCAAGTAATTGTAAGTTTTCATATGAAATATGTTTATGTTATACACATATAGCATACACCGTGCCCCACAATATACAGTTTCTTCTGTAAAAATCATCAAGTGTCATGGGGGAAGGGGTGGAGTGGGCCCTTATTGTTTTTCGCCCCAGGGCCCCATTTCTCCTAAAACCGGCCCTGTTCCTCATATATCTAATTGTGCCACCAAAACCTGGTGTATTGTTCTGCGTCAATCATTTATATGGCGACGTTATATTTCAGTCTGCATCCAAGTGACAATTAAAAAAGTTTTAATTGAAATGTAAATCCTGGTGCTGAGAGCATGGCATTGCCTAGTGATAGAGATGTCACAGATGTGATGTCACGCATTGTCTTTCTTATATCTAATTGTGCCACCCATCAGCAACAATACAGTGCACTTTTAAAGAGGACCCGTAACTTCTCCTGACATGTCTGTTTTAGGACCTACTTGCATTCCCCTTTCTTCTAACAGTTCGGGAGCATCTATTCTTATGGCTGTATGTTGTGACATTTCTTTATTATTCCTACTAGAAGCAAGAATTATTATTAGCAGTTTACAATTGAAGGCCTAGCTGAGTGTTTCAAATAGGGGGTGGAATAGCACATCATACTCATAAGAACAGATGCTCCAGAATTGTTATTACAAGGGGATGCAAATAGTTACTACAACAGACATGACAGATCTAATTTATTGCCGTGGACTTAACCATGCACCGCCCAAAGATTCAAGTAGTGGCCAAATGACAGAGTGGGAAGCGTGGCAGCAGCAGCAGTGGCAGTAACTGTGACAAAAGTGGCCCCATGACAGAGTTGGGACAGTATTTTGTCAGTGTTTTTTGCATCAGTATTTGATCAGTAATTGTACTGTAAGCCAAAAACAGGAGTAGGTCCAAAACAGAAATAAAATGTAATGGAATTATGTGCATCTCATCTGTTTTTTGGAACCATTCCTGCTTTTGGCTTACGAATTCTGATCAAATACTCATCAAATACTGACTAAAAGAATGAGGGCCTAATAGAATTGCTTATCTATTAATGAATCTGAACACACCACAAACAGTAGAATGAAACAACACTATGCAGCAGCCTCCTATCATTCTCTATGACAGGGGCTGCTGCATGAAAGCTCCTCTGATCACCTTCTGGGTTGGCACGCACTCAAATGCCATGTCAGGTTTTTGTCACGACCATGGTCATGGTCGTGACTCCTGAACCGCATGCTGTTGCCTGCAGTCTGGTTTGGTTGTTCAATCACAGGTGAGGGCCGCTAGTATGTTGCCTCACTTGTGGTTGCCGCTGGCAACATAAGGTATGTGGCAGTAGAGCAGCTGGAGCTGGTTGCTAGGCTGCTCGCTGTCATAGCAGGCGGTTGTCTCAGGCAACTTGTGTTATATGTGTGCACTTTCCATGTTTGGTGTGCACAGGGTTGTTTGTGTGTTCACTTCCCCTTTAAGTTGCTGTCTTCCCTTGTCTGGTTTTGGAAGGGTTAATTCCCTTCTCTGTCTGTGAACACTGGGTGTGTCTGAGTGTGGGTGTGGCTACTTTGGGCTATAAAGCCTTTCTGGAGACCTGATACTGAGGGGTACTTCAGCCATGGTTAGCTGGAGTCATCCTCCTGGTTATTTACCATCTGCCAGTGTGGGCCACCCTTGTGGTCATAAGTTTATGTTACACATGATGTTATGAAGGTGTGTGTTTGGTATGCTTGTTTGGTGGTCCTGGGTTCCTGTGTGATGTGTGGTGTGTGCTGTGTCCGTTTGTGTTCTGGACAGCAGCACTTGGACATGGGTTCCAGGCTTTGTTGTCTGTGACAGGTGGGTGTTGTGCTTGTTGCATTTACCTGTCATTGCCATAAGTTGTTTCTGTTCCCCTTTTCTTGTAGCTTGGCCACTGAGACTCCTGTTCCTCCATGCCTAGGAGGAACAGGTCGTCTTACCCTGCTCCTAGTTGAGGGCCACCCTGAGGGCTAGTAGGAATCTTTAGGTTCCGGTGTATGAGCCCTCCTACCATCAGGGTCGGCTCATACGGCTAGGAGACAGGGTCAGAGTTAGGGATATGATAGGAGGTGACCTGCTCCCTGAGCTCTGTCCTGGCCATGCAGTGACCAACATCTTCTGGCATCACACGGCTGAGGGTTTTCCCCATCCTCAGCCGTGACAGTTTTACCATGGCATCTGAAGTGTTAAATGTCGGCAACCAGCGATAATGCGGACATGAGCCATGGGTGTCTGCTATATGAAACAGCAGGCACCCTACGGTTATGGTGCCCGCTCCGCTGAGGAGCAGGCGCCATCTTTAAAGGCCCTGTCAGAGCAGAAATAGTACAGCAATGGTCGGGATGAGGTTAATCGATGTGGACATGCCACAAACAATAGAATGAGGTAGGTGTATCACACCAATTTATGAATCAAGTACTGATAGAAGTGCTTATCTATTAATCACTGTGGACATGCCACAAACAATATAATTCATAAAAAACAACAAAGTGTAGCAGCACAGCGAGAAAACGATAAATACCGTCCCTTGATGTGGTGATGCCAGCCGTGTTAGGAGTCAGTCCTGAACTCCCCCAGTTATATATGCATTTGTATAGAAAACCGCAGCACTCTCCAGCCTTGAATTTCCAAAGGTTTATTCACCAGTAAAAGTGCGACGTTTCGACCTGTGTGGTCTTTTTCAAGCAACTAACAATGTGAACAATATCAAGTACATATACCCTCCTAGATAGGTCACATGATTCAATTAAGCATGGTAATCCGCAATTACATATTCAAAAGGTGTGTATCACACCCCTCTGTGCCATCCGGATTTATAAAACTCCTCTCTCCAAATGTGATTCATGATATAAAAAACATAAACAGTTACTTACTGCAATGCTCGATGGGAACCTGGGGTACATGTCACTTAGTAGACCGTCCATTTGACATAAGTCCGGCGGTAAATCACATACTCTGCCCAGCGTTCCTCTATGTCCAATGCGCCATCTCCGAGATCCGTTGTTTACTTGCGCCTGCGTGGAGTGCACTCAGCGGGAACCATGGAGACCGTACGCCAAAGAACCCCGCATCACCATATGCATAGTGCGCCTGCGCACCTAACACATGCAGCGGCCGGATCTGATGTCAGGCTCCCTGCTCCCGCACTGCGCGTCCCCAATCGGCGTCATGGCAACACAGTAAAACAACCCTGATATCACTCATTCGTTCTCTTATGTTCTATAGATATCTCGACTCACATTAATTAAATCTGACATCCATGTCGGCGGGGGAGACTTAGCCTATCGCTCACAGGGTCCAAGGGTAGCATATTTATAATAAATATTTTCTTCATATATCTTTATAAATAAGGTCTTTTTTCAAACATAAATATGGGATCCACTATAATGCTACGATTTCAGGGTAAAGTACCTAATTCAGCTTAATGGTGATTGGGCTCATGTATCCAATATATTGGGAAGGAAAAAGGGGGCCATATCGTCCACCCTATTCGGGTATAGATCATACACCCCCCGTTCCAATGTGGGTCATCACCCTCCTCTCCCTCTCAAAGCCGCTCTAGTGTCTTAATAGATGGCACATCCTCCCACATTAAACGTATTGGATAGACGTACCCACCACGGACACCCAACTTTCAGTTTGAGGTGGGCGTATCCTCCATTTGATAGGGGGAACGCCCCTCCTCTTTTCCAACCACAACTGACAGGCTTAGTCGGGTAGTTGAAACCCCCGTTTCTGGGCTGATCCCCTCACCCCAACCAAGCCTTCCCATTCAAGCCAGCCCTTTTGTTAAAAGCTTTAAAGTACTACAACCCTGATCCCTAAATCGAGGCATAAATCGCAGAAACCACACCTAAAAGAACAATTAGTTCCTAACTTACCCTAGGCCCCATTGGTACCCTATTTCCTCCAGGCCAAATAATCGCCCTCACCTAAGGATCACAGAGATGTGGCCAGCCGAGGTATCCAAATGTCTATTCCTAGATATGAGCAAGATAACTGTCGTGTAAATTTCCAAAAGCTCGGTCTCTTCTTAATTCGTGTCCCCAGTTTCTGTGAAAGATAAACAAACAATATAATAAGACAGGTGTATCACCCCAACTGAGAGAGTCATTGGTTGAGAAGGATCTGGGTGTATTATTAGGTCATAGACTAAATAACAGCATGCAATGCCAGTCAGCTACCTGTAAGGCCAAAATAGAATTTTGTCTTGTATTAAAAGAGGTATGAACTCACGGGATAGGGATGTAACATTGCCACTAAACAAAGTGTGGTCTAAACTGTAATACGCAGTTCAGTTAGGGGCACCAGTTCATAAAAAGGATGCCTTGGAATTAGAAAAAGTGCAAAGGAGAGCAACTAAACTCATAAAGGGCCTAGAAGATCTTAGCTATAAGCAAAGATTAAACTAACTGAATTTGTTTAGCCTTGAAAAAAGACATCTAAAGGGTGAGGGACGACGGCGACGACATAATTAACCTGTACAAGTAGTAAGGCTGAAGCTCAGCCTGCGTTTGTGGGAGGGGTGAAGGAGGCCTATTTAGCGCGGCCCCACGCTCCCATCATGGACGCTGCGCTCTCACGTGACGTCTCTGCACTTCCGGTTTCAGTGCCGACGCTGCCGCTTACCGCTGCTGCTCGTTCCTGTTCCTGCTCGTGCTCGTTCCTGCTCGTTCCTGCCTCCGGTCGGAAGTTCTCAACCCTCCCGAACCGCGCTCCCCTGGTAAGCGAAGCGGCGCCTTGAGCTGCTCCCTGTCCTGGGAGCCTCGGCGCCGCGCTCTTCAAACGATTCCACTTGTCTGCCTGCTGGCCCCACCTCCCGCATTAGGTCTCCAGGCAACACCGACGCTTCCACATGTCTGCCTGCTGGCCTCACCCCCCGCACTAGTCTCCAGGCAACAACGACGCTTCCACACGTCTGCCTGCTGGCCCCACCTCCCAAATCCAATTAGTTTAGAATCAATTCCCTCATCTGTGTGTGGAGATAGGTTCCTGGAGAACTGTCTTTGGTGCTGCACCACAGTAATGAATGCCGTCCTGTATAGGACCACACATAGCAGGCAGTCCAGCTCTCATGCTTCCTTCCAAAAGTCAAACTCAGCTCTGCTATATCATTACATTATAATGGGACGATCGCAGCGATCTTCACCAGCATGTATCTGCTTATCTGTACATAGATCATATAGCATTGTCCTGCAACTTCTCTTATCCTCTGCTGCTATCAAGCTTTGCTAATTGTTCATATTTCCATGGTAGCTCATCAATTATGCAGTTCTCCACCATTCTTAAGATCTCTACTAAAACGTCAGTGTCTGCCACACGGCAGATTCGTGTCAAATTGTCCGCCACGCTATTGTCTGCCACGCAGCAGCTTCATGTCAATTTTGTCTGTTTCATTCACGCTATTTTCTGCCACGCAGCAGATTCATGTCAAATTTTGTCTTTTCCTTAGATTCATACACGCTATTGTCTGCCACGCAGCAGATTCATGTCAATTTGTCTTTTCCTTAGATTCATTCGCGCTATTGTCTGCCACGCAGCAGATCTATGTCAATTTTTCCCTAGGTTCATCCACGCCATTGTCTGCCACGCAGCAGCTTCATGTCAATTTGGTCTGTGTCATTCACGCTATTTTCTGCCACGCAGCAGATTCATGTCAATTTTGTCTTTTCCTTAGATTCATTCACGCTATTGTCTGCCACGCAGCAGTTTCATGTCAATTTTTCCTCAGGTTCATCCACGCTATTGTCTGCCACGCAGCAGATTCATGTCAATTTTGTCTTTTCCTTAGATTCATTTACGCTATTGTCTGCCACGCAGCAGATTCATGTCAATTTTTCCTTAAGGTTCATCCACGCTATTGTCTGCCACGCAGCAGATTCATGTCAATTTTTTTTTTTCTTAGGTTCATCCACGCTATTGCCTGCCACGCAGCAGATTCATGTCAAAAATTTGTCTTTTCCTTGGATTCATTTACGCTATTGTCTGCCACGCAGCAGATTCATGTCAATTTTTCCTTAAGGTTCATCCACGCTATTGTCTGCCACGCAGCAGATTCATGTCAAAAATTTGTCTTTTCCTTGGATTCATTTACGCTATTGTCTGCCACGCAGCAGATTCATGTAAATTTTTCCTTAAGGTTCATCCACGCTATTGTCTGCCACGCAGCAGATTCATGTCAATTTTTCCTTAGGTTCATTCACGCTATTGTCTGCCACGCAGCAGATTTATGTCAATTTAAATGTTTCTTTCACGTAATCATCTGCCACGCAGCAGATGCCTTTTCTGTCTCGTTCTCTTTCCCTGACACGTATTCAGGCTTCAGTTGTGGTCTGCCACGTAGCAGTCCACGTTAGTTTTTCTGACACGCATCAGGTTCAGCCACCACCCTGACACGCATCAGGGACAGGTTCTCACGCCTCATTTACACTTCCTGCCATGCAGCAGGTGCTCGGTCGCGCTACTCACTCGGCCCGTCCTAAAACTTAGTTGCTCCGATGCGCCTCAGGAGCTTCGCCTCTAGCCACGCAGCTAGCTCACGGGTTCCGGCCGCCCGCAAGGCATCAGGTCATTCAAGAGCACCTCACAGGTGTCAGGCACGGTCAAGCTCGACCCAGCTTTCGCTCCCTGATTCGCGTCAGGTTCTACTTGCTTCTGCTTATCTCGAACCTCACCCCATGTTTCTAGGGTCACCCCGGAGGTCTGTTCGGTTCAAAGTTCGCTAGGCGAATTCCTCAAGGTACCAATCCTAGGTCACCTTTTCATCCAGGTCATTTCCGTTTACGTTTTCATCAGCTAAGTCCAGGTAAGTTGGTTTCACTACTTCATTCCCTAGGATCAGGCCAGCATCCGCAGGTCTTTTTCCCTCAGGCAGTTTAAGCCAGCTCATCAGGTAGGTTGGGCCTCTTAACCTCTCCCTGGTAACGGATTCGGTCACTCTTCGGTGTCATTCAGAGGGTTTCACGAATTCACTCGCTGGTGTCAGGTGGCTCTATCACCCATCTTACCTCCCATTTTTTCCTTTCCACAGCACAATGTCCCACGCATCGGATATCATCGAGACCCGCTCCATTCCGGAATCGCCCGGCTCGGCCCATGGAAGCACTCTTTCATGCAGGCAATGGACCATCCCGAAACTCATGGCCGAACTAACCAGGAGAGGCATCCGCTATCCTGCCTCAGCCCGCAAAGCTGAGTTCTACAGGCTTCTGACAGTAGGGCCTATCTAAGCGGCTGAAGATCAGGTGTCTCTGTCCACGGTCCAGACAGCGCTGGCCCAGCTTCATTCTGCTATCAACACTCTCACCAGTTCAGTGTCCGATATGCAGACCAGGTTGCTAGTGGTGGAAACCAGGCCATCAAGTTCAAGCACTCCCACCTCTCCGGTTCCAGGCCCGCCCGCCATTCATGCCCCAACCCCAAGCCAGGCCCCCAGCTCCTTCACCATTTCACCATCACATTTCGTTCCCGATAATATCCGAAAGGACATTTTGGCAGGTAAAGACATTAACTTGGCTTCCATACTCATTTCTACCCACGACTCCGACGAGAACAGGACCATTGCATGTGGAGATATATCAGTGGTTCTCAAGTCCAAAGACACCCGGTTGCATAAAAAGCTCTCCATTCCAGAGTTCGTGCTGGCCTTCAGCCTTTTCCGAGACATCCTATGCTCGGCCCAACCGCACCGCAGAGAGGAACTTGACACCTACCTCTACAGGGTCACTGATTTGGGACACAAGTACGGAGGTCACGCATTTTACGACTACCATCGTTCGTTCTCTGCCAAAGCCGCCGCTGCCCTGTCCCAGTTCCGGCACATCACGGATTGGTCCATACTAGACATGGAGCTCTTCTGCAGGCACTTTGCAGGCCTCAAAGCTCCCACCTGCGCCAATTGCCAGTCCATCTTGCATTCCTCCGACTGGTGTCCCAACTCAGGGGCCCTGGCCCAAGGCAGACCCTCGGCCTTCCCTTCCACGTCTTCAAGTTCAGGGCAGAACACAGACAAATGGGGCAGGCCCGTAGTGTTTTTGGGCAGAAGTCAAGTTTGTAACAATTTCAACTGGTCTGATTGCTATTTCTCAAAATGCAAGGCTTTGCATGTGTGCACCATTTGTTTCAGGGCCCACCCCCAGTCGTCCTGTCCGCAAAGGTCATCAAAACAGCTATGACTAGCTGGAGTCAACATTGACCTACTAGCCACCCTCCTGCTGCATCACCACGATCCCGCTTTCGTGCAGTTTTTGGTCTCCGGTTTCTCACAGGGGTTCCATACAGGGCTAGTTTCCCACCCGCAAACAACTTGGGAGGGTTCCAATCTCCGTTCCGCCTTGGCAGATCCTGAATCAGTAGACTCCCTCATCCAGTCTGAGATCAGTAAGGGTTTCCTCCTGGGTCCATTCATAGTTCCCCCCTTTGACATCTGGAGGGTCAACCCCATTGGCCTGGTCACAAAAAAATTTTCAAATAAAAAAAGACTGATATTTGACCTTTCTGCTCATCATGTTTCCAGCACACCTAGCTTAAATTCGCTCATCCCTTCAGAAGACTTCTCTATGCGGTATTCCTCCTTGGACGAGGCCATCCGGTTGATCTTCCAGCTGGAGTCAGGCGCGTGGCTTTCCAAGGCGGACATCGCCGACGCTTTCAAACTGCTTCCAGTCTCGCCCCATTTATGGAAATTCTACGGCATCAAGTGGAGAGAACGATACTATTTCTCAGATAGACTGACGTTTGGATCAAAGAGCAGTCCCTGGCTCTTTGATCAATTAGCCACTGCTCTCCACTGGGTCTTGGTCAACCACGGCGGATGCTCCAGGGTCATCCATTATCTCGATGATTTCCTGTTGATCGAGACCGCAGACCAAGCACCTAATCAGCTCCAGGTGCTCCTCGACTTGTTCTCAAAATTAAACGTCCCGATTGCCCCAGCAAAAGTCGAAGGTCCATCTTCAGTCATAACATTTCTGGGGATCATCTTGGATACTGGTAAGATGGAAGCCCGATTGCCCGATGAAAAACTTCTAAGAATCCAAGATTCCATCAGGAGGTCTGTCGCGGCCAGGACCCTCACCAAGGTCGAACTCCAGTCGATTCTGGGAATGTTAAATTTTGCCTCCAAGATCATGCCCCAGGGGCGGGCATTCATCTCCAGATTGCTGCAACTTTTACCTGCTGCCTCGGATCAGGACTCCTTGATCCACCTCGACGCCGCCGCAACGGCCGATCTCCACATGTGGCACCATTTCCTGACCAGCTGGAACGGCATCTCCCTCTTCGTCCCTTCCTGGGACGATAATTCTCCCACTGTGTTTTCCGACGCAGCATGTTCAAAAGGGTTTGCAGCCATTTTCGAGAACCACTGGTTCGCGGGTCCCTGGCCGCCTCAGATTTCCTCCATCCAGAGTTCCATAAAATCCTCTCCACTGTTAGAAATTTATCCCATCGTGGCAGCTGCCCAGACCTGGGGGGAGGTCTGGAGGAACAAGCCTGTCGTCTTCGTCACGGACAATCAGGCAGTGGTAGAAATCCTCAGCAAAGGTCGCTCCTCCTCCCCACAAATCATGCCCTTTATCCGCAGATTAGTATGCCTTGCCTTAAACTACAACTTTCATTTTTCATGCAGGTTCATACAGGGTTCAGCAAACACAGCAGCTGATGCCCTCTCCCGTTTCAACTTCCCGGTTTTTTTTCAGGTGATGCCTGACGCAGATCCTTCAGGGGTTCCTCCACCGGCAGTCGAGACACTGATGATGGATTGAGCAAGCATGTCAGAACTGCCAAGTCACTCATCCATAACTCCTTATCCCTCAATACATCCAGGAACTACAAGACCGGGTGGGAAACCTTCTCACAATTCTCCCTCAGACACCCACAAGGACATCTGGACCAAACAACTTATGTCATGGCATTCCTGGCTTATTGTCACACAGACCTTCACCTATCTTTCAGCACCATCAAATTGTACCTGGCAGGGGTACAGCACTTCCTCACTTTAGATTTCCCAGGCAGCCAGTCCATATTTTCTTCCCAGGCCATCAAATCCACCCTTAGAGGGATCCAAAAGATCAGCAACAAGCCGGAGTCCCGGAGGAAACCAGTCACCGGGGCAATGTTCAGGGCTTTTTCCACCTCCCTAGACAACGATCCTTTCGGGCCATATAAAAGCTTAGTGATCAAAGCTGCCATGTATCTCTGTTTCTACGGGTTCTTGCGGCCCGGTGAATTCACTGGTTCTCCAGGACACGCAGGCCCCACTTCAGACCAGCTGGTCTGGCAGCAGACTCATTGCACCCTTTCTCTCCCTTCCACCAAAACTTCCCAAGTAGGACCTCCAGTTAAAATTATCTACTTCCAGACCTTCAATGAATGGTGCCCGGTTGCCGTGTTCAAAAAGCTTCTCGCCATCTTAAAAGTTTCCGCACCAGGCAGCCCTCTCTTTCCCTTCAACTCCAAATGTCTCACGACTTCACAGTTCATCCATCATATCAGAACATTGGCTTCCGGGTTTGGGCTCGATGCCAAGGCCATCTCGGGACATTCGTTTCACATAGGCGCGGCTTCCGCAGCATCAAGTCACGGGGTCCCAGCACACGTCATCCAGAAAATGGGCAGATGGCAATCCTCCTGCTTCACGCATTACATCCCTAATCCGAGGGCCAAAATCGCCAAAGCTTTCACCAGCTTAGCTCTATGAGTTCCACCTTTACATTCCTACCCGTTTACTTTTTGCCCCTCATTTAGCTCGCCCTCATTTAGCTCGCACCCGGCCATGGCTTCCCGCACACCCCAGCCATCTATAGTTGCCAGTCATGTCATCCCCTTCCCCTCCGTTCTTCTTCACGGTCTCCCACCGTAGCCAGGACCACAAGTAGTAAGGCTGAAGCTCAGCCTGCGTTTGTGGGAGGGGCGAAGGAGGCCTATTTAGCGCGGCCCCACGCTCCCATCATGGACGCTGCGCTCTCACCCCTCCCTCCCGTCCCCTTCTTCACCTCTCTCACCATCAGGCGTGCCCCTCATTTAGCTCGCCCTCATTTAGCTCGTACCCGGCCATGGCTTCCCGCACACCCCAGCCATCTATAGTTGCCAGTCATGTAATCCCCTTCCCCTCCGTTCTTCTTCACGGTCTCCCACCGTAGCCAGGACCACAAATATATAAATGGACAATACAAAAAATATTGAGGGAAGCTATTCTGTAAAAAAGACTTCTAAATAATTAGAGCCACACAAATGACTATACAAGAATACATCTTTATTAAATAATCCAAAAAGGACATCTTATACATAATCATAAGCAATAATGACAAAACCTTGTGAAAAGTGCTATTAAATGGAAGAAAGCCCTCCCCACATAAACTGGAGTCAATAGGGTAAGTATGCTGCCCCCAATGGTGGCTGTAAATAACACGGTTTAACACGGGGTTCCAAATACAGTATATGCCAACAGGCTGAATGAGCCATGCATAGAAAATAACACCCCGATCCACCAATTAAACTGTATATTAGGCAGCCAGCAGTATGCAATCACACCGCTAATATGCAATCAGTATATTTTCCAGGGCAAACTCTGCCAGTTGCAGCCACAAATCCAGTTTGGCTGCCCAGTAGTCCAGTGGATCTTCAATGTGGGGTGGCAGGGTGCTGTCCAAGTATGCCACCACCTGCTGGTTCAGGTCCTGCTCCAGGTCTAGCTGAAGCTGCTGGTGAGTCTTTTTTTCACTAGGCGGGGGAAGAAAGCTGCTTATCAGTGACTCTAGACTCAGGTTGCTGCTGATGGAGCTGGGACTGCTCCCAACACCCCCCCCCCCCCCCCCGCCACAGCAGCCATGGCAGAGAAACGTTAGTGCAGAGGGCTCTCCCGGTCAGACCTGTGAAAGGATGGACGATGGCGCAGATAGGCAGCGGCCAACTGACTAGATAGGATGTCTCTATAGTAGTTCAGTTTGTCCTCCCTCTCAACGGGTGTAAAAAAGACCCCCATTTTGTACCGATAGCAAGGGTCCAACAAGGTGGAGAGCCAGAAGTCATCCCTCTGTAGAATGGTGACAATTTGGCTCTCGCAACGCAAGCAAGTGAGCATGCATCGGGCTATTTGTGCAAGTGACTCGGAGGGGCTCCCTATCACCATCTCCACTGCATACTGCCACGGTATGTCTGTGTCCTCTGCCTCGTCTTCCTCATCGCCCTGTAGCTCCTCTGGCTGCTCCTGTAATGCCCCAGAGTGACATTAATACTTCTGCATCCCACTACTGTCTTTATTGGTTAACCTAGTGTCATATGTGTATTTATTGCAGGACCGTCACACTGTGGATTTCCTATTTTGTAACTGTTTAAGTGTAATATGCCTGGTTCAACAGCAAATGGCGGCAAACATGGCAGAGCTACAGGTACAGAAAATTGAGCTTTCTTTCCATTCTAACACCCCTCTGTGGTGTGGTGGGCATTTTTCCCACTTGCTGCAGGGAGGGAGAAGTTTAGTTTAGAGTCAGTTCAGCTTATCCCCTGCCAAGGGGAGGAAGCAGGTGCCCACCCCTGTTGGACGTGGCCTTGCCCAGGCCAGCTGGAGCACCGTCAGCTCAGCTGGATATAGAGGCAGAAGCTGGAAGCCTCTGAAGCCAGGAGTAAAGTTCCCTGGACCAGTTTAGAGTCGGACTACAAGAAGGAAGTTGCAGCATACAGCAAAAGCTAAGTGATACAGCTAGCCTGTCAGCACAGCAGGGCCAGAGAGCAACAGATGTAGCAGAGAGGAGTTTGCCTGCCACAGTTAATACCAAAACCTGCTGGAACCCACACAAAGCCTGGGTCTGTTTGGAGAAATGTTTATTCAAGTGAAGTTGTTATCAACTTCATCACAAGGTCTGGACTCAATTTGTTTCTTAATCCCTTACTACTACTTACCCACTTTTCCTTCTTTCGGAGCGCAACGCCTGGGGTTCTAGCCCTGCCCACAGGGAGTGATATCACGGTGCAAGGAGAGGAAGTGGAAGCTCCTCCTATGAAGCCCCTCCTTAATCACCAGTATGTGCTAGCCAGAGAGGAAACTAGATGGCGCTTCCTCGTCAGCCACACTGGGGCAGCATGTGTTGGGGTGATGATGAAGTGCCCAAGATGCAGGCAGCACCCGAAATACACGTCTCTCAAGTGCAGCGGCCCCTGAAAGGTAAAGAGGTGGCATTCCCCGTGCCGGCTGGTGCAGTGGAGGCAGCCGGAGTCACCACTCTGCCGCCCAGGAAGCATGGCTCTTTTGAAGGACTAAATCCCATGGTCCCCAGAGAGATTACAGCTCATGGGGGAAATATGTGGCAATATCGGAAAGTTATTGAGAACTGGGCAGTCAGGGTATGGGATCGACCCCAGCCCAGGGACCTGATTTTTGAGAGGAGGACTGGGAGCGTGATGTGGTTCTCGGTTGAGAGGGAGTCTGGCTTCATCCAAGATGACAAGAACGGGTAGGAGCTGTATGTTAACAGGCGCTCTGTGAAGCGCCGTTACCTTCCTCCGGCCTACCACAGCCTCTATAAGGGGGACACCTTAGAATACACCTCCATGGAGTCCCTTCAGGGTTAATTTGCTGCAGCAGTAATCTGCCTCGATAAACCTCTGGTCCCGTTGTCAGCACCGGAAGTATGTTCGGATTACCCAGCTACAACAAGAAAAGTGCGCTGTCTGCAAGAGTCGGCAGACGGTGTGCTCCGCTTCTGGGAACAATCTCAGCCAGAGACGGAGCCGCTCATCCCAGGGTTGCCTACTCCACCTGAGAGATGGGAGGAACACCAGACCACCGACCTCCCTGCATGTGGCCTATGTGAGACCTCAGAAGGTCTTTGCTATGGCCCTGTCTCCCAGCCGGAAGTTCGGGCTGAACCTTCCCAGCTTCCTTCAGAGCGAGAAACATGCACCACCGTAAGCTTCCTCTGATGTGTATGCCTACAGAGTCCTTTTGCTATGGCTTTGCACAGGGAGCAAGAATGTTACGCACAATTCTGATGGAACTCCTGATCTTAAGAAACTGGACTTGGACTCCAAAGCAGAGGCTCTCCTGTCATGTCTTGTGTGCTGTGGAGATCAAATGCAGATGGAGCAGATAAAAACAAATGAATGTTTTCAACTTACTAAAGCTGCTTGATTTAATTGTGAATAGATGGTAAAGGCAAAGTCTGCTGGTGTGTTGTCATCAGCGCCTTCTTTATGTTTACTGCTGGACCCACGACTACGTAATTCGGTCCATACCGCAAAAGGAGGTCTACAATCACCCATCATTTTTCCCAAAGAAAACATGGTTGAAATAAAAAAATGTCACCAATGAAAGGATAATGGAATTCGGTTCATACAGAAGAAAGTCTACAATCACCCATCAATTTTCCCCAAAAAAGCCTGTTTCACATAAAAAAATTCACCACTACGGAATTCGGTCCATACCGCGAAAAGGGCTTCACCACATATAACTTCATCGCTGAACGGCAATTAGGCCCTAATTTTTTTCTACTTTTACACAACACAAAAGACTTTTCAACAGATTAGTGCAGCGCTGGACGGTGATTATATTTTTATTTTCGGAAAATACAAATGTGATAGCACTCTGCATCCAGCATTCTGCCCTGCCTCCATGCTGGATGAGGCACCGGTGTACATTTTGGCCAAAGCGCAATAAGCCACTCACCACGTCAAGGTCGCCTCTACCGAGTGGTCCCTAACACTAGTTCCTACCTGTTTATGGGCCACGACAGCCACACAAAGTCCAGGGAATGCAGGTCAGCGTGCACGCCAAGCACACTCTGCTTTTAACCCCGTCCGGTGCCATTACAGCTTTCATCGGATCCAGGGATGCAAGTACCAACATGCACGCTGAGCCCACCATATACTTCTCCTGGAGCCAAATGGCTACTGGTAGGTTCTATATAAGCAGACTCAGTTTTATACTGACTTTAAAACCAGCCTCCAGGACAGATTGACTGGTCAGGTGTGCATGACTCCAAGGAGATCGCCACGCCTCCAATATATACTACAAAGAAAAAATGTGGGGGATTGAGTCAGCACAACCTGTATGTAGGTGCACATCACTATGGCGAAATACATATACAAATGGAAAATACAAATGTGATGGCACTCTGCATCCAGCATTCTGCCCTGCCTCCATGCTGGATGAGGCACCGGTGTACATTTTGGTTAAAGCGCAATAAGCCACTCACCACGTCAAGGTCGCCTCTACCGAGTGGTCCCTAACACTAGTTCCTACCTGTTTATGGGCCACGACAGCCACACAAAGTCCAGGGAATATATATGTATTTCGCCATAGTGATGTGCACCTACATACAGGTTGTGCTGACTCAATCCCCCACATTTTTTATATTTTTATTTTGCCACTAATACACGGCAAACAGGGCTGTAGAATATATCACTGTACCACTGAACCGTAATTAGGCCATACATTTTTTCTACTTTTACACAACACAACAGGCTTTTCAACAGATAAGTGCAATGCTGGACAGTGATTATATATTTTTTTCGCCACTAAAAAACAGCAAACAGGGCTGTAGAATATATCACTGCACCGCACAAGGGCAATTAGGCCCTATTTTTTTTTTTACTTTTACAGAACACAACAGGCTTTTCAACAGATAAGTGCAATGCTGGACGGCGAATATATTTTTATTTTGCCAGTAATACACGGCAAACTGGACTTTAAAATATATCATTGCACCCCTGAGCGGCAATTAGTCCCTAATTTTTTTCTACTTTTACACAAAAGGCTTTTCAACAGATAAGTGCAACGCTGGACGGCGAATATATTTTTATTTTGCCAGTAATACACGGCAAACTGGGCTTTAAAATATATCATTGCACCGCTGAGCGGCAATTAGGCCCTAATTTTTTTCTACTTTTACACAAAAGGCTTTTCAACAGATAAGTGCAATGCTGGACGGCGAATATATTTTTATTTTGCCACTAATACCCGGCAAACTGGGCTTTAAAATATATCACTGCACCGCTGAGCGACAAAGATATTTTCTCTTTTTCCACTAATACACGCAAAAAAGGGCTTTAAAACAGATAAGTGCACCGCTGAGCTGAAAATATATATTTCCTTTTTTCACTAATACATGGAAAAAAAGGGGTTTAGAACAGATAACTGCATTGCTGAGAGGCAAATATATTTTACTTTTGCCCCTAATACATGCCACAAAAGGCTTTACAACAGATTAGTGATGATCGAGCACCAAAGTATTCGGGTGATCGGGTGTTCGGCCCGAACATATTGCTATATTCGTGTGCTCGGCCGAGCACCCGAGTATAATGGAAGTCAATGGGAGTCAAACAGGCACCCCCTGCTCTGAAGAGGGGAGGGTGCCTGGTCCATTGGAAAAGGTCAGAAAGTGACATAAACACCACTGAAATGGATCGGGAACAGCATGGGGACGATGTATGGATGCATCTTGGACTCCCAGGTCACTGCTGGGAACCATGTTGTCCGAGTTGTACGCCACTTTTACAGACTGACAAAAATATGCACAAAACTCCCCAAAAAATCTATTTTACATGAAACAAGTGAAAGGGCTGCCAAAAATTACAAGGAACCGGCACTCCAAAACACCTTTTGTTACACATAAAGGAGGGCATCATACACGCCCTTGAAAAATTATGATTGATGGCCTGCTGGTGACCCTCAAAAACATTTAGAGCAAGGGCCTGCTGAGCTGACCATCTAAAACCTTAGGGGCGAGGGCCTGCTGCTGCATTGGTGACTCTAGATTACTTCTGGGTGATTGCACATCCCCTTGACGGCGACGATCCATTTGGATGTCTGCCCTATCAACTTTCGATGTTCTTTTCTGCGCCTACCATGGTGATCACGAGTAACGGGGAATCAGGGTTCGATGCCGGAGAGAAACAACTAACACATCTAACACATCCAAGGAAAGGCAAGCTGGTGTCACTCAAATCACAGACTCCCGACTCATGGAGGTAGCGACGATAAATAACAATACAGGACTCTTTAAATACCCTGTTATTGGAATGAGTAATAAAAAATGTCACTGCGGTATTTTGGATGAGGAAACGTTATACAGGAGAGGCCCTGCTGCCGCTTTGTTGACTCTAGATAACTTCTGCCTGATCGCACGTCCCTGTCATGTCCACGATCCATTTGGATATCTTCCCTATCAAATTTCGATGTTCTTTTATGCGCCTAACATGGTGACCACCAATAACGTGGAATCATTGTTCGATTTCAGAGAGGGAGCCTGATAAACGGCTACGGCTACTACTTCAGAGCAAGGCAACATGAGTTGCAGGCCTGCAGGTGAGCTGACCCTGTAAAAGATTTTAGGTTCGGGCCTGCTAGTGAGCTGACCCTGTAAAACTTTATATGCTAGTGCCTGCGGGTGAGCTGACCCTGTAAAACATTATAAACGAGACCTTCAGCTGAGCTGACCCTCTAAAAAGTTCTATGCGAGGGCCTGCATGTGAGCTGACGCTGTAAAAGATTCGATTTGCGAGCCTGCAGGTGAGCTGACCCAGTAAAAGATTTTAGGTGCGGGCCTGCTGGTGAGCTGAAGTGGAACCGACAAACCCAACTTGATTTTGATGGCTGCATTAAACTGCAGGTGACCGTCATACAGCTCTACAGATTTGTTTCCATCTGCATCTTTATCAACAATCTGTGGCCTTAGTCTTTTATCCATACTCTATGTGGCCTCCTCATGCTGCCATTTCCACACCATGTCACCTTTCCACTCATTTTTATCACCATGCTGCTGCTGATACAGCTTAAAAGGGCTTAGAGTGATCACTAGGCCCACAATCAAATTATGTTTTGTAATCGATAAACCCAACTTGCTTTTGAGGGCTGCATCAGTGGCGTAGGTACAAACCGGATTCCAAAAAAGTTGGGACACTATACAAATCGTGAATAAAAACTGAATGCAATGATGTGGAGGTGCCAACTTCTAATATTTTATTCAGAATAGAACATAAATCACGGAACAAAAGTTTAAACTGAGAAAATGTACCATTTTAAGGGAAAAATATGTTGAATCAGAATTTCATGGTGTCAACAAATCCCAAAAAAGTTGGGACAAGGCCATTTTCACCACTGTGTGGCATCTCCCCTTCTTCTTACAACACTCAACAGACGTCTGGGGACCGAGGAGACCAGTTTCTCAAGTTTAGAAATAGGAATGCTCTCCCATTCTTGTCTAATACAGGCCTCTAATTGTTCAATCGCCTTGGGCCTTCTTTGTTGCACCTTCCTCTTTATGATGTTCTCTATAGGTGAAAGATCTGGACTGCAGACTGGCCATTTCAGTACCCGGATCCTTCTCCTACGCAGCCATGATGTTGTGATTGATGCAGAATGTGGTCTGGCATTATCTTGTTGAAAAATGCAGGGTCTTCCCTGAAAGAGATGACGTCTGGATGGGAGCATATGTTGTTCTAGAACCTGAATATATTTTTCTGCATTGATGGTGCCTTTCCAGACATGCAAGCTGCCCATGCCACACGCACTCATGCAACCCCATACCATCAAAGATGCAGGCTTCTGAACTGAGCGTTGATACCAACTTGGGTTGTCCTTGTCCTCTTTGGTCCGGATGACATGGCGTCCCAGATTTCCAAAAAGAACTTCGAATCGTGACTCGTCTGACCACAGAACAGTCTTCCATTTTGCCACACTCCATTTTAAATGATCCCTGGCCCAGTGAAAACGCCTGAGCTTGTGGATCTTGCTTAGAAATGGCTTCTTCTTTGCACTGTAGAGTTTCAGCTGGCAACGGTGGATGGCACGGTGGATTGTGTTCACTGACAATGGTTTCTGGAAGTATTCCTGAGCCCATTCTGTGATTTCCTTTACAGTAGCATTCCTGTTTGTGGTGCAGTGTCGTTTAAGGGCCCGGAGATCACGGGCATCCAGTATGGTTTTACGGCCTTGACCCTTACGCACAGAGATTGTTCCAGATTCTCTGAATCTTCGGATGATGTTATGCACAGTTGATGATGATAGATGCAAAGTCTTTGCAATTATTCGCTGGGTAACACCTTTCTGATATTGCTCCACTATCTTTCTGCGCAACATTGTGGGAATTGGTGATCCTCTACCCATCTTGGCTTCTGAGAGACACTGCTACTCTGAGAAGCTCTTTTTATACCCAATCATGTTGCCAATTGACCTAATTAGTGTTAATTGGTCTTCCAGCTCTTCGTTATGCTCAAATTTACTTTTTCCAGCCTCTTATTGCTACTTGTCCCAACTTTTTTGGGATTTGTTGGCACCGTGAAAATTGGAATCAACATATTTTTCCTTTAAAATGATACATTTACTCGGATTAAACGTTTGATCTGTCATCTACGTTCTATTACAAATAAAATATTGACATTTGCCATCTCCACATCATTGCATTCAGTTTTTATTCACAATTTGTTAAGTGTCCCAACTTTTTTGGAATCCGGTTTGTAGAAATGACTGGGCCCGACAGCAAATTTTTGAACGGGGCTCAATCCCACAGTAATTTTTTAGCGACCCCTTCCTTTCATGCCGCCCCCATTCCTGTGGCTAGTAAAGATCACTCTCTCAGAACAGGGCCGGCAGCTGTTCCATCCGTTTAATACACTGTCTATACTGTCACTCTATATAATTTCATTGTGTAATACTGTTGAGGGGGCCCTGACCAAATCTTTTAGTCCTCCTCCTCATGGATGGGCCCCTTCTGGGTCATGGCTCCAAGGCTGCAGCTTCCCCTGCTTCCCCTATAGCTACGCCCCTGGTCTGCATGCATTAATCTGCAGGTGACCGTGATACAGCTCCACAGATTGTTTCCATCTGCATCTTTCTCAACAATCTGTAGCCTTAGTCTTTTATCCAGACTCTGTCATTGTGGCCTCCACCTTGCCACTCATTTTTATCATCATGCTGCTGCTGATGCAGCTTAAAAGGGCTTAAAGTGATCACCAGGCCCACAATCTAATTAAGGTTTTAAGCACAAAACCAAAGTAAAAAATAAATTTTATAGGAAAAATTGATTGAAAACATTCTTTCCTGCATATTTACTTGTATATAAAGTGTAAGTGCTGCCAAAAATTACAAGGAAGAGGCACTCCGATACAACCTGTATATCACATAAAGGAGGGCCTCATTCACATTGAGTTGCGATCCTTCAGGTGAGCTGACCCTGTAAAAGATTTTAGGTTTGGGCCTGCAGGTGAGCGGACCCTCTAAAAAATTATATTCAAAGGCTATATATGTGAGGGCATTATATGTGACGAATAAGCAATGCATGTTGATATAACGGAAGAGGAGGAGGAGGAGAAAAGGAAGATTCAACCATATACCCTTGTTTGTGGTGGAAGGGGTGCATGGGAATACAGTCTATTAACTACATTAAAAACAACACATGTAAAGTGCCTTTATGTTCATCAGCATTCTTCTGGTGGAGTTGAGAAGTCATGGTCTTGTTCATTTTTATATGAGTCAACCTGTCAGCATTTTCATTTGACAGGCGGATACGCTGATCTGTTATAATGCCACCAGCAGCACTAAATACACGCTCAGACAAAACACTGGCGGCAGGGCAGGCCAGCACCTCCAAACCATAGAGCGCATGTTCGTGCCACGTGTCCAGCTTGGACACCCAGTAGTTGTAAGGCACTGAGGGATCATTGAGGACGCTTACACGGTCTGCTATGTACTCCTTCACCATCTTCCAAAATTTTTCTCTCCTTGTGGCAGTAGGCTGCACATCAGGGTGAGGGTGCTGGCGGGGTGTCATGAAACTTTCCCAGGCTTTGGAGAGTGTTGTCCTGCCTCTGTTGGAACTGCTATGTTTTCATCTTGTATCCCCTCCTCGGTTGGCCAAGGAAGTACGGTCTCTGCCAACAGTGTTGTCAGATGGAAATTTTTTTAGCAATTTTCCAACAAGGATCTTCTGGTATTGCACCATTTTGCTCGTTCTATCTACCAGAGGAATGAGAGATTAGAAGTTCTCTTTGTAGCGGGGGTCGAGAAGGTTGAACACCCAGTAATCCGTGTTATCTAAAATGTGTATAATGCAAGGGTTGCTAGAAAGGCAGCCTAACATGAAGCCAGCCATGTGTGCCAGAGTACCAACAGGCAAGACGTCGATGTCGACATCAGGATGACTCTCCATCTCTTCATCCTCCTCCTCCAATTTTGCTAATCCACGCTGAACAGATGGAATTAAAGTTCCATGGGTACTACCCTCTGTAGCAGAGGCAACTGTCTCCAGCAACTCCTCCTCTTCATGGTCCAATTCGCGCTGAGAAGACGAACTGAGGGTGGGCTGGCTATCACCCTGTGTAATGTCCTCCCCCATTTCCTCGTCTGCCACATTCAGAGTGTCGTCCTTAATTGTGAGCAGCGATCGTTTGAGTAGACACAGCAGTGGGATGGTTACGCTGATAATAGCGTTATCGCCACTAACCATCTGTGTGGATTCATTAAAGTTTTTTAAAACCTCACAGAGGTCTGACATCAATGACCACTCCTCGCTTGTGAATAGTGGCAGTTGAAAGGCGACAACCATGTTGCAGCTGGTATTCCACAACTGCCCTCTGCTGCTCACAAAGCCTGGCAAACATGTGGAACATAGAGTTCCAGCGCGCATACTCATGTCGCACAACAGTCGTTGAGCTGGAAGCCGCAAGCGCTGCTGCAGCGTTGACAGACTGGCTGAAGCTGTGGATGACTTGCGGAAATGGGCACACACGCGGCGCGCCTTCACTAGTAGCTCTGGAAAATTGGGGTAGGTTTTGATAAACCGCTGAACCACTAAGTTTAAGACGTGGGCTAATCATGGGATGTGTGTCAGGTTGCCGAGCTCCAAAGTCGCCACCAAGTTTTGGCCATTGTCAGGCACAACCATGCCTGGTTGTAGGTTGAGTGGCGAGAGCCACAGATCGGTCTGGTCCCTTATACCCTGCCACAGCTTTGCGGCGGTGTGCTGTTTGTCCCCTAAGCAGATCAGCTTCAGCACGGCCTGTTGACGCTTAACCACAGCAGTGCTACACTGCTTCCAGCTAGCAGCTGATGGCTAACTGCTGCTGGAGGAGGAAGTGGAGGAGGAGGCGGCGGAGGAGAAGTGGGGGTTGGAGCAGGTAACATAGCTGCTGGCGGAGACCCTGTTGGACGTCGGGCCCGCAATCCTGGGCATTTGTAGCACCTGTGCCATGCCAGGGTATGACTCACTTCCGGCCTCCACAACATTCACCCAATGTGCGGTCAGCGAAATGTAGCGTCCCTGGCCACCAGCACTTGTCCATGTGTTCGTGGTGAAGTGGACCTTCCCAATAACTGCATTGGTAAGGGCACGGGTGGTGTTCTGGGACACATGGTGTAAGGCGGGCACGGCACACCGTGAAAAATAATGGCGGCTAGGGCCTGCGTACCGAGGGAGAGCCGCCGATATCAGGCTGTGGAAGGCCTCAGTGTCCACAAGCCTATATGGCAACATTTCAAGGGCCAGTAATTTTGAAAGTTGAGCAAATACTTGCTATTGCCTGTGGGTGGGTGGGTATTTGCTGACTGTGTTATGGACATTTGGACGCTGCGCTGGGACAGGGAGGTGGATGTTGTTGCTGATGGTTCATGCAAAGGTCCAGTTGCAGGGGGCGATGGGCACCCGGGCCTGCGCCTTCGACAGGGGATTGGCCAGCAGTGCGTAATACAGGGGAAGAGGAGGCAGTGGTGTGACCCGCAGACCCAGATTATGGACCCAGGCGTTTGGACCACTTCTTAGGGTGCTTGGATGCCATGTGGCGGATCATGCTGGTGGTGGTAAGGTCGCTAGTATTCACGCCCCGGATCATTTTGGTACGGCACAGGTTGCAAACTACCACTCTTTTGTCGTCTGCACTTTCAGCAAAAAAGCGCCATACTGCGGAACACCTACCCCTTGGCAAGGTAGATTTACACATAGGGGTGCTCGGTGTAACAGTTTCGGGCCTGTTTGTTGTGGGCCGACTTCTCCCTTTTGCAACCCCACTGCCTCTTCCAGCCTGTTGCAGTGCTGCGGAACCCTCCCCCTCTGTACTGCTGTCCTCACTCGGCTTTTCACCTTCCCATGCTGGGTCAGTGACCTCATCGTCAACCACCTCCTCTTCCACTTCTTCACTCTGCTCATCCTCCTGACTTGACCTAACCACAACCTCAGTGATTGACAACTGTGTCTCATCATCATCAACCTCAAGAACGAATGATTGCCGTTTACCAGCGTCATCTTCTTGAGACTGTGAAGGCTCAAGAGGTTGGGAATCAGGGCACAATATCTCAGGTCCCTCTTCAAGCGTGCTGGGCGCGAGGGCCAAATGTAATAGTGGTGCTGGAAAGAGCTCCTCGGAATCTCCGAGTGTGGGATCACTCATTTGGCAAACCTCTCCATGGTGGGAGGAAGGATGATCAGAGTGAGGATTTGGTTGACTCTTGGCTACAGAGACTGGACTTGGTAGAAGAGAGGGTGGTGCTTAACCGACTGTTCGCATTGGTCCGACTTGGACAGTGTTGTCCTGCGCCGCCCAGCTAAATTGGATTGAAGCTGGATATGGTGGATTTTTTTTTTCTAGTGCACTGGCAGCAGGCACAGTTTCATTGTGCCCAGGGCCACGGCCTCTGTGTGCACCATTAGCATCACGCCCACTTCCCTGTCCCTTAGTGCTCGCCTTCTTCATATTAATGGTTTTGTCACTAGGTGTGGCGCAGATTTTTTCACTGTACGCTAAAGACACAGTTTTTGGATGCAGGACAGTATATGTCACAGAACACCAAAGAACATAGACACAGTTTTAGGCCCAGATTATTGGAATCTGCAGTACAGACACTCTTTTCTGATGTAGTTTATATTTTTCCCTATATATGGGCCTGACAACCACACAAGGTGTTGAAGCCCAGATCACACAATTCACGGATTACACCATTGACAGCAAAAATGTGGATAGATTATGGGAGAAAAATAGTTTTCTGTATTATAATTTTTTTCCCTATATCTGGGCCTGACAACCACACAAGGTATCGAAGCACAGATCACACAATTCAGATTACGCTGTTGACAGCAAAAATGGGGATAGATATGGGAAAAAATAGTGTTTTCTGTATTATAATTTTTTTCCCTCTATCTAGGCCTGACAACCACACAAGGTGTTGAAGCACAGATCACGCAATTCACGGATCGCACCGTTGACAGCAAAAATGTGGATAGATTATGGGAAAAAATATATTATTTTCACTTATATTCTTCCTATCTCTCCCCCTGACACACAGAAGGTATTGGTGCAGATATGTCACAAGTCACTGCAGACACCTTCTATATAGCAAAAGAATCGCTATTTCGCAAAGTATAAAAAATTTTTTATCGAGTACTACTTTGCACAATTAAATTGCTGCCACCACACACAATAGTCCTTAAAAGGACTTTTGGGTCTTTGAAACATTATTCACTGGAATATATTGTGATTACAATCTCCCTACACTATCTGTCCCTTCCTAAGCGCAGCTCTCCCTGACTCGCAATGAGCCGAACCTGCTTCATTGGGTGCTATATAGCACCCGATGATGCGTTCCGGCCAGCCAATCACTGTAATGACAGTAGTCAACATGGCTACTGGCATTACAGTGATGGCAGTACTTACCTGCATATTTATTGACTGCTTAGCAGCCGCAAAACGTGCGGGAAGGAGACTCGAGCATGGCGCTCGAGCACATGTGGTACTCGGCCGAGTACCGCCATGTGCCAAGCATAGCAATGCTCAAACCAAACAAGTATTCGGGCCCTTTTTCCAACTAACACAAGCCAAAAAATACTTTAGAACATATAACTGAACCACTCTAGGGCAAATTAAAGGTAGAATATTTCCTTGTAATAACCACTGTTAATGTCTGTATCAATCAACACTTGCACGCTAATAAGAACGGTTTGCTCGAATTACAGAGCTGTATAATGGCAATTTGGATCCCCAGTTAGTGCAGCAAGGTGTAATCAGATTGTTCCTATTACCCAGGCTGTCACCTCCCAGACTGAACCCTGTTCAACAGAAATGCTGTGGAATGATTCCTCCCTATCCTTTCCCTACACCTTGAATAATCTTTCCCTGCACTTGTAAATAGTTTTTTTTAGCACAGTGATTTTTCTATTACTGTCCTTAGCGCCTGCAGACATCTCTCCCTGCACTAAGTACACTGGTAAATGGCACAATTCAAGATGGCTGCCGCTATTTATAGGGCTGTGACATCACAGGGCTAGCTGGCTGCTGATTGGCTGCATGCATGGCATTATAGGTGACCCCGCCTTCCGAGAGTTCCTTTCTCCATGTCCACATGCAGCAGCCATTTTAGGAAAAAATGTGATTCGTTACCACGAAGCACGAGGTGCGAATCAAATTTTTCCTGAATTTAGGAATGAATTCCACTTCGTTACTCATCTCTAATCAATATGTTTCTGGCCTGCAGCCATGAGAAGGGCTCCTAAGGTCCCTGGGCATTGGTCCAGTGAGGAATTTCCCTATGGGGTCTTTGGTCAGTCCACCCCTGGCTGTATTGTTGGTAATTGTACTGACGCTTGATTAGCATGACGGAGGTGGCTTTAATGGCACTGGTAGTCATGGTGGTGGTGGACCTTTTGGCAGATATAAAGGTGGGAATCATGGGGGATGGGGGAGTAATATATGAAATATCAACATCTGAGGAAGTGGTGGAATGATGATGATGATTGTGTGTTGTACAGAACCCTACTGTGCCTAATTGAGTCTCACTGCAAATTCGATTAAATGGACCAGAAGCTAATTTGGGCAAATTTGCTCATCTCTAAGGCTGGGTTCGCACGGGCGTTGTGGGTGCGTTGCGGGAAAATGCGTTATTTTTTCCGAACGAGTGCAAAGCGTTTTTATGCGTTTTGCACGCGCATAAGAAAAATTGCCATGTTTACTACCCAGACCCGAACCCGGACTTCTTCACAGAAGTTCGGGTTTGGGATCGGTGTTGTGTAGATTTCATTATTTTCCCATATAACATGATTATAAGGGAAAATAATAGCATTCTTAATACAGAATGCTAAGTAAATTAGGAATGGAGGGGTTAAAAAAATAAAATAAAAAATGTAACTCACCTCATGCACTTGTTTGCGCAGCGCAACTCGTCTTCTTTCTTCTTCTTTGAGGACCTGGGAGGAAAAGGACCTTTGGTGATGTCAATGCTCTCATCGCATGGTCCATCACCATGGTGATGGACCATGTGATGGACCATGTGATGAGCGCAGTGACATCACCAAAGGTCCTTTTCCCCCTAGGTCCTCAAAGAAGAAGAAAGAAGACGAGCCGGGCTGCGCGAACAAGTGGATGAGGGGAGTTTAATTATTATTTTTTATTTTTTAACCCCTCCATCCCTAATTTACTTAGCATTCTGTATTAAGAATACAAATTGGCCTGATGAGATACACCCAAAATTATTAAAAGAGCTTAGTGGTGAGCTGGCAAAACCGCTAACAGATTTATTTAACCAATCATTAGTAACAGGAGTCGTCCCGGAAGATTGGAAATTGGCAAATGTCGTGCCCATTCGCAAGAAAGGTAGTAGGGAGGAATCGAGCAACTATAGACCAGTGAGTCTGACATCAATAGTAGGCAAATTAATGGAAACCCTATTAAAGGATAGGATTGTGGAACATCTAAAATCCCATGGATTGCAAGATGAAAAACAACATGGGTTTACTTCAGGGAGATCATGTCAAACAAATCTTATAGATTTTTTTGACTGAGTGACTAAAATAATAGACGGTGGAGGTGCAGTAGACATCGCATATCTAGATTTTAGTAAGGCTTTTGACACTGTCCCACATAGAAGACTTATCAATAAACTGCAGTCATTGAGCATGGACTCCCATATTGTTGAGTGGATTAGGCAGTGGCTGAGTGACAGACAGCAGAGGGTTGTAGTCAATGGAGAACATTCAAAACAAGGTCATGTTACCAGTGGGGTTCCACAGGGATCTGTACTGGGACCAATTTTGTTTAATATCTTCATAAGTGATATTGCAAAAGGCCTCGATGGTAAGGTTTGTCTTTTTGCTGATGACACAAAGATATGTAACAGGGTTCCTGGAGGGAAACGCCAAATGGAAAAGGATTTAGGAAAACTAGAAGAATGGTCAGAACTCTGGCAACTGAAATTTAATGTGGATAAGTGCAAGATAATGCACCTGGGGCGTAAAAACCCAAGGGCAGAATATAGAATATTTGACACAGTCCTGACCTCAGTATCTGAGGAAAGGGATTTAGGAGTAATTATTTCAGAAGACTTAAAGGTGGGAAGACAATGTAATAGAGCAGCACGAAATGCCAGCAGAATGCTTGGATGTATAGGGAGAGGTATAAGCAGTAGAAAGAGTGAAGTGCTTATGCCGCTGTACAGAACACTGGTGAGACCTCACTTGGAGTATTGTGCTCAGTACTGGAGACCATATCTCTAGAAGGGTATAGATACTCTAGAGAGAGTTCAGAGAAGAGCTACTAAACTAGTACATGGATTGCAGGATAAAACTTACCAGGAAAGGTTAAAGGACCTTAACATGTATAGCTTGGAAGAAAGAAGAGACAGAGGGGATATGATAGAAACTTTTAAATACATAAAGGGAATCAACTCGGTAAAGGAGGAGAGCATATTTAAAAGAAGAAAAACTACCACAAGAGGACACAGTTTTAAATTAGAGGGGCAAAGGTTTAAAAGTAATATAAGGAAGTATTACTTTACTGAGAGAGTAGTGGATGCATGGAATAGCCTTCCTGCAGAAGTGGTAGCTGCAAATACAGTGAAGGGGTTTAAGCATGCATGGGATAGGCTTAAGGCTATCCTTCATATAAGATAGGGCCAGGGACTATTCATAGGATTCAGATATATTGGGCAGACTAGATGGGCCAAATGGTTCTTATCTGCCGACACATTCTATGTTTCTAAATTTTTCCCTTCTAACCATGTTATAAGGGAAAATAATAAAGATCGGGTCCCCATCCCGATCGTCACCTAGCAACCATGCGTGAAAATCGCACTGCATCCGCACTTGCTTGCGGATGCTTGCGATTTTCACGCAGCCCAATTCACTTCTATGGGTCCTGCGTTGCGTGAAAAACGCACAATATAGAGCATGCTGCAATTTTCACCTGAATTCACAAGTGATGCGTGAAAATCGCCACTCATCTGCACAGCCCCATTGAAGTGAATGGGTCCGGATTCAGTGCGGGTGCAATGGGTTCACCTGACGCATTGCACCGGCACGGAATTCTCGCCTATGTGAAAAGGGGCTAATGTGGAAAGATAAGTTAAAAACATAACATACAGAGCTACTGGTATTATGCAGAATGTTGCTCCAGGAATATGTCTGATTGCCCATAGGGTTTGAGGATTTTTCTATACTGTAGATTGGTTCTACATTCAGTGTGATTATTTTTTGCCTTTCTGTGCATCAGGTATTGTGGGT
The DNA here is from genome assembly GCF_905171765.1 of Bufo bufo. Lineage (NCBI taxonomy): Eukaryota > Metazoa > Chordata > Amphibia > Anura > Bufonidae > Bufo > Bufo bufo. The sequence continues at coordinate 218,122,309 of NC_053394.1, forward strand.
ATAGAGCAGGGAGGCTCAACCTGCGGCCCTCCAGCTGTTGTAAAACTACAACTCCCATCATGCCTGGGCAGCATGCAGCTATCAGCCTACAGCAGTGCATGGTGGGAGTTGTAGTTTTACAACAGCTGGAGGGCCACAAGTTGAGCATGCCTGGCTATAGAGGATCGAACTTGATTGACTTGGGTCTTCTGTCAGACACACTATTGCTACTGGGAAAACATCTTTAAAATTTGGCATTTCTTAATATTCAATCATCCCTTGTTCGAGTTAATTTGCTTAAATCAGAGAACTAATAAGACACCTTGAATAAATGACTCGAGAAAGGTGAGATCTTTTGAAAATTAGTATATTATGATCAATGCTGACAATATGGTTTCCCTGTCTTAAATGCTTATAGTGATGACATATGACAGTGCTGTTTTAGCTCTGAATCCTCTTCTAAGCATTCTGTGCACAGTTTGGTAGCTGGGAATACTGCTGTGCAGGGAAAATATCAATCTCAAGATCGATGGGCGTGCCAGAGGTTGATCCCCCATTGATTATAAAGTGATAGTATATCCCTATGATATTCTACCACTTTATACAATAGAAATACCACTTTAATTGTAACCTAACATCTCCTTAAAAGTTACTTGCAGACAAGTAACTTTCCACAACTGGTTTATGTACCAGATTTTAAACAATGAATTGGTAAAATAATATATTGTAAAAAAATAAGCGACTGGGTCCATAGCTGGGATCTACACATGTCCACTTTAACCAATTTTAGCATGACTTCTGGCATGATGGACATTGACATACTGAAGTATTTATGAATATAAAATAGTTCATTTTTAACACTAATCAGTTCTGGAAATAATCATCTGTAGAAAAAATATATATATTTCTATTCACATGGCTAGAGTAGTTTACAGGAAGCAAATTGCCTTCTTCTGTCTGGCTACATGGCATTGACTTGACTTAATATCTCATTCAGTGACAGTTATTTGGCTCTTTTTCAAAGTTTTAGCATTTTTAGGACCAAACTAATAAAATAAACATTAATAAAAACATTCCACTTCCACTGTTTGTCTGTTGTATACCATAAAATATACCTTATACTTGTAGATCTTTAATGTATGGCTCATGCCAAGTCAAGTCAGACACATGGAAGCTGATGTAGGCAGAACTGTTCTGACAACCAGTGAAAATATTTGTTTTTAAAGCTGTAATATACAATTAAAAACAGGTATCTATACTAAATAGTAATGAGAAAATTCAATTCGGCTCAAATCTCACAAATTCGATTCGGCTGGTTTCACAAAGAAATTACTTTGTCACAAAGAGCATTTCTTTGTGAGTAGCAGGAGCAATGATGGGGAATGGTGATGGTGCCGCACCCCCATCATTGAACCCCCTCAGACAGGGGCCGACTGACCGGTCGGGCACTTCGGACATGGTCCGAGGGCCCGGCCGGGATGGGGGCCCGCCCCAGAATAACATAACACCGGGCCCCGCTCACTGTAATAGTAATATTCCTATGTGAACAACTTGCAATCCCCTGCGATCCTCTCCCTCTCTGTACTCACAACCTCAGTAGCATAGAGGCAGCAGCAGGCAGTGTAATAGGAGCCGACAGTGGAAGCTAGCCCCGCCCCTCCCCGCCCTCCAACCAATCAGAGGCAACCAGCAGTCCAGCACTGACTCACAGCACAGGGGGAGTCGCAGGGACTCAGAGAATCGTCTGAGTTTATTAGTTAAAAGAATCGAATGAGTCAGAGACTGTGTCACCGAGTCCCTGCCAGGCTTCCTGCTCTGCGGCTCCCTGTCTCCTGACAAGTCCGTCCGGGGAAGGGGGTGGTATAGTATTGCATGTAGCAGAGCTGTGTGTGTACAGGGTGCTTGCAGCAATGTAGCAGAGCTGTGTGTGTACAGGGTGCTTGCAGCAATGTGGCAGAGCTGTGTGTGTACAGTGTGCTTGCAGCAATGTAGCAGAGCTGTGTGTGTACAGGGTGCTTGCAGCAATGTAGCAGAGCTGTGTGTGTACAGGGTGCTTGCAGCAATGTAGCAGGGCTGTGTGTGTACAGGGTGCTTGCAGCAATGTAGCAGAGCTGTGTGTGTACAGGGTGCTTGCAGCAATGTAGCAGAGCTGTGTGTGTACAGGGTGCTTGCAGCAATGTAGCAGAGCTGTGTGTGTACAGGGTGCTTGCAGCAATGTAGCAGGGCTGTGTGTGTACAGGGTGCTTGCAGCAATGTAGCAGAGCTGTGTGTGTACAGGGTGCTTGCAGCAATGTAGCAGAGCTTTGTGTGTACAGGGTGCTTGCAGCAATGTAGCAGAGCTGTGTGTGTACAGGGCAGCAATGTAGCAGAGCTGTCTGTGTACAGGGTGCTTGCAGCAATGTAGCAGAGCTGTGTGTGTACAGGGTGCTTGCAGCAATGTAGCAGAGCTGTGTGTGTACAGAGTGCTTGCAGCAATGTAGCAGGGCTGTGTGTGTACAGGGTGCTTGCAGCAATGTAGCAGAGCTGTGTGTGTACAGGGTGCTTGCAGCAATGTAGCAGGGCTGTGTGTGTACAGGGTGCTTGCAGCAATGTAGCAGAGCTGTGTGTGTACAGGGTGCTTGCAGCAATGTAGCAGGGCTGTGTGTGTACAGGGTGCTTGCAGCAATGTAGCAGAGCAGCAATGTAGCATAAACTCTTAGACCATTATCTAAATCCCTGCAATAACTATACAGTGTAATTACATCAGTCTGCTCCACTGCAGCAGAGCTGTGTTTGCCAGGAGCGAGTCCCTCCAGACCTTCGGTTCACTTGAGAGCCGACTCAGCAAGTGAACCGAAGATTCGATGAGCTGAGCATGCGCATTGATCTTCAGTTCACTTGCTTCTGCCGGCTCAGGAAGTGAACCAAAGATCCGATTCATGAAAAAGATCCGAACTTCCCATCTCTAAAACTCAGTAGCAGGCCGGGCGGCAGCGCAACTCACTGACGTCACGCGCCTGCTCCTCCTACTTCATTCATAAAGTGGGAGGAGCAGGCGCGTGATGTCAGTGAGTTGCGCTGCCACCCGGCCTGCTACTGAGTTTGTGAGTACAGAGAGGGAGAGGATCGCAGAGGATTTCAAGTTGCTCACATCGGAATATTAGTATTACAGTGAGCGGGGCCCGGTGTAATAGAATACAGTGACTGCACCGGGCCCCGTTGCCATTACAACACCAGATGCCGGTGTTCCGTTTACTTGACAGTATTATGTCTATATCGTGGGAGATAGTTTTGCATTACGTCTAGCTTGAACTGCTGACTAATATAAAGTTTTAAATCTTTATTTCATTTCCTTAAAACTATCTTCCACGATATAGACATAATACTGTCAATTAAACGTCACAGAGGTGCTGAAGAGGTCTAGATATTTGCCTTTTGTTAACCTTTATTTTTGTTTGCATTTTGTTAACCTCTACTGCGCCTGCGCCAAGTCGTCTTTTTCGCGCAGTGTATTGGGGATCATTCACTCACAGGGACACTGTTACGGGGGATCTGTGGATGACACTGTATATGCTGCTATATATGTGTCATCCACAGAGCCCCCCCCACAACAGTGTGTCATCCACAGAGCCCCACCTACAACAGTGTGTCATCCACAGAGCCCCCCCCCACAACAGTGTGTCATCCACAGAGCCCCCCCCACAACAGTGTGTCATCCACAGAGCCCCCCCCCACAACAGTGTGTCATCCACAGAGCCCCCCCCCACAACAGTGTCATCCACAGAGCCCCCCCACAACAGTGTGTCATCCACAGAGCCCCCATAACAGTGTGTTATCCACAGAGCCCCCCCCACAACAGTGTGTCATCCACAGAGCTCCCCCCACAACAGTGTGTCATCCACAGAGCCCCCCCCACAACAGTGTGTCATCCACAGAGCCCCCCCCCCACAACAGTGTGTCATCCACAGAGCCCCCATAACAGTGTGTCATCCACAGAGCCCCCATAACAGTGTGTCATCCACAGAGCCCCCATAACAGTGTGTCATCCACAGAGCCCCCATAACAGTGCCATCCACAGATCCCCCCACAACAGTGCCATCCACAGATCCCCCATAACACCTTTTGGTTCAAAATATTTTTTTATTTGGCTATTCCCCACCCCTCTTGTAATTGTTCCGCTACTTGTGGGCTGCGCGGGAATGAGTTGAGTCACTTCGGTGCTCAATCCCGTCCTGCGGCGCGTGATCCCGCAAGACCTGCCGCTGTAGGTCACGGGTCTCGCGGGATCACGCGCCTCAGGATGGGATTGCGCACCGAAGTGACTGAACTCATGCCCATGTAGCCCGCAAGTAGCGGATCAGTGGAACAAGTACAAGGTGGGTGGGGGGATGATCTGTGGGGTTGCCCAGACGGCTAGGCCCTTCACAGTAGTTATTAACCCCTTTCAGCAGTCCCCCATTCACTGAAGGGGAGACTGCTGAAAGGGATTAATAACTACTGTGAAGGGCCTCCCCCCCCATTCACAGTAGTTATGCCCAGATATGTGCCCCCTTCACAGTAGTTATGCCCAGATATGTACCCCCTTCACAGTAGTTATGCCCACACTGCTTCTAACAGAGGCTCACTAATGGACGCTGAGATTAGATCACCCCATATGAGAGCATTGAATCAATGCTTTCCTATGGGGAAAAATTTGACCCTGGAGGTCATCATGCAGAGTGTGAGGAAGTCCAGCGTCAGATACCAGACCAAAGGTCTGTTTTACTCCAGGAAGCCCTCAGGTGGCTGCCAGCGACTAGAGGCTGACTTATTGCTGGAACGTAAACAATGCAGTTTCTCTAGAACATTGCAGCTCGATTTGAAAAAGGGACACTGTACCCAGACCACATCAATGAGCTGAAGTGGTCTGGGTGCCTTTTGTGTCGCTTTAACTTTGAAATCTTATTAAAGATTGTGTAGGGTGGCTGGAGGCGGCACAAGGGTGCGGCTTGCAGCAGAACATGGGTGGGGCCTGTAAGGGGGCCCTTGATTTATTTTGCCCGGGGGCCCTGAGGGTTCTCAGTCCGCCCCTGCCCTCAGATGCTGTGTTCATCGCTGATCGCTGCATCTGAGATGACAATTGAGGACTATCAAGGGTTAATCTGTTAAAAAATAAATAAATCAAAATACTCACCTTATCCATTTGATCACAAAGAGTCCACAGCAACGTCATACGTCACCACGCACGAGATTTTGTGCAGGATCTTCAATCAAGATGCCTGCGGCGGATTCTTTGTGCTCAAATGGATGAGGTGAGCATGATTTTTTTTTTTATTGACATTTTAGGGAAAATTGATTTGTTACCATGAAGCACGAGGAAATCCGGCTTCACAGCAAATTGGATTTTTCCTGAAATTTGGATCAAAGTCTACTTTGTGAAGTTCGATTCACTCAACACTAATACTAAATTAACAATGTTACCCAATTTCATTGCCTGTGTTTTTGTGACAAATGTAGGCTCTATGCTAAGCAATAACTAGTAACTAATGAAACACAGTAAAGTGTAGCATTATACATCATTATTTAACTTCTTTCGCTTTCAAATCTATTGAGTGTTGAACAATACCCAATAAGTCTTAAAGTGGACACCCCATTTAGGTCCCGCACCAAAAAATTTCAAACATGCCAGCAGAGGAGTTTAGTTTGATTTGCCTCTATCATAAGCACAGTATTTTAGATTTGGTAGTGTGGTACTACAGGTCCTAGCAAAGCTTCATCTCAGAATTCATAGAATGTAGAGGGCTTGTAGAGGGAACTAATGAATATTGATTTCCTGGTGCTAGTGACAGCAAAGTCTTTATTTTGGATTTTTCTACATAGCGGTTGCAATTAGAGATGAGCGAATCAAAGCTGACGAAGTGAAATTACGAATTTCAGGAAAAATTCGATTAGCACCGAATGCAAATTTCGCTGCTCTTCTTAATAACGAATCGCATTTTTCCTAAAATGGCGGCTGCACATGTGAGGACATGGAGAAAGGAAGTCTGGGAAGGCGGGATCACCCATATTGACATGCATGCAACCAATCAGCAGCCAGCCAGCCCTGTGATGTCACAGCTGTATAAATAAGACAGCCATCTTAGATTCTGCCATTCACCAGCGTACTTAATGCAGGGAGAGACATGTCTGCAGGCGCTAGGGACACTGATAGAAAAAACGATTTACAAGTGCAGGGAAAGATTATTCAAGGTGTAGGGAAAGGATGGGGAGGGTTCAGTAGGGGAGGTTAAAGCCTGGGTAATAGGAACAGAATAGAAAAACCGTTTTTATTAGGGTGCAAGTGCTGTTTGATACAGGCATTAACAGGGTTCATTACAAAGAAAGAAAATATTTCTACATTTTATTTGCACTAGTGCGGTGCAGTCATATGTTTAAAGCATTTTTTGGCTTTTATTAGTGGGAAAAAAAGGGCTTATTAGCCTTTGTAGGAAAGCGCAAGGGGCCGTCATTGACAGAAGATATGTGTCACCGAGATTCCTGGCCTCGGTGAGGTAAGAGCCGGTAATTTTAAGTGTCAGCGGCATCTAGTGCTGACTGACACTATTGGTTATTTAGTGTGGCTGTAAAGCCGATCTGGGCCAGCTTTTACTGGGAGTAACCAAAGTGCAGGGTGGGTGGCTGTTCCCCACATTCCAGGCCAGGATTTGGTTAGGGATATAAAACCCAGCCAGCAGTCTCAACTGTGGGTGGATTATCCTCCATCTGACAGTGGAGTTGTGCCAGTCTCTGTGTTAGGGCCTGAGAGTTTGGGCCGGGATTAAGGCCTGCTATCTTGTTTGGATGAAAGCACGTGGACTTCTGTTGAAAACTCGGAAAATGCACCGTTGTTCATCCGCGGCCGTGATCCGTGTTTCCTGTCCGTCAAAAAAATATGACCTGTCCTATTTTTTTGACGGACAACGGTTCACAGACCCATTCAAGTCAATGGGTCCGTGAAAAAACACGGATGCACACAAGATTGGCATCCACGTCCGTGATCCGTGGCCGTAGGCTACTTTCACACAGACGGATCGCATAAAAGCTTTTTCAGAGCTGAGTTTTCCCTTTATGAAAACTCAGATCCGACAGTATATTCTAACACAGAGGCGTTCCCATAGTGATGGGGACGCTTCAAGTTAGAATATACTACAAACTGTGTACATGACTGCCCCCTGCTGCCTGGCAGCACCCGATCTCTTACAGGGGGCTGTGATCCGCACAATTAACCCCTCAGGTGCCAGACCTGAGGGGTTAATTGTGAGTATCATAGCCCCCTGTAAGAGATCAGGTGCTGCCAGGCAGGAGGGGGCACACTCCCCTCCCTCCCCAGTTTTAAATTCATTGGTGGCCAGTGAGCCCCCCCTCCCTCCCCTGTATTACTGTACATTCATTGGTGGCCAGTGGACCCCCCTCCCTCCTCCTCCTAATTAAAATCCCCCCCATCATTGGTGGCAGCGGAGAGTTCCGATCGCGGAGTCCCAGTTTAATCGCTGGGGCTCCGATCGGTAACCATGGCAACCAGGACGCTACTGCAGTCCTGGTTGCCATGGTTACTTAGCAATTTTTAGAAGCATTATACTTACCTTCGCTGTCTGTGACCGGCCGGGCGCTCCTCCTACTGGTAAGTGAAAGGTCTGTGCTCTAAGCAATGCGCCGCACAGACCTTTCACTTACCAGTAGGAGGAGCGCCCGGCCGGTCACAGACAGCGAAGGTAAGTATAATGCTTCTAAAATTGCTAAGTAACCATGGCAACCAGGACTGCAGTAGCGATTAAACTGGGACTCCGATCGGAACTTTCCGCTGCCACCAATGATGGGGGAAGGTGATTTTAATTGGGGGAAGGGGAGAGGGGAGGCCGCACTGGCCACCAATGATAGGGGGGTGATTTTAATTAGGGAGGGGGAGGGAGAGGGGAGGCCGCACTGGCCACCAATGATGGGGGGGGATTTTAATTAGGGGGGGGGAGAAAGGGGAGGCCGCACTGGCCATCAATGATGGGGGGGTGATTTTAATTAGAAGGGGGGGGGGAGGGGAGGCCGCACTGGCCACCAATGAGTTAAATACAGGGGTGGGGGGTCTGCCCCCTCCTGCCTGGCAGCACCTGATCTCTTACAGGGGGCTATGATACACACAATTAACCCCTCAGGTGCGGCACCTGAGGGGTTAATTGTGCTGATCACAGCCCCCTGTAAGAGATCGGGTGCTGCCAGGAAGCAGGGGGCAGTCATGTACACAGTTCTTAGTATATTCTAACTGTAAGCGTCCCCATCACTATGGGAACGCCTCTGTGTTAGAATATACTGTCGGATCTGAGTTTTGACGATCTAACGCAAATCCGATGGTATATTCTATCATAGAGGCGTTACCATGGTGATGGGGACGCTTCAAGTTAAAATATACCATCGGATTGGAGAAAACTCCTATCCTATGGTATATTAACTCCTGACTTTACATTGAAAGTCAATGGGGGACGGATCCGTTTGCAATTGCACCATATTGTGTCAACGTCAAATGGAACCATCCCCATTGACTTGCATTGTAAATCAGGATGGATCCGTTTGGCTCCGCACGGCCAGGCGGACACCAAAATTACTTTTTCCTTCATGTCCGTGGATCCTCCAGAAATCAAGGAAGACCCATGGGAGAAAAAGTTGACACGGATCACGGACCTACGGACCCCGTTTTTGCGGACCGCCAAAAAAAAAACGGTCGTGTGTATGAGGCCTCAAGGTGACAGTTTTTTCCTTGAAACTGACTTTTTGTTGTCACTTTCCTAATGTGTTAATAAAACACTGAACTGTTTAAGTTAAAAACTGTGTTGTTGCCTTTATACTGCGTCCGCAAGCCTGTCTACCAGAGCAAATCCCCCACAATTGGTGAAGGATGCGTGCAAATGCAGTGAGGCAGGCCTGAAGGCCGAATTTTTTTTTATTTTTCTTCGGGCACAAGAGCATGTCCTACATTAAGCCGGTAAGGTTACGACCTGTGTTACGACCTATCTGGTGGCCTTTGAAAAGGTGGTCGTGAGGGAAAAGTTACCCCGAGACCAGTTAGCTGAGGTCGTCGCTCCGTTCGTGGCATCTGGTCCCCAGAAAGTATTTTTTGATCTCCCCGATGATCAAGAGGCCGACTGCCCGACAGTAAAAGGTGAGATCCTGGCGAGACTCGGGGTGAATGCATTGGTCCGGGCCCAGAGGGTGCGTCAGTGGGAATTTAACCCAGCTGACCCAGCCAGACCACAATATTATGATCTGCTGCACCGATTGCAAAAATGGCTGCAGCCTGACATATTGACTCCCACTGCTATGTTGGATCGGCTGTTGGCGGATGTGTTTTGGAGGGCTTTGCCGTACCCTCTCCAGCATTGGATCGGCCAGGTGTCTCCGGATAATGCCTTGGAGATGGTCGACCTGGTGGAGCGCTATGAGGCCACCAGAAATCTGCAGGGGGGTTCTTTTGGGAGGGGGCCAGTCAAACCCGCCCGGGACATACCCCTTCAGACCCAGCCCCGGTGGTCTGCTGGCGGTGTCATGAGCCTGGACACATAAGAGCTGACTGTCCCTATCGGGGTGAATCCATGGAAACCACTTATTGCATGCCAGGAAGCTGTGCGCCACAGAAGTCACCTGTGCCAGGTGGAAGTGGGGAACACTCTGGCAGTGGCACTGCTGGATTCAGGCTGCCTGGTGTCCCTGGTAAGAGCTGCTCTGGTGGGGCCCGCCAAGTATACTGGCCGAAAAGTCGTTGTCTGCATTCATGGAGACTTAAAGGACTATCCCACCGCCCTGCTCTCTCTGTCAACGGTGACCAGCAGGTGGATGCATGAGGTGGCCGTTGCCACAAAGTTACCGTATGAGTTAATAATTAGGAGAGACTTCCCCGGTTTCCCGGCACTATGGCCGGATACGAAAGTTACCGATACCCGGGAGACAGATGTAACCCTAGCAGAGTGGCCCGGCTCAGGGGGGAGACCAGAACCCTGGGAACCTGAGTCAGGTCCTGAGCTGGCAGACTTCAATGTCTCTGGGGAAAATTTTGGTACAGCACAGCACCAGGACCCGACTCTGTCTCAAGCCTATGAAAATGTGGTAATAGTTGAGGTTGAGCCGCAACAATCGGGGGCCGAGTCTATGTTCCCCCGTTTTGTGGTTCAACAGGAGATGCTGTACCGGATAAATCAACTACGGGGTGAACATATTGAACAGCTAGTGGTGCCCAAGGCGTATCGCAAGCTTGTTTTTGAGTTAGCCCACCAACATGTTCTTGGGGGACACCTGGGACAGCAGAAAACTCAGGACCGGATTCTACAACGGTTCTTCTGGCCCAGTGTGTTCAGAGAGGTGGAAGAATATTGCAAATCTGGCCCAACCTGCCTGATAACCAGCCACATTTCTGTAGTCCCCTGGTCCCTCTCCCAATTATTGAGGTTCCATTCGAGCGTATCGCTATGGATCTCATAGGCCCAGTACCGAAGTCCGCTAGAGGGCACCAACACATCTTGGTCATCCTCGACTACGCTATTCGGTACCCGGAGGCGGTGCCACTGCGTCGTACATCAGCCAAACTCATAGCTAAGGAGTTAATGGAGATGTTTTCCCGAGTGAGTCTGCCTAAAGAGGTTCTGACTGACCAAGGGACCCCCTTTTATGTCCAAAGTCAGGAGAGAACTCTGTAAGTTGCTCCACATAAAACAGTTGTGGACATCCGTCTATCACCCGCAAACGGGTGGCCTGGTGGAGAGGTTTAATCAAACATTTAAAAATATGTTAAAAAGAGTGGTTTCTAGGGATGGGAGGGACTGGGATCTTCTTCTGCCCTATCTCATGTTCGCAGTGCGAGAGGTACCCCAGGCCTCTGCTGGGTTCTCGCCCTTCAAACTGCTATACAGCAGACACCCTCGCGGTCTGTTGGACGTGGCCAAAGAGGCGTGGGAACAACAACCCACACCGCACAAAAGTGTTGTTGATATGTCACCCAGATGCAAGGACGGATGGAAACAGTGTTACCTCTGGTTAGGGAGCATATGGAGGCAGTGCAGCAAGCCCAGAGTAGGGTCTATAATCGGCAGGCTCGGGTCTGGAACTTTAACCCGGGTGATCGGGTATTGGTGCTGGTACCAACCGTAGAAGTTCCTAGCTAGGTGGCAGAGGCCCTAGGAAGTACTTGAAAAGATTGGAGAGGTAGATTAGAAGGTACACCAGCTGGGGAGGTGAAAGCCGGAGCAGGTGTACCATGTGAATCTGCTCAAACCCTGGAAAGATAGGGAAACCTGTACGGAAGACAGCCCACGTCCAGGGTTTCTAGGGGAAGCGGATTCGGTCCCTGTGTCTGAAGCAAGGGAAGCGGCTGCCACAGTGAAAAATGCTGACAGCCTCTTCTCTAAACAGGTTCAGGAAGCCCGGGAGTTCGTTCTCGGACCTTCCTGGACGCACTTTCATAATCGGACATGACATTCTCACTGAGCCTCAGGCAAAAGTTTGGTTAAAACCATACCGGGTACCTGAGGATCAGCAACAAGCCATCGCGGAGGAAGTGAAGCTAATGCTACAGCTAGGTGTCATTGAGGAATCAAAATGTTAATGGTCCAGTCCGATAGTCTTAATACCCAAGCCGGATGGGACATTGCGCTTCTGTAATGACTTCCGCAAACTGAATGACGTGTCCAAGTTTGACGCATATCCCATGCCCTGAGTAGATGAGTTTATTGAGAAGTTAGGCCAAGTCCGGTATTTTTCTGTGTTGGACCTCACCAAAGGGTACTGGCAGGTACCCTTGATGGAGGCTGCCAAGGAAAAAACTGCTTTCATCACTCCAGAGGGGCTGTATCCATACAAAGTTTTACCCTTTGGTCTACTGTCACGCTGGGTAGGATACAAGATACAATAAACACACAGAAAACCTCAAAACAAGCATCTAGGCCATAAGCTGGGGATAAAGGTCACCTCCTGACAATTCCCTACCAGCTCTCCCTGGACTTCTGTGCCCACGTTCAGACCCTAAAGGTGGGAATCAACGTGCCTAAGGCTGAAGATTCCCTAAATTCCCTAAGATGGTGGAAAGGGGGATAGAGGCAGCCTGCTTCCTCAGGACCTGGAGGAGGCAGGTGTCTCTCTTACAGCCTAGACAGAACACAAAAATGAAACCAAAACCAACTTATCTTGTAGCTGAGTAGAAACAGCAAATACACCTTTCCTCAGAGCAAGATAGAAACTATAACCCGCACAGGACACTGGTAAGGGGCGTAATTTAAACTCACACAAACGACCCCACCCAGTGCACCTGAAGGGAGGTGGATACAGCTCAACTCTGAACCCAAAACAAACAAAAAAACTACACACGTGCTGCTAACCTGGCAGACCTCCGCACATAACCTGAGCAGGGCATGACAGTACCCCCCCTTCTACGGGTGACCTCCGGACACCCCTGGCCCAACTTTATCCGGGTGGGCCCTGTGAAAGGCCCTCACCAGTCGGCACTAACATCCACAGCCGGAACCCACATCTTCTCCTCTGGGCCGTATCCCCTCCAGTGTACCAGGTACTGAAGGGAACCCCGAAGAACACTTGAGTCGAGAACCCTAGAGATCTCGAACTCTAAATTACCATTAACCAGAACAGGGGGAGGAGGCAATGGTTCCACCGGTTTCACATATTTCTTCAGTAAAGACCTGTGGAACACATCATGGATCCTCCAGGTCTGCGGAAGATCCAGACGAAACGCCACTGGATTGACAACCGCAGATATTTCGTAAGGTCCAATAAATCTTGGACCCAGTTTCCAAGATGGTACTCTCAGTTTAATATTTTTAGTAGATAACCACACCAGATCACCCACACACAGGTCCGGACCAGTCATACGTCTCCTGTCAGCCATTCGCTTATACCTCTCACCCATCTTCTCCAAATTCACTTGGATCCTCCGCCAAATAGAAGACAAGGCAGAAGAAAATCTCTCCTCCTCTGGTATCCCAGAGGAAGCAGTCCCAGAAAAGGTACCAAACTGAGGATGAAAACCGTATGTGCCAAAAAATGGTGACTTACCCGTGGACTCCTGCCTACGGTTATTCAAAGCAAACTCTGCTAGAGATAAGAATGAGGACCAGTCCTCCTGGTTCTCAGCCACAAAACACCTCAAGTAGGTCTCCAGGTTTTGGTTAGTATGCTCTGTCTGCCCATTCGACTGCGAATGAAAAGCCGAAGAGAACGAAAGTTGAATACCAAGACGAGAGCAGAACGCCCTCCAAAACCTGGAGACAAACTGCGTGCCCCTATCAGAAACCACATCCGAGGGAAAACCATGTAATTTCACGATGTTATCAACAAAAACCTGAGCAAGAGTCTTAGCATTGGGCAGACTAGCTAATGATACAAAAGTGAGCCATTTTACTAAAAAGGTCCACAACCACCAAAATCACAGTATTCCCGGAGGAACTCGGCAGATCAGTAATAAAATCCATAGACAAGTGCGTCCAAGGACGAGATGGAATAGACAAAGAAGAAGTGAACCAGAAGGTCGAGTGTGAGCAACCTTTGCCCGTGCACAGGTCTCACAAGCTGCTACGTAATCCTCAACACTCTTACGTAACCCGGGTCACCAGAACCTCCAAGAAATAAGATCAAAGTGGACTTGCCACCAGGATGTCCAGCCAGGACAGTATCATGATGTTCCTTGAATACCTTGTATCTCAGTCCAGCAGGAACAAACAACCTCCCTGGGGGACAAGAATCAGTTGCCCTCACCTGGGCTCCCAACACCTCCATCTCCAACTCGGGGTACAGAGCGGAGACCACCACCCCATCAGCCAAAATCGGATCAGGATCCTCCGAATCACTTTCCCCAGGAAAACTACGAGACAATGCATCTGCCTTGAAGTTTTTAACCCCCGGGCAAAAAGTAACCACAAAATTGAACCTAGTAAAGAACAGTGACCATCTAGCCTGTCTAGGATTCAGACGCTTGGTGGATTGCTGTTAAGCCAAATTCTTATGATCAGTATATACCGTAATGGGATGAGACGCCCCTCCAACCAGTGACGCCATTCCTCAAAGGCCAATTTGATGGCCAGCAGTTCCCTATCTCCTACATCATAATTCCTCTCGGCGACCGAGAGCTTCTTGGGAAAAAAAAAGCACACAGACGCCATTTGCCAGGAGATGAACCCTGCGACAACACTGCTCCAACCCCCACCTCTGATGCATCCACCTTAGCTACAAATGGCTGAGACACATTGGGCTGCATCAGAATGGGAGCAGACGCAAAGCATTCCTTAATAGCCGAAAAGGCCCGCAATGCCTCATCCAACCAGACAGAGAAGTCGATGCCTTTCTTAGTCATATCGGTCAACGGTTTTACAATGGTAGAGTAGTTCAAGATACATTTTCAATAATAATTGGTAAACCCCAAAAACCGCATCAAAGCTTTCTGATTCTCCGATCGGTCCCATTCCAGAACCGCCCGAGCTTTTTCGGGGTCCATACGAAAACCAGAGTCAGAAAGCAAATATCCCAGAAACGGAAGCTCCTGAACAGAAAACACACATTTCTCCAATTTAGCATATAATTTATTTTCCCGAAGGATCGACAAAACCTGTCTCACGTGATCATGACGGGTCTTCAGATCAGGAGAGTAAATTTGTATGTCATCCAAGTAAATTACAATGAACCTTCCCACCAAATGATGGAAAATGTCATTGACAAATCGCTGAAACACCGCTGGCGCGTTAGTTAACCCAAAAGGCATAACCAGATTCTCAAAATGACCCTCGTGCGTGTTGAAGGCCGTTTTCCACTCATCCCCCTCCTTGATTCTGATCAGATTGTAGGCCCCTCTTAAATCTAACTTGGAGAACACTTTGGCTCCAACAATTTGATCAAAAAGGTCAGAAATCAAAGGAAGGGGATACGGATCACTGACCGTAATGCGGTTCAATTCCCGGAAATCCAAACAAGGTCTAAGCGAACCATGCTTTTTCTTTGCAAAGAATAAACCAATTGCGACCGGAGACTTAGATGGCCTAATATGACCCTTTGCCAAACTCTCTGCAATATACTTCCGCATGACCTCTCTTTCGGGTTGAGAAAGATTGTATAGCCGAGACTTTGGCAACTTAGCCCCTGGGATAAGATTAACCGGACAATCATATTCACGATGAGGAGGCAACTCCTGAGCCCCACCCTCCGCAAAATCATCCGCAAAATCTGAGAGATACTAAGGTAGAACCGTAGTAGACACCCCTGAGATAGATGCACTAAGACAATTGTTCGAACAAAATTCACTCCAACCAATGATTTGCCTTGCCTGCCATTCTATAGTAGGGTTATGTTTTATTAACCTAAGACCATAGGAGCGGGCAAGTCCTTCATGACAAAACAAGAAATGATCTCAACATGCGAATCACCCACCCTTAACTGAATACCATGAGCAATATGAGTGAGACTCCTTTGAGAAAGAGGGGAAGAATAAATTGCGAACACCGGAATCTCTTTCTAAAGTGCAAGTACTTAAAATCAATAAGTCTAGCGCCACCATAGCTGGAACGAGAAAACGAGTATTGCAGGGAGATTGCATACCTGCTTGCTCCGACACCCCATTCACACTACCAAGAGTCAGGGATGTTTTTTTTTTTTCTTTATGTAAACCTCTTTGTGGTTCTTTATCATCAACTTGCGGTTTAACAAAAGGACAAGCATAAACAAAATGACCAATTTCTCCACAGTAATAACATAGCTTATGCAACCTCCTAAAGTTCCTATTACCAGAACGGAAAGACACCTGACCCAGCTGCATGGGTTCCTCCCCTACCCCAGAATTACATGTCATATTACCCTGGGGAATCGGTGAGACGAAACCACTCCCAGAAAGGATCCCTCGCGCGGAAGGAACCTTACACCTCTCTCTAATGTGTCTATCTAACAGTACTGCTAAAGACATAGCATTCTCCAACGTATCCAGAGACAACCCCTGACAAAACTTACTACGTAGCGCGGGGTCATTCCACTCAGACTCGGTAGCCCATCTCCTAAACTCAACGCAATACACCTCTGCAGTATGTTCTCCTTGTAATAAATTACGCAACTTAGATTCCGCCATCGAGACCCGATCTGGGTCATCATAAATTAATCCCAAGGCTTTAAAAAATTCATCCACCGACCAGAGGGCCAGAGAACCGGCCGCAGCCAAAAATAAAGCTTGCATGAATCTCTAAAGCAGATAGTCATCCACACCCTCTGAAAATCTATCAGGGAGAGGGACTCTAGGCTCCCCATAAGTTTGACTTCCTCCTATAGCACCTGATGCCAGAGCATTCTGACACCGTGCAACAGAATTACGCAAATCAGCAACCTCTAGAGATAATCCTTGCATGTGATCAACTAACGCATCAATTGACTCCATCTCAAAGCAGCTGAGAGTCTAGGTATTGGAGGGTTATAATGTCACGCTGAGTAGGATACAAGATACAATAAACACACAGAAAACCTCAAAACAAGGGCATGACATCTACATGGCGCTCCTGCCATGTTTCAAAGGGTAATGGACATTGCAATCCGTCCACATCGTCGGTACGCTTCGGCGTACCTGGACGATATCATTATCCACAGCACCGACTGGGAAAGTCACTTACCTAAAGTACAGGCTGTAGTGGACTCCCTTAGATAGGCTGTCTTAACCGCTAACCCAAAAAAGAGCACGATAGGGTTAGAAGAGATCAAGTACCTGGGGTATGTAATTGGGCGCGGAATTATTAGACCTCAGGTAAACAAAATTGAGGCAATTCGGAATTGGCCACGACCTGTCACTACTTGGCAAGTAAAGTCGTTCCTGGGATTGGTGGGATACTAGATGAGGTTTGTCCCCCACTTTGCTACAGTCGCTGCACCATTGACAGGCCTTTTGAAGGGACGCAACTCAGTGACAGTCCAGTAGAATGAGCAGGCGGAAAAGTCTTTCTCCGCTCTGAAGTCGTCCCTGTGTGGCTCCACAGTGTTGGTTACGCCCGACTTCAAGAGGGAGTTTGTGGTACAGACAGATGCCTCGGAAGTAGGCCTTGGAGCTGTACTCTCTCAGGACATCAATGGGGAGGAACATCCTGTTATTTTCCTGAGCAGCAAACTTACCCCAGCCGAGACTAGGTACAGTATAGTGGAGAGAGAGTGCCTGGCCATCAAGTGGGCACTCGAGTCTCTCCGCTATTATCTGTTGGGGAGAAAGTTCCGTCTGGTAAGCCAAGCCAAAAAGAGGAATGCTCGGGTCACCAGGTGGTTTTTGTCTCTACAGAACTTTAAGTTTTCCGTGGAACATAGGGCAGGCAGGTTACAGGGAAATGCAGATGCCCTGTCCCGGGTACACTGTCTGGAAGGTGTTCACCCCCTCAGGATTGAACAAAGGGGGAAGGTATGTAGGAAAGTGCAAGGGGCCGTCATTGACGGAAGATATGTGTCACCGAGGTTCCTGGCCTCAGTGAGGTAAGAGACGGTAATTTTAAGTGTCAGCAGCAGCTCGTGCTGACTGACAATATTGGTTATTTAGTGTGGCTGTAAAGCCGATCCGGGCCGCCTCTTACTGGGAGCAGCCAAAGTGCAGGGTGGGTGGCTGTTCCCCACGTTCCAAGCCAGGTTTTGGTTAAGGATATAAAACCCAGCCAGCAGTCTCAGCTGTGGGTGGATTGTCCTCCATCTGACAGTGGAGCTGTGCCAGTCTCTGTGTTAGGGCCTGAGAGTTTGGGCCAGGATTAAGGCCTGCTATTTTGTTTGGATGACAGCACGTGGACTTCTGTTTCACCCAAGGACTTACTGTATATGTTGTTGCCTGGTGTAAACAAACACCAGACTCAAAGTGACTGTTTTTTCCTTGAAACTGGCAAAAGTAATATATATTTGCCGCTCAGCAGTGCACTTATCTGTTTTAAAGCCCTTTTTTGCATGTATTAGTGGGAAAAGGAAAAATATCTTTGCCGCCTAGCGGTGCAGTTATCGGTTTTAAAAACCTTTTTTGCATTTATTAGTGGAAAAAGGAAAAATATCTTCGCCATCTAGCGGTGCAGTTATCTGTTTTAACCCCTTAGGGACCCATGACGTACCGGTACGGCATGGTTCCCGAGTCCTTAAGGACCCATGGCGTACCGGTACGTCATCTATAGTTCCGATCACCGCCGCCCGGCGGGCGGTGATCGGAACACGGTGCCTGCTCAAATCATTGAGCAGGCACCACGGCTAAATGCACGGGGGGGTCCCGTGACCCCCCGTGTCGACGATCGCCGCAAACCGCAGGTCAATTCAGACCTGCGGTTTGCGGCTTTTACCTGGTGCGGCGGTGGTGGTCGGCGGTGCCATCGGGTCCCCAAGGGGCTGTGGGGGGGACCCGATGGCATGGAAGGCAGCGCGATGCCTAATGAAGGCATCGCACTGCCTTCCGGTGAAGAGCCTGTGAGATCCAGCCCAATGGATCTCACAGGCCGGAAGCTGTATGAGTAATACACACAGTATTACTCATACAGCCAATGCATTCCAATACAGAAGTATTGGAATGCATTGTAAAGGATTAGACCCCCAAAAGTTTAAGTCCCAAAGTGGGACAAAAAAAAAAAGAAAAAAAAAGTTGAAAAAATTAAGTTTTCCCCCCAAAAAATTAAGAGTTTCAAGTAAAAATAAACAAAAACGTCATTTTCCCCAAATAAAGTTAAAAAGAAAAAGTAAAAAATAGGGAAAAAAAATAAAGTATACATATTAGGTATCGCCGCATCCGTATCGACCGGCTCTATAAATATATCACATGATCTAACCCCTCAGATGAACACCGTAAGAAATAAAAAATAAAAACTGTGCTAAATAAACCATTTTTTTGTCAACTTACATCACAAAAAGTACAATAGCAAGCGATCAAAAAGTCATATGCACCCCAAAATAGTGCCAATCAAACCGTCATCTCATCCCACAAAAATCATACCCTACCCAAGGTAATCGCCCAAAAACTGAAAAAATTATGGCTCTCAGACTATGGAAACACTAAAACATGATTTTTTTTGCTTCAAAAATGAAATCATTCTGTAAAACTTACATAAATAAAAAAAAAGTATACATATTAGGTATCACCGCATCCTTGACAACCTGGTCTATAAAAATATCACATGATCTAACCTGTCAGATGAATGTTGTAAATAACTAAAAATAAAAACTGTGCCAAAACAGCTATTTCTTATTATCTTGCCTCACAAAAAGTGTAATATAGAGCAACCAAAAATCATACGTACCCTAAACTAGTACCAACAATACTGCCACCCAATCCCATAGTTTCTAAAATGGGGCCACTTTTTTGGAGTTTCTACTCTAGGGGTGCATCAGGGGGGCTTCAAATGGGACATGGTGTCATAAAAACCAGTCCAGCAAAATCTACCTTCCAAAAACCGTATGGCATTCCTTTCCTTCTGTACCCTGCCGTGTGCTGGTACAGCTGTTTACGACCACATATGGGGTGTTTCTGTAAACTACAGAATCAGGGCCATAAATATTGAGTTTTGTTTGGCTGTTAACCCTTGCTTTGTTACTGGGAAAAATGGATTAAAATTGAAAATTTGCCCAAAAATTGAAATTCTGAAATTTCATCTCCATTTGCCAATAACTCTTGTGGAACACCTAAAGGGTTAACGACGTTTGTAAAATCTGTTTTGGATAGCTTGAGGGGTGTAGTTTCTTAGATGGGGTCACTTTTATGGAGTTTCTACTCTAGGGTTGCATCAGGGGGGCTTCAAATGGCACATGGTGTAAAGAAAAACAGTCCAGCAAAATCCGCCTTCCAAAAACTGTATGGCATTCCTTTCCTTCTGCGCCCTGCCGTGTGCCCGTACAGTAGTTTACGACCACATATGGGGTGTTTCTGTAAACTACAGAATCAGGGCCATAAATATTAAGTTTTGTTTAACTGTTAACTCTTGCTTTGTAACTGGAAAAAAAATATTAAAATGGAAAATATGCCAAATAAGTGAAATTTTGAAATTGTATCTCTATTTTCCATTAATTCTTGTGAAACACCTAAAGGGTTAACGACATTTGTAAAATCAGTTTTGAATACCTTGAGGGGTGTAGTTTATAGAATGTGGTCATTTTTGGGTGGTTTCTATTATGTAAGCCTTGCAAAGTGACTTCAGACCTGAACTGGTCCCTAAAAATTGGGTTTTTGAAAATTTCTGAAAAATTTCAAGATTTGCTTCTAAGCCTTGTAACATCCCCAAAAAATTAAATATCATTCCCAAAATGATCCAAACATGAAGTAGACATATGGGGAATGTAAAGTAATAACTATTTTTGGAGGTATTACTGTGTATTATAGAAGTAGAGAAATTAAAACTTGGAAATTTGCAATGTTTTACAAATTTTTGGTAAATTTGGTATTTTTTTATAAATAAAAAGGATTTTTTTTAACTTCATTTTACCAGTGTCATGAAGTACAATATGTGACGAAAATCTCAGAATGGCCTGGATAAGTCAAAGCGTTTTAAAGTTATCAGCACTTAAAGTGACACTGGTCAGATTTGCAAAAAATGGCCAAGTCCGTAAGGTGAAATAGGGCCGATTCCTTAAGGGGTTAAACCCTTATTTGCGTGTAATAGTGGAAAAAGAAAAAATATCTTTGCTGCTCAGCGGTGCAGTGAGATATTTTACAGCCTACTTTGCCGTGTATTAATGGCGGAATACAAATATATTCTCCGTTCATAGCTGTACTTATCTGTTGAAAAGCCTTTTGTGTAAAAATGTTAAAAAAACTTGGGCCTAATTGCCGTTCAGCAGTGCAGTGAGATATTTTACAGCCTACTTTGCCGTGTATTAGTGGAGAAATACAAATATATTTGCCTTTCATTGTTGCACTTATCTGTAGAAGAGCCTTTTGTGTAAAAATAGAAAAAAACCTGGGTCTAATTGCAGTTCAGCGGTGCAGTGAGATATTTTACAGCTCAGTTTGTTGCGTATTACTGGCGAAATACAAATATATTCGCCGTTCATAGTTGTACTTCTTTGTAGAAAAGCCTTTTATGTAAAAATAGAAAAAAACTTGGCCCTAATTGACGTTCAGCGGTCCAGTGAGATATTTTACAGCCCAGTTGGACGAATATTACTGCCGAAAGAACAAATATATTTACCTTTTAAGGTTGTACTTATCTGTTGAAAAGCCTTTTCTGTAAAAACTGAAAAAAATTAGGGCCTAATTGCCATTCAGTTGTGCAGGGATATATTCTAAAGCCCTATTTGCTGTGTATTAGTGGCGAAATAAAAAATATTTGATCTAACAGTATGTCAGGCAAAGAAGTGTCAGGCCCTGCACAGGCGAGTGGCAGAGGCCTAAATGTTTCTGTTGCAGGCAGAGGTCGCAGCAGAGTAAGGGGCCGTGGCAGCAGGGGGTCACTTTGAGAGGCGTAACCAGCAACCCAGCGGTTCTTCAATGGTTTACTCGATCTTCGACTTTGTTGCAACTTACATCAGACACCCCCCGGCCAAGAGTCAATGGGTTCGTCAGACACAATCCTTAGTTAACATGGCCCAGGAGGAGGCCCGTGCCTTAACCTGTCCTCAACCTGCCTCTGTCCTTTTCTGTTACCTCACCACGAGAAGTATTATATGCTTTAGGCTCTGCTCCACTTTTCAGCAAGGAAGAGCTACTAGAGGACAGTCAGCAGCTACTGCCCAGCCAAGATGTAGAGTAGACATCTGCCGCTTCCTCTGCTAGGTGGGCAAGTAATGATGAGGAGAGTGGTGTGGCAGCTGGTGTTGTGAGCGGTTTAGACTCCTGACACAGAGATGGTTGAGGAGGACATCAGTGACGTGCAGACACTACTTGATGATGAAGATGTAGCTGATTGCACTTGGGAGCCGGGGACGATGGGGCTTCATTGTCATCGGGAGAAGAGGGTGTCAGCTTGCCCGTGATCCAGCAAGTCGCTAGCGTGGCCGGGAGTCAGCAGGGTGGCAGCAGTAGGAGGTCGGGAGCCAAACGCGGCCGGGATCCTAACTACCCGGGAAATAGGGGTGCAGGGGCTCAAGGAGGCAGTGGCGGTAGCAGTCAGCCAGTGCATACTTTTGGGGGTAAAATCACCTACTCGGCGGTGTGGTAGTTTTTTTTAAGCCACCGGAGGAGGTGAACGTGGTTGTATGTAGAATCTGTGCGCAGAGGGTGAAGCATGGCCAGGGTGCCATTGTTGGCACTACAGCCCTGCATCAACATATGCAGCGTCGCCATAAAGTGTCCTGGGACAACCGTGGCTCTGATGTGGTGGTCCAGCCTGCTGCAGCAACCGCTGCATCACCCACTGGCACGCATCCGGTTGCTGGGAGTCAAGGGTCCACCACCTCAGCCGAAGGGAGCTGTCTGTCCTTCCCATCATCTGCCAGTGCTGATGCTCTTCCTTCTCCTACTCCTCGTCACGCATTTCTTCAGCAATCGATCACCGAAGCGATTGCCAAGAAACAACACTATGCGTGCACTCATCCAACGGCGCAGAAGCTGAATGTGCTCCTGTCCAAGTTACTGGTGCTTCAGTCCCTCCCTTTCCAAGTTTTGGAGACTGCACCTTTCAGAGAACTGATGGCTTGTGCCGAGCCGAGGTGGAGAGTCCCAAGCCATCATTTCTTTGCCAAAAAGACAGTACCAGCCCTGCACACACATGTAGAATAGAAGGTGGGCTTGTCCTTGAGCCTGTAGGTGTCTGCCAAAGTGCACGGCAGCACCAACGTGTGGAGCTGTAACTACGGTCAGGGAAAATACATGTCCTTTACGGCCCACTGAATGAATGTGGTTCCTGCACAGCCACACCAGCAACTTGGCCAGGTGACGCCGCTTCCGCCTCCACGTTGCCACTCTGTTGGTCCACGGACAATGTCCGCCTCTGCCTCCTCATCCTCCATCCTGTCCTCAGCCTCCACTGCAGGGAAAATGCACAGTGCCCCTCCAGCATACCACATGTGCAGGGCACGGCGGTGTCACACTGTTCTGCACCTCATTTGCCTGGGCGAAGTCACACAGGGGAGGAACTGCTCCATGTCCTTCAGCAAGAAATCGAATCCTGGCTTTCTCCGCGACAACTGAAAATTGGAACCATGGTGACCGACAACGGGAAGAACATTGTGTCGGCACTGCGTCAAGGAGGGCTGAGCCATGCGCCCTGCATGTTACACATGTTCAATCTGGTTGTCAAGCGGTTCCTGAAGTCTTCCACCCATCTGCAAGACATCCTAAAAATGGCCAGGAAACTTTGCATGCACTTCAGCCACTCATACACGGCAAAGGACACCCTCCTTGAGCTGCAGCGGCAGAACGTCATCCCCCAACATCGGCTGATATGCGACATTTCCACCAGTTGAAATTCCACCCTCCATATGTTGTACCGACTGTACGAACAGAGATAGGCCATCAACGATTTCCTAATAATCCAAGCGGACAGGAGTACTCTCCTGTGTAACTTCAAAGTGAGCCAGTGGCAGCTCATGTCTGACACCTGCCATTTGCTCACGCACTTTGAGGATGCCACATTATTTGTCAGGACTACTGGATGAACAACGTCATTCCACTGCTTCATGTCCTGGAACAGATGCTGCTACATTTGGCTGGTCAGGGGACTGAAGAAGTGGCACATAGATCTCATGGCCCTGTGGTGGCTGAACTGGAGGAGGAGGAGGACATTGGAGCACAAGCAATGTCTAGCAAAATGGGTTGTTTTGCTACACAGGTGACAGGAGAGGAGTTGCAGAAGCAGCCAGACAAGCTACAGGGTGGGGATGACTTCTGGCTCTCCACCTTTTTGGACCCTCGCTACCAGTCCAAAATGGGGGCCTTTTTTTACACCCGCTGAAAGGGAGGACAAACTGAACTACTATAGAGACATCCTATGTAGTCAGTTGGCCGCTGCCTATGTGCACCATCGCCCATCTTCTCGCAGATCTGACCGGGGGGCCCTCTGTGCTCACGTTCCCCTGCCATGGCTGCTGGGGAGGGGTGGGGTGGCAGGAGCAGTACCAGCTCCATCAGCAGCATCCTGAGTCTACAGTCGCTGATGAGCAGCTTTCTTCACCCGCATAAGAAGAAACTACTCACCAGCAGCTAGATGTAGAGCAGAACCTGAACCAGCAGGTGGTGGCATACTTGTAGTACACCCTGCCAGCCGACCTTGAAGATCCACTGGACTACTGGGAAGCCAAACTGGATTTGTAGCCGCAGCTGGCCCAGTTTGCCCTGGAAAAGCTGTTCTGCCCGGCCAGTAGTGTGGCATCAGAGCGGGTGTTTAGTGTGGCGGGGGCCATAGTTATCCAAAGAAAAACTGGCCTGTCCACCAAAAATGTGGAGAGACTGACCTTTGTCAAGATGAATCAAGCGTAGATCAGCCAGGACTTCTACCCACCAATTCCTGATGCATCAGACTACATCTTCCATGGTGCCACACCAACACTTTGACAAAAGAGACTGGTTTCTTCTGGCTACCTGCCTTAGCTACTATTCTGATGCTGCCACCCGCCTGATGCCACACATCTGATGCCAAATGCTCCTTCTTTCACCCACCATCTTTAACGGGTTCTGGTATTGCCACCCACCTTCACACTGTCACCTTGCCACTCTGTGGTCTCCAGATGCTGCTCCTACCTCCACTCTGTCACCTTGCCACTCTGTGGCCTCCTGATGCTGCCGCCATCTCCAGACTCTGTGATTGGGCCACTCTGTGGTCTCCTCATGCTGCTTTCACCTCACCACTATGTCACCTTGCCACTCTGTGGCCTCCTCATGCTGCTCCTACCTCCACTTTATGTCAGCTTGCCACTTTGTGGCCTCCTGATGCTGCCGCCACCTCCACACTCTGTCATTGTCCCACTCTGCGGCCTCCTGATGCTACCGCTACCTCCACACTATGTCACCTAGCCACTCTGTGGCCTCCTGATGCTGCCGCCACCTACAGACTCTGTCATTGGGCCAGTCTGTGGCCTCCTGATGCTGCCGCCACCTCCAGACTGTCATTGGGCAACTCTGTGGTCTCCTCATGCTGCTGCCACCTCACCACAATGTCATAGAGCCACTCTGAGGACTTCTTATTCTGTTCCCACCCTCCCTACTTCATTGCTGGGTCACTATTTAGGCTTTTTGGCTTGGCTGACATCTTCATTTATTTGACGCTTCCTCTGATCTGTCAGAAGGAAGGTAAAATGAGACGCACAACAGATACTGTCTGTGTAGCAGCTGTAAGGCCTGTATGGTCCCATCAGAATTGGCTTGTGATTTGGTGGCCAAAAGCAGTAGTGGGTAGAAAACACAGAAGGCTTGCAAATATTTTGTTCACGTATCATCTCTGTTTTAGATCCACTTCTGTTTTTTTTGGGCATTAGCAATACTGATGGATTACTGACCAAATGCTGACCTAGTGAAGGCAGATGCTCTACAGACAGGATCCATTTTTTGTAGGTTATTGTTCTGACGGATCAGAGGAAGGGCAAAATAATCAGTGACGTCCACACACACTTACTGCTGACACCCTCTCCACTGTGTCCGTGGTCTCTACTTGTATAAATATTTAATAGAACAGTTTCTGTAGACATCTATGTGGAATCAGCTGACAACGGTGTAAAAGGAGTGCTCTTCTTATTGGCACTAACATCGACCTGTAAGGCTGAGTTCATACTTGAATTATGTGGTCAGTTTTGACCCCGTGACTGCCCAAATAAGTGAAGTGTGCAGTGATTCTAAGTGTGACGCCTGTCATCTGCATGTCATATGGACTCACAGTATTATTTCACTACCAAAGCAGACTCCCTATGCATGTTACTGCAAGGCAAAGTGTTCTACACCACTATAAAGGCTATGTGCAGCCAGGAAATAGCCATTTTTAACGTAATTCGTCGCAAATTTATTCGGATCGAAACTAATTTCTCCCAAAAATTTGGGCGAACTGCGAATCGAATTTTCAAAAAATTCTTTCATCTCTAGTTGCAATGCAACTGCTATATTTAGCCCAAAACCAGTTCACCCACAGCTGCCAATGGCCACATTAATTGTGAATTAATGGAGGTATTACCTTCAGAATAATGCAGCCATTGTCTGCCACAGATGGGCAGGGTTTCAAATGGATGCGGAAGGCATATTGTGGCCTCTACATGGAAACAAACGTGTAGACCTACCAACAAGATCTGTAGCTCTTAGGGTGAAGGTATCACGACAAATAACGGTAGTTTTCAGTGGCCAACCTGAAAAAAGTTGTGTGATTGTAAAAGCGGTATACCTGGCGAGGTGGGGGGTGGGGTGCAAGGGGGACAAATCCACAACATCAAAGCAGAAGAAAACTGAAGATCTTCTTCAA
This sequence comes from Bufo bufo, assembly GCF_905171765.1. Taxonomy (NCBI): domain Eukaryota; kingdom Metazoa; phylum Chordata; class Amphibia; order Anura; family Bufonidae; genus Bufo; species Bufo bufo. The sequence continues at coordinate 218,148,606 of NC_053394.1, forward strand.
TAATAAAAAATATATATATATTTTATAATATAACTTTGAAATTTGTTAAAAATCCCTGAAACATCAATATCATTATACATTTAGGATAAATGTTGAAGCTTAGAAAACTAAGTATGTAAACTGCTTTTTAGAAGGGAATAAAGAGTCTCCCTGTCGTAGACTGCTGTTCCCTGCTCTGATTACATCTCCATTCTGATGCATTGTAACATAGTTATACAGAAACACTCTGATCTTATCCTCTAGGGCTAATGGGTAACAGCTTTTAGTTGATTTTTCCTCTTCTCCTGGCTGAATGATGCTGCATTTAAACCAATGCACCCATGCTTTTTTGTTGAGCCATTAACCGCTCAATTAGACTATTAGCCTATTTTTAGTGTACAGAAGGACCACCTCCTAATCAGATTGTAAGGAGCAGTAATTGTATTTAGCAAATCTATGGGCTCCTGGGCTGCCAGGGGAATATTTTCACAAGTCCAGACATTGTTGGCAAAGAGAGGGATTAACTATTTACTACTGTGGCTTTCTTTCTCAGCAAAGTAAAGAACAGGGGAAAAATAAATGACTGGGAAAGTAATTGATAGTGGTAAATATCTGGTAATCTCAATTATGTTGGTTTGGCATGGCATGGTACAGTCTTGCTGGTTAAGTATATGATAAATATATATTGTTTTATTGCCACAATATGAGGTAGATGGAATTTAAATCATCCAACCCACAGCAGAAGATCCTTGAAAATAACTTCATATACCGGTAGTTTACTCACTGGTCTCCAAACAGATCAAATTGAGAACAGTAAAACAAATTTCTGACCAATCTTTTTGGCTGCCAAGTTAGGGAACGAATGCCCAGCATTGCTTACTTGAAATATGTATCACTATGTCTTCCATTGGAATGTACTACTTGGTTCTTCTTGGGTTGGGAGTTCCTTTTATTGTAACCTGTAACGGGAAATGGGTGTGGAACCACTGTGCAAACTAACCAGTTTGCCTTTGCGCTATCCCTAAGGGCGTTAACCTGGAAGTCCCCTTGTTTTCATCCTTTAACGCCTATACAAGGATCTTGTTTTCACTACAAGTTCTACTTTAGAGTGGTGTGACATTGAGGAGATACCGATCTGAAGCACTGAGATGTCAGACTATATTCGTATTCAGGTAACAGGCCATGGACAGGATAGGCATACTTTTGTTCATATCCGACAGACCAGAGCAGGCAGCAATGGATCAATATGGAAGGCAGGCTAAGGTCAAGAGAGGCAGCGGGTGTCATATTCGGTAACACAGGAAGAAGTTTGTAATGCGGCAGATGGTCAGAATAGCATTGATAACTAGCGAAATAAGAAACCTATTGCTCAGGCACATCTCTCTGGGAAAAAGTGTCCGAACTACACACAGATGCCCAGCCATTGGTTGTTGAAAATGCGCTACAGGTGCACTGGCCCTTTGAGATCTAGGAGGAGCATGCGTCCTACGAGACATGGAAAGAGGCCTAACAGCCAAGCAGCCTCCAGCGAGGGACTGAGGACTCTGGTGACCAGCCCTGCTAAAGGACAGAGGAGGGCTGGCAGGGGCCAGCTGCCAGGCAGTATCAAGCAGGTAAGTGACAATGTTTGCGCATCTACCACAGAGAGCAGAATGGCAGCGGTCACGGAGCACTGCCATGATAGAATCACTTTTTTATATGGCTTTGTCAGCTACCACAGAATTATGATTGTAATTCATTATTTCCCCAAATCCCTGCACGGTCTAACTGGAGTGAGGACATTTTTATGGGGTTTCCACAGAACAAAACAGACATCATGAACTTTACTTTGCCTTGATTGAAGATTTCAACAGCACCCTCACTAATATATATGTATGTCCATGCCCACTGCCGCTCCACTACTCCTGGAGGTCAAGGCTGTTGCTTTGCTAACTTTCCCTTAGGCTCCAGGTCTTGGTCAACAAATCTCATCCAGAATCTAAACTCAGAGAATTGTTTATCCTTCTCAACACTCAGTTTCTTCAAGGTGAAAATGGGGGTAAGAGTTTCAGGGGTCTCTCCATAACAATACTTTTGGGAAGCAATAACATACAGTTGCAAGAAAAAGTATGTGAACCCTTTGGAATGATATGGATTTCTGCACAAATTGGTGATAAAATGTGATCTGAACTTCATCTAAGTCACAACAATAGACAATCACAGTCTGCTTAAACTAATAACACACAAAGAATTAAATGTTACCATGTTTTTATTGAACACACCATGTAAACATTGACAGTGCAGGTGGAAAAAGTATGTGAACCCTTGGATTTAATAACTGGTTGAACCTCCTGTGGCAGCAATAACTTCAACCAAACGTTTCCTGTAGTTGCAGATCAGACGTGCACAACGGTCAGGAGTAATTCTTGACCATTCCTCTTTACAGAACTATTTCAGTTCAGCAATATTCTTGGGATGTCTGGTGTGAATCGCTTTCTTGAGGTCATGCCACAGCATCTCAATCCGGTTAAGGTCAGGACTCTGACTGGGCCACTCCCAAAGGCGTATTTTCTTCTGTTTAAGCCATTCTGTTGTTGATTTACTTCTATGCTTTGGGTTGTTGTCCTGTTGCAACACCAATCTGCTGTTGAGCTTCAGCTGGTGGACAAATGGCCTTAAAGAGGACCTTTCACCCATTATGACAATGTGAACTAAGTATACAGACATGGAGAGCGGCGCCCGGGGATCTCACTGCACTTACTATTATCCCTGGGCGCCGCTCCGTTCTCCCGCTATGCCCTCCGGTATCTTCGTTCACAAAGTTATGGTAGGCGGAGTCTGCCCTTGTTCTGCTGTAGTGCTGGCCAATCGCAGCGCAGAGCTCACAGCCTGGGAGAAAAGAATCTCCCAGGCTGTGATCTCTGCACTGCGATTGGCCAGCACTACAGCAGAACAAGGGCTGACTCCGCCTACCATAACTTAGTGACTGAAATCTCTGCCTACCATAACTTACTGAGCGAAGATACCGGAGGGCATAACGGGAGAACGGAGCGGCGCCCAGGGATAATAGTAAGTGCAGTGAGATCCCCAGGCGCCGCTCTCCATGTATGTATACTTAGTTCACATTGTCATAATGGGTGAAAGGTCCTCTTTAAGTTCTCCTGCAAAATGTCTTGATAAACTTGGGAATTCATTTTTCCTTTGATGATAGCAATCCGTCCAGGCCCTGACGCAGCAAAGCAGCCCCAAACCATGATGCCCCCACCATCATACTTCAAAGTTGGGATGAGGTTTTGATGTTGGTGTGCTGTGCCTCTTTTTCTCCACACATAGTGTTGTGTGTTTCTTCCAAACAACTCAACTTTGGTTTCATCTGTCCACAGAATATTTTGCCAGTACTGCTGTGGAACATCCAGGTGCTCTTGTGCAAACTGTAAACGTGCAGCAATGTTTTTCTTTTGGACAGAAGTGGCTTCCTCTGTGATATCCTCCCATGAAATCCATTCTTGTTTAGTGTTTTACGTATCGTAGATTCGCTAACAGGGATGTTAGCATATGCCAGAGACTTTTGTAAGTCTTTAGCTGACACTCTAGGATTCTTCTTCACCTCATTGAGCAGTCTGCGCTGTGCTCTTGCAGTCATCTTTACAGGACGGCCACTCCTAGGGAGAGTAGCAGCAGTCGTGAACTTTCTCCATTTATAGACAATTTGTCTTACCGTGGACTGATGAACAGCAAGGCTTTTGGAGATAGTTTTATAACCCTTTCCAGCTTTATGCAAGTCAACAATTCTTAATCGTAGGTCTTCTGAGAGCTCTTTTGTGCGAGGCATCATTCACATCAGGCAATGCTTCTTGTGAAAAGCAAACCCAGAACTTGTGTGTTTTTTTTATAGGGCAGGGCAGCTGTAACCAACACCTCCAATCTCATCTCATTGACTGGACTCCAGTTGGCTGACACCTCACTCCAATTAGCTCTTGGAGATGTCATTAGTCTAGGGGTTCATATACTTTTTCCGCCTGCACTGTGAATGTTTACATGGTGTGTTTAATAAAAACATGGTAACATTTAATTCTTTGTGTGTTATTAGTTTAAGCAGACTGTGATTGTCTATTGTTGTGACTTAGATGAAGATCAGATCATATTTTATGACCAATTTGTGCAGAAATCTATATAATTCCAAAGGGTTCACATACTTTTTCTTGCAACTGTATACTATGTTGCTTGACTGAAAAGAAACATTGTGCACTAGAAGTTGCCAGGACATAGCCTGGGACATGGTAAATAACTGTCACCAATGAGGCCTGGAGAATAGAGCAAGAGATAAATGTATGGAGCACAAAACATTCTGTCACTTGCAAGTGGAGAGTCCTAACATAGGAACTGGTGAAATAGTACATAAGTGAGGAGTGCACTAACATCTATAGAAAAGGGTAGTATGTTGAGGGTAATGACTACTTTGAAAAAACATTGTAAAGATAATGGGAATAGAGTATCCATGACTGGAAAATAGAAGGATATTAGAAGTCTCCAAGGAGATTTCTTGCCATATGGAAGCAATTACTGATGCGACTTGAATAGACACATGAATGTCTACACAAGTCTGAAATGAATCTTGAATGAGCAGGTTATTCCTTTGATTACAGTTGTTCCAATTTAGTGGTGTCAAGTGGTCATGAGAATTAAACAGCAAAAATGCAAACTATCCGAATGACAGTATGCTTTCTTAGTGCATTTGTATATAGGTTGTCAGTTATGCAAATCATAAATTGTACACAGACGGAGCTAACCTCCATCCCAGTACTCTCTAAATCCATTCTCAAAATCCTGTTACAATACTCCCTATGAGTGCAAATTATGAGATGATGATGACCATTACTGTTAAAATAACCCATTGATTTTTAGGGTGTCGTATTGTGAGCAGCCGGACAGGCATCTGAGAATCGCAAAATGAGTTCAGGTGCTTGCAAAACATTATGCATGTTTTGGAATTACAGATGGGTCAGAGATAACAAACCTACTCTGAAATCATTGTGTGTTTTGTCTGTATGATATCAAAATTTAGGTGGAAATCCCCTTTAAATATGTCAGTAATCATGCATGTTGTAGGACATCAGAAAACCATGACTTAAGAGGCTGAGATGCAATATCGGACAGGTTCCATGGACAAGAGTGGTGTAGCTTCTAGTAGTAAAAGGCCATTTTATTAAAAAAAAAATCTTCATCTCATGCAACCTTTTACAAATAGTGTATAATAAATGAATATACATTTTACAAACATGACCTACTATATATATCTTTCACTGCCTGCATTTACATTTCATTTCCCTCCAAGATCTCCAGGAAAAATTAATTTTAAGGTTTCCAAGTCGTGTGTATCTTGTGTAACCAGAGTAATTTTAATCAAACATAATATATGAAGAAATTATATTTCATGGTTATGAGATTTCCAGGACACAGCATTATTGTTTCTTTTCTCATATGCATACGGCACTAAACAGGAGGTCTGGACACTTTTCCAATAATTGATATTGGCCCCTCACGTTTCTGCAGAGGTTTGTAACTGGAAACCTGATCATCAGCTTGCTGCAGAGGAAATAAATTCCTCTTAAGTAAGTGAATAACAAAATATTCGTGTAAAAATACATTGTAGGAGATGCCTCTCAAGTGGAAACCTCTCCACTGCAGTGTAGAAACAGATAGATACCAATGTATATAAGCAGAGAAGCTCCTGGACCCCAATGCAAACAGGATCTCTTGCGTCATTTTCTATTTATAATACTGGTATACCAGGGCCTGGGTGCAACCTCTGCCTCTTGATTCCCTGCTGCTATGTCCATGCATATACCTGTAGGTGAAGAACTAAGAAATCTGAATCATCCATAGAAATGATGATTTACAAACTATAATATAGGGCTTTAAAGAGGTTCTGCAGATAGATCTCTGAGCAATAATGATGACTAGGGGCCCATTTAAAGGGGTTCTACAGTTTAAATAAACTGATGATCTATCCTCTGGATAGATCATCAGCATCTGATCGGCAAGGGTCTGACACCCCTGCCAATCAGCTGTTTGAGAAGGCAGCGGCGCTCCAGCAGCGCCGCGGTCTACTCACTGTTGACCGCAGGCCCAGTGACGTCACGACTAGTATCACTGGCCTGGGCGCGGCTAAGCTCCGTTCACTTGAATGGAACTTAGCCGCGCCCAGGCCAGTGATACTAGTCGTGACGTCACTGGGCCAGCGGTAAACAGTGAGAAGGCCGCGGCGCTGCTAGAGCGCTGCTGCCTTCTCAAACAGCTGATCGGCGGGGGTCCCGGGTGTCGGACCCCAGCCGATCAGATGCTGATGATCTATCCAGAGGATAGATCATCAGTTTAATCAAACTGTAGAACCCCTTTAAATGGGCCCCTAGTCATCATTATTGCTCAGAAAAACAATTAGTGAAAACCAAATAAAAAAAAAGATAGTATACATGGTGTAATGAATCCATGCGTCATTAATCCATTCTATAGATTTTGACAGTTCTTTTGTCAGTTTCTTCCATAGGTTTCTTTATGGTGTCTGTTGTCAACATAATATCTATTGTGTCATCAAAATTACAAGTTTTTAGGTTAAATACATGTTTAAAGAGGACCTTTCACCACTCCTGTTTAAATAGTTTCATGCATTCCCCATGTAATAATTCTGGACATCTATTCCTATGGCTCTGTGTTGTGCCATTCCTCTGTTATTTCTACTAGAAGTTATGAATGGAATGCTAGCTGTCTGCAGTAAGGGTCCAGAGGGGATGGTAACAGCACAGTCTTACTCTATCCAATCAGTTCTGCCATTGTCATACTGTACAAGGACACACACCCAACTGGTTACCACCTCCTTTACCCTTACTGCTTCTATTTCTAGTAGAAATAATAACGGAATTGTACAACATAGAATCATAAGAAAAGATGTTCCAGAATTGTTATTACATGGTGAATGCATGTAGCTATTATCGGGATTTGCTCTGGTAGACAGGCTAGCAGACGCAGTACAGAGGCCCTTTTGAAGTTGGGCGTCAACAAAACCGGAGACCCACACTGGGCCAGCTTCAAAGCGGAGAAAGCCTTTTCCGCCTGTTCATTCCAGTGGACCGTCACTGACTTGCGTCCCTTCAAAAGGTCTGTCAATGGTGCGTCGACTGTAGCAAAGTGGGGGACAAAACTCATATAGTATCCCACCATTTCCAGGAACGACTTTACTTGCCGAGTAGTGACAGGTCTGGGCCAATTCCGAATTGCCTCAATGTGATTATTATTGTTATTTTATTGATCATGTTCTAATAAAGATGTACTATTTATATACAGTGGATATAAAAAGTCTACACACCCCTGTTAAAATGTCAGGCTTCTGTGCTGTAAAAAAATGAGACAAAGATAAATCATTTCAGAACTTTTCCCACCTTTAATGTGACCACTCAATTGAAAAACAAACTGAAAACTTTTAGGTAGAGGGAAGAAAACAAAAAACTAAAATAATGTGGTTGCATAAGTGTGCACACCCTCTTATAACTGGGGATGTGGCTGTGTTCAGAATTAAGCAATCACATTCAAAATCATGTTAAATAGGAGTCAGCATACATTTGCCATCATTTAAAGTGTCTCTGATTAACCCCAAATAAAGTTCTGCTGAAATTTTCTTAGTTGCATCCCATAGCAAAAGCCATGGTCCACAGAGAGCTTCCAAAGCATCAGAGGGATCTCATTGTTAAAAGGTATTAGTCAGGAGAAGGGTACAAAATAATTTCCAAGGTATTAGATATACCATGGAACACAGCGAAGTGGAGAAAATATGTATCACGGTCGGCGTGACTATCACATACGTGACACAGAGGGAGGGAACAAGGAAGGCCCTGCCCAAGTGAGAGGGAAGGTGGTGACCCCTGACTCACCTAGCGGCTGGCACCTGGCTGCCCTGACGTCCCTAGACGGGTTCCTCACCCGTACGCCGATCACGTGCCTAAAGCCCTGGCTTTCCCTGAGCTGAGCCCTAGATAGTGAACAGGGCGGTGGGAACACTAGTCCGCACCACTAGCTCTAAAGGAAAACACCAAGGGAAGGACAGACAATACAAACTCAACATATAATCCCAGGTGGGCGACAACAGGAGACAACAAGAAGCCCAACAGGGATCCGGAGGGTAGCACTCTGGAACGACAACCAGGATTCACAACTCCAGTGGGTCAGTATAGATGTCCAGGCAGGAAGCTCTATAACTGGCAACTAGAGAAGAGTGAAGGGAGAATATAAGGAGGTTGGGAGTGGCAGACAAGAAACAGCTGAGGAGGAGAAGCTACGGATCCCTGATTGAGACAAAAAGGATAGCAAGACAAACACAGAAAACAATCACAAAGAAACAACGTGATCTTTAGATATAGAGCGCGCAGCCACCCGCTGCGACCTCCTGACCCCGGGTATAACGGAGTCAGACGTGGCTCTTGATACCCTCGTGACAGTACCCCCCCTTTCACGAGGGGCCTCCGGACACTCAGGACCAGGTCTCTCCGGATGAGAGGCATGGAAAGTCTGAATTAACCTGTTGGCGTTTACCTCTGACGCTGGAACCCACATTCTTTCCTCGGGACCGTAACCCCTCCAATGCACCAGATACTGAAGAGAGCGGCGGACCCGACGAGAATCAACAATTCTGGCTATTTGAAACTCCAGATTACCATCCACAATAACAGGAGGAGGTGGCAGCGGTGATGGTTCTAGAGGTGGAACATACTTCTTGAGTAACGATTTATGGAAGACGTTATGGATCTTAAAAGTCTGAGGTAGCTCCAGGCGAAAAGCCACAGGGTTAATGACGGCTACTATTTTATAAGGACCAATGAACCTAGGGCCCAGTTTCCAAGAGGGAACCTTCAACTTAATATTCCTAGTAGACAACCACACATAGTCATTCACCCCTAGGTCCGGACCTGGCGACCGTTTCTTATCGGCCATGCATTTATATTTACCACTCATCTTTTTCAAGTTAACTTGCACCTTCTGCCATACCGAAGAAAGAGATGAAGAAAACCTTTCCTCTTCGGGAACCCCAGAAGACCCCCCCTCTTTGAAAGTACAAAATTGGGGATGAAAACCGTATGCACCAAGGAATGGTGACTTGCCAGTGGACTCCTGATAATGATTATTTATGGCAAACTCAGCTAACGGTAAATATGATGACCACAACTCTTGGTTTTCAGACACAAAACACCTTAAATATGTTTCTAGGTTTTGGTTGGTACGCTCAGTCTGTCCATTCGACTGAGGATGGAAAGCTGAGGAAAAGGACAAGTGTACCCCCAAACGGGAACAAAAAGCTTTCCAAAACTTAGAAATAAACTGGGTTCCCCGATCCGAAACCACATCGGAAGGGACCCCGTGAAGCTTCACGATTTCACTGATAAACACCTGAGCAAGAGTTTTAGCATTAGGAAGTGCGGGTAGCGCAATAAAGTGTACCATTTTGCTAAACCTGTCTACTACTACCAAAATAACTGTTTTACCCGCAGACAACGGTAAGTCAGTGATGAAATCCATTGACAGATGTGTCCATGGCCTATTGGGGATAAAAGAGGCAATAAAGACCCTGCTGGACGTGTATGAGAGACTTTCGCGCGTGCACAAGTAGAGCAAGTAGACACGAAATCCATTACATCCTGACGCAACCTTGGCCACCAAAAACGACCAGATAATAGCTCCAAGGTTGCTTTACTACCCGGGTGCCCAGCAAGTGCCGAATTATGATGTTCTTTTAATAATTCAAGACGCAGGTTTAACGGTACAAACAATTTCTCTGAGGGGCAAGAGGCCGGGGCGTCCCCCTGGGCCTCTAACACCTTTCCCTCTAGAACAGAGTGTACAGCAGAGACAACCACTCCTCTTTGTAAAATAGGTACCGGATCACTGAATAATTTTTAATGAACTTTCTATAGAAATTTGCGAAACCCAAAAACCGTTGTAGGGCTTTAAGGTTCTCAGGAAGATCCCAATCTAAAATTGCCTGGACCTTCCCAGGATCCATACGGAAACCTGAAGCAGATAATAGATATCCCAGGAACTGTATTTCCTGAACGGCGAAGACACATTTTTCAATTTTCGCATATAATTTATTCGTCCGTAGGACCTGCAGTACTTGCCTGACATGCACCTCATGTGTTTTCAGATCAGCCGAATAAATTAAGATATCATCTAGGTATATGACAACAAACCTGCCGATGAGATGACTAAAAATATCATTAACGAAATGTTGGAAGACAGCAGGGGCATTGGTCAGACCGAAAGGCATAACTAGATTTTCATAATGCCCCTCAGGGGTGTTAAAAGCTGTCTTCCACTCATCCCCTTCCCTGATACGAATCAGATTGTAGGCCCCCCTAAGATCAAGTTTGGAGAACCACCTAGCACCCGCAATCTGATTAAAAAGGTCAGGAATGAGAGGAAGAGGGTATGGGTCTCGGATGGTTATCTGGTTTAGCTCACGGAAATCTAGGCAAGGACGCAGGCCCCCATCTTTCTTTTTAACAAAGAAAAACCCTGCAGCCACGGGTGAAGAAGAGGGTCTGATGTGTCCCTTAGCCAGACTCTCGGAGATATAATCTTTCATGGCTTGTCTCTCGGGACCCGAAAGATTATACAACCTGGACTTGGGTAATTTTGCACCGGGAATCAGGTTAACCGGACAATCATAAGGACGATGAGGTGGTAGCTTCTGACAACCCTTTTCAGAAAAAACGTCCTCAAAGTCCGAAATAAATGTAGGTAGGGAAGCTATGGAGGCGATTAAGCAATTGTTATTTAAGCAATTCTCTCTGCAATGCTCACTCCACTCCAATATCTCCCTGGCCTGCCAATCCACCACTGGATTGTGCGCTACCAACCAGGGAAGACCCAATACCACAGGAGAGGGAATGCCCTCCAGAACGTAACATGAAAGACACTCATTATGGTGGTCCCCTACCCGAAGGTGTAAATTATGAACAATGTGGGTGAGGTTTCTCTGAGACAGAGGAGCCGAATCTATAGCGAATACGGGAATAGGTCTCTGCAGCGTACAGAGAGACAAACCCATAGTGCGGGCAAAATGGGCATCTATCAAATTTACCCCTGCTCCACTGTCTAGAAAAAAAGAAATAGACTCCGTCTTAACACCAAAAACAATAACCGCTGGTAACACAAATTGAGATGTTCGTATGGAGGAAACGTATACCCCCCGGCTGACATCCTCCGCACAGCCTGGGGTTAGTAGTTTTCCGACGGTCTTTTGTTTTTGAGAAAGGAGGGACAGACATTAATGAAATGACCCTTCCCCCCACAGAAAAAACAAGCCCCCCCCCCTACGGCGAACCTCAGGAGGACGGACCTGACGAGAAGTTCCGCCTAGCTGCATAGGCTCATCTAAGTCAGTACAGACTAATTGTTGCTTGGGAGAGGTAACCAATTGCTCAGGAATTTTCGATCTCTCCCTAAGACGCCTATCTATTCTGATAGAGAGGGACATAACAGCATCAAGGGAAAGGGGGGTCTCATACAGCGCCAGTGCATCCTTAACCCTTTCAGATAACCCAGAGCAGAACTGACTCCTGAGAGCCGGGTCGTTCCACTGAGTATCCGTAGCCCACCTACGGAACTCTGAGCAATATTCCTCTGCTGACCGATCTCCCTGTAGGAGTCTCCGTAACTTCGACTAAGCCAGGGCGACTCGGTCAGGGTCATCATATATGAGACCCAAAGCCCCAAAAAATCCCTCCACTGACCGGAGAGCCTGGGAACCAGGGGGTAACGAGAACGCCCAGGATTGTGGGTCCCCCTGAAGCAGGGAAATGACAATCCCAACCCGCTGTTCTTCATTACCTGAGGAGTAAGGGCGCAACTTAAAGTATAATTTGCAGGCCTCATGGAACGTTGCAAATTTGTCCCTTCCCCCAGAAAATCTGTCAGGAAGAACAACCTTGGGTTCTGTAACAACCTGGTTACCCATAGCAACCGCTGGGGGTGCGGTCTGCTGCATTTGCTGCTGTTGTTGGAGGACAGACGCCTTCAATCCTGCCACCTCCAAAGACAGGCCTTGAAGCTGTTTTGCCAAGGCAGCAATAGGATCCATATTGGATTCTAAGTAGAGAAAAAAAACAACAAAAAGAAAAAAAAAATTATTTATTTTTTCTCAAAAAGTAAAGGCCAGTTATAATATCACGGTCGGCGTGACTATCACATACGTGACACAGAGGGAGGGAACAAGGAAGGCCCTGCCCAAGTGAGAGGGAAGGTGGTGACCCCTGACTCACCTAGCGGCTGGCACCTGGCTGCCCTGACGTCCCTAGACGGGTTCCTCACCCGTACGCCGATCACGTGCCTAAAGCCCTGGCTTTCCCTGAGCTGAGCCCTAGATAGTGAACAGGGCGGTGGGAACACTAGTCCGCACCACTAGCTCTAAAGGAAAACACCAAGGGAAGGACAGACAATACAAACTCAACATATAATCCCAGGTGGGCGACAACAGGAGACAACAAGAAGCCCAACAGGGATCCGGAGGGTAGCACTCTGGAACGACAACCAGGATTCACAACTCCAGTGGGTCAGTATAGATGTCCAGGCAGGAAGCTCTATAACTGGCAACTAGAGAAGAGTGAAGGGAGAATATAAGGAGGTTGGGAGTGGCAGACAAGAAACAGCTGAGGAGGAGAAGCTACGGATCCCTGATTGAGACAAAAAGGATAGCAAGACAAACACAGAAAACAATCACAAAGAAACAACGTGATCTTTAGATATAGAGCGCGCAGCCACCCGCTGCGACCTCCTGACCCCGGGTATAACGGAGTCAGACGTGGCTCTTGATACCCTCGTGACAATATGGCACAACAGTGACATTACCAAGAACTGGACGTCCCTCCAAAATTTATGAAAAGACGAGAAGAAAACTGGTCTGGGAGGCTACCAAGAGGCCTACAGCAACATATGTCTGGGCTATGGGGTAGAGTGGCAAGACGAAAGCCTTTTCTTACGAAGAAAAACATCCAAGCCAGGCTAGATTTTGCAAAAACACATCTGAAGTTTCCCAAAAGCATGTGGGAAAAGGTGTTATGGTCTGATGAAACCAAGGTTGAACTTATTGGCCATAATTCCAAAAGATATGTTTGGCTCAAAAACAACACTGCATATCACCAAAAGAACACCATACCCACAGTGAAGCATGGTGGTGGCAGCATCATGCTTTGGGGCTGTTTTTCTTCAGCTGGAACTGGGGCCTTAATTAAGCTAGAGGGAATTATGAACAGTTCCAAATACCAGTCAATATTGGCACAAAACCTTCAGGCTTCTGCTCGAAAGGTGAACATGAAGAGGGACCTTATCTTTCAGCATGACAACGACCCAAAGCATACATCCAAACCAACAAAGGAATGGCTTCACCAGAAGAAGATTAAAGTTTTGGAATGGGTCAGCCAGAGCCCAGACCTGAATCCGATTGAAACTCTGTGGGGTAATCTGAAGAGGGCTGTGCACAGGAGATGCCCTCGCAATCTGACAGATTTGGAGTGCTTTTGCAAAGAAGAGTGGGCAAATCTTGCCCAGTCAAAATGTGCCATGCTGATAGACTCATACCCAAAAAGACTGAGTGCTGTGATAAAATCAAAAGGTGCTTCAGCAAAGTACTAGTTTAAGGGTGTGCACACTTATGCAACCATATTATTTTATTTTTATATTTTTTCTTCCCTCTACCTAAATGATTTCAGTTTGTTTTTCAATTGAGCTGTACAATTTATAGGTCATATTAAAGGTGGAAAAAGTTCTGAAATGATTTATCTTTGTCAAATTTTTTTACATCACAGAAACCTGACATTTTAACAGGAGTGTGTAGACTTTTTATATCCACTGTAGATCGTGTGGTATTGTAATTGTTGGTGTTAGTTACAGACAGAGCTGCCCAAACAGGCAGACAAGCAAATAGCTTTACCCCATGCGGAACAACACATGGAGATCACAGACAGAGTTGCCCAAACAGGCAGACATGCAGATGTCTGGACCCCATGCTGAACAACACATGGCAGTAACAGGCAGAGCTGTCCAAACAGGCAGACAAGCAGATACCTGAACCCCATGCAGAACGACACATGGCGGTCACAGGCAGAGCTGCTAACAAACTAGATGTCCTCCTTCCGGAGAACCCAGGAACCCTCACACTGAAGGCATAGACTCAGACTAGTAGATGCCTGTTCCCCATGCGGAGTTAGTCTATGGGTGAACAGACAACTGCACCACAAAACACGGACCCAGGCAAGATGAACTTGGTGTCTCACTAGGTGACCACACAGACAGGGCAGATGGAATATCCCCAGGTCAGGTGACAGATCCGGCACCCAGCAAAGCTGGAGACAGACTGACCACCAAACCCACAGCTTAGGGTGGGTTCACATCTGCATTCTGGATTCCGTTATGGCTTTCCGTTATAAAATGGTTATAACGGAAAATACCGGAATCCATAAGACGGAAGGACGGATCCGTTACGCTGTCCATAGACTTGTATTATGAATGAATGCAAAATGGAAGCTTTTAACCGCCTCCAGACCGCCTAACGCAGGATTGCGTTCTGGAGGCGGTCGATTCATTCCTCTTCGACGTGCCGGCGCGTCATCTCGCGAGACGCAAGATTTCCTGTGAACGCGTGCACACAGGAGCGCATGTTCACAGGAACTGCAGGTAAACAAGCTGATCTACAGCCTGCCAGCAGCGATCATTCGCTGGCAGGCTGTAGATCTGATTTTTTTAACCCCTGAAAGGTATATTAGACGCTGTTTTGATAACAGCGTCTAATATACCTGCTACCTTGTCCTCTGGTGGTCCCTTTTTCTTGGATCGACCACTAGAGGACACAGGCAGCTCTGTAAAGTAGCACCAAACACCACTACACTACAACCCCCCCCTGTCACTTATTAACCCCTTATTAACCCCTGATCACCCCCCTGTCATTGATCACCCCCCTGTAAGGCTCCATTCAGATGTCCGGACGTCTGAATGGAGCCTTACAGGGGGGTGATCAATGACAGGGGGGTGATCACCCCATATATTACACTGGTGTATACCCAGCACACGTAGAGGCACTTATTATTGTATTTTACATTTAGTCGTTAAACTACTGGTTGCCTACTCTTGACGTGCGCTTATTTTATTATTTGGTAATTTTTATTTAGTAAAAATTTACTTTTATTTTGTTAAGTTTAATAAATGGTGAAAACTTATAACTAACCTACTTAAATTATTTATTTAAAACTCTCCTCAGTGGACCTTTGCGGTGCTGTACTGGATATATTGGTCTACTGACAGCCGTTTGGCAATGGCAACTGTAGCTTTAATCAGCTAGCTATTTGCCTCTCTATATGCTAAGATGGATACTTTATGTCCGCTATTGTAACAGTTGTTAGCAACATTGTCAGCGGGTTGTTCAGTATTTGTGCCTGTTGGCACTGTATTGTGACATTGGTGGTAGTGCAAATTGCTGCGGTGGCTGCCTGCTGCCTATCTAGTCACTTCGGTACGATCAGTTATATTCTGATTGCAGCACAGTCCCTTGCTATGCTGCCTTCTGATGGCAGCGCGGTCACTTGCTACACTACCAGCTTGCTACTCGGTAGCCTGCACTCTCTAACTCGGTCCACTGTGACCTAAAATCTTAAACACTGCCCCCCGACATGAAATTAACACTTTCTTTGGTTTGGTAATCCTGTTGGGTTTCTGTCACCAGAAATACCTACCGTAAATTAAACTGGCTGACATTAGGGATGTGCTAATGTCAGCTGAACCTACGGCAACTAGCCTATTCCTACTTTTATCCATGCCCCTGTTACTCCATAAATATAACTTTTATATTATGCAAATTCGCCTCTAGGAGCAGGGGCGGCGTTGCTCTTGCTCCCAGAGGCTCCAACCTCTGTCACCTTTCTCTAAGTCTTGATTGACAGGGCCAGGCAGCATTCACATCCTCCTGCCGGCCCTGAGTGCATGGTAAATCTCGCGCGTGCCGTTCAGTATTCAGCACAGGGGCAGTAAGGAAGTCGGCAGCCAGTGAGCGTCCTTCCTTCACTATGCCTGTGCCAAATACTAAATGGCAAGGAGCAACGCCCCCCCCCCCCCCCCCCCCCCCGCTCCTAGAGGCTAATTTGCATATTATAAAAGTTACATTTATGGGCATGGATAAAACTAGGAATAGGCTAGTTAGGTTCAGCTGATATTAGCACATTGCCAATGTCAGCCAGTTTAATTTAGGTATTTTGGGTGACAGAACACAGAAACTCTTAAATCAGTGTTAGATGCATAGAAGTAGATGTAGAAGTATACCTTGTTAGAATCCTCTGTAATAACCATCACTAAAATCTTAAAGCTGTGGAAGTACCTTGCAGAAGTAATCATATGCTTTACTCTTTCCTTGCATTTTATTCTGTAGGCTGGGAAGATCATTCTTTTTTACCGCAAGTCCCCGCACAAAATATTAGGCAGATTTTTGATCTGGAGCATCTTGCTGGTAAGATTGTATAAGAAAAAACTTTATATATTTTTTTAAATGATAAAGAGCTTCAAGTAAAAATAGCTTTATATATCTCTTATGGTGGCCATATGGGTGACAATGACTGCTAATGATAAGACCAGAAAATGATTATCATTGTGTATATTACAAAATGATCTGTTCCAGGAAATCTGAATTTGTCCCATCCATCATAGTAGACTATGGAGTTGCTTTCAAATTTTCTATATCATTTTTGATTAATCTATACATTGTCATGTAACTCTACTACTACATATAAATAGTATTTATAGTATCGTATAGTATAGTAAAAAGTAACAATCAAAATAATTTTCATTGATGTATCAAGCAATCTGGAAATGTCAGAATGCTGGTTGGATTTAGAGGCAAAATGACCTGTGTGTGGCATAGTTATTCAACTAAAGATGAGTGACATATACAAATCAAATTCATTACGAATTTCCCCCAAAATTTGAAATTCGGCAAATCCAAATCTTTTGTGATTCGTCCCGAACAAATTGTTCAGAATTGTGCCCACCATTTCACATAACAGAAAACAGATAAGAAGGCATCTGCCACTAAAAAGTATAATTTTATTTTAAGCAGGATGTTTGTTGCCACCAGGTATTATCCATTCATCCATAGCCATATACAGGTGAAACTCGAAAAATTTGAATATCGTGCAAAAGTCCATTTATTTCAGTAATGCAAATTAAAAGGAATTGCATTATTGCAGCTTAAAATTAGAATTTTGTGAAAAGGGTCAATATTCTAGGCTCAAAGTGTCAGACTCTAGTCAGCTAATTAATCCATACCCCCTAAGCAAAGGGTACCTCAAAATTGCGACTTTGGGGTTTCATAAGCTATAAGCCATAATCACCAAAATTATAACAAATAAAGGCTTGAAATATCTCGCTTTGCATGTAATGAGCCTGTCTCATATATTAGTTCCACCTTTTAAGTTGCATTACTGAAATAAAGGAACTTTGCACGATATTCAAATTTTTCGAGTTTCACCTATATGTTGCTGTCATTTATTCATATCAGAATGTCATATACAACTTTTAAGGGAAATTTTGGCACTTTCAATTTGGGTTGAATCTACAGTATTTGGAGCAAATCTAATTTGATTTTGAGAAATTGGCACCTTTCTACCATCATCCTTTTACCTATGCTAATCTATACTAATATGTGAGCCAACAATGGACAACACAGTTAGTTTACTTACTATGTCATATTCCATTTATGTTACACACACAACATTCTCACATTCACAACCCCATATGCAGTTAACTTCAGCCTACCACCAATATAATATTTTAAAAAAGAAAATGTTTTTTTACAACAGACATTTTTCATCTATCCACAGAATAGTTGATAAATTGTCTGTTTGCATGGGCCCCACCAGTTATTAGAGTCTCAAGTCCCCTGTTCATCTTCACTGCAAAACCATAGAGAGAAGTTTGAATGGAGCAGTGATTGAGCATGCTAGCTACTGTTCCATTCAAAGTACGGTACTGACTTTTCTAGGTAAGACCCGAATGGAATAGTAGGGCACATACTCGACCACTGCTTCATTTAAACACAAACGCTCTACTACAGTGAGGAGTAATGGAAACCATGGGCCCCTTTTCTCATGATTACAATGGTGGAGCCTCCAGCATTCATAAATGTATTACCTATACTGTGGATAAAGGAATGAATGTTAATTGTGGGATGCCCCCTTTAAAGGGTTTCTCCACAAGCAGCACATCACCGCTGAAGCCAGCCAGTGGCTGCAGCAGAGTATGTGGCCATGCCCATGCAATGCTGATGTCAACACTGCAGGGATCGGAACATGAACACAGCATCGGCAGTGTGGAGGACCGGAGAAGCTGGGGGCGGGTAAGTATGAATCTAGAGATGAGCGAACCACTCGAGATTTGTTTCGGATCCGGTTTGATTAATTTTTGAAAAAGTTTAGTTCAGACCTGAACTGTTTCGGGCTAAACCAAATGCCCTGAAAGTCGGTATACAGTATAACCCGCTCAAGCCTCCTAGGACTCAAAATTTTTAGGACAACATGTTAGAGTGTTATATCCTTATCGAGAACAGATGATGTTTAAACACACATGGAGTTATGGGATAAAAAAATTTTTGTTTTTTAAAGTAGCTTGTTCGGGGAACAAGCGTTGACAGGGTCAGAATGCCTGTCCATACGACACACACAAATGTTGATTGTCAGAAGAAAAAGTGGCAAAAGAAGCAGCTTAGCATGGAACATACAAGGCTGTCTATGGGTAGTAGTAGTAATAGTAGTAGTGATAGAAGTAATGGTGGCAGATGCTTTGCGTTAATGATGGCAGCAGTAGGGGATTAAGTAAGAAGCAGCAGCTGAGGCAGTGACAGCAGCCATGTGGTACATGTTGGCAGAAAGGCAGCAGCATGTTGGAGTCAGCAGCACCCTTACAGATGATAATGGTCAGCAGACTGCAGCAGTGGCATGATGGAGGCTGCAGTTCCAGTCTGCCTGCCCAGAAATCCATGGAGATCAAGGAACAGGGTATGTGTCAGAGACTGGCCAGAGTATAGGTAGGCTTGAACCTGGGCATTGAGGCGGGAGCTATCAGCTTGCTGACTGGCCTCAGCCTAGCGCTGCACATGGAAAAATTGCTGCATCATGTTGAGGAGACTGAAATGGCTGTTGCTACTGTTGCTGCGGCTTCTGCTGCTCATGGCGGTGGGAAGGGGGTGACTTTGTTGGGGCGGAGAGGGGCCTCCCTTTCAGCCATGCTGGCGGCAAGCTGCATACACAGTGTTTCCTGGTAATACTATTGTATGTCCTCCCTTTCTGTGAGAGGAAAAATTCCCCCATTTTTTCTTGATAGCGATTGTAAAGGGGGAATATTAATCACCAATATTTATGCAAATATCGATAATTAATATTCATAAATGGGAGGAACCATCTAGTGATAACTCCGCCCATTTATGCCTTTATATAATAATAACAATACCTTCGCTATGCTCTACACTGATCACTTATGCTAACTGCATGCGCCTTACTAACTCGCTACCGCTAACAAGTACACGCTACACAAAAGGGTACAAATATAACAGTATTTATTACACCAAGCAATACACTAACAATACACTACGCACGCAGTACACTACAATACACTACGCACGCAGTGCACTACAATACAGCACTAAATATACAGTCCTAAACTACACTACACGTTCCCAATTCCACCCATCAACTAACTAGACAATTTACACATACAAGTATATTAACAATCCCACCCGTCTGTACTCACTGTCCCTACAAGATTAACGAAGGGTTAAAAGGATTTGTTTGCAGAGCAGAAGCATGCTCTACAGGACCAGGGGAGAGATACCAGGGGTAATGCCTGGCAGGGAAAGGGTTAATTAGGGGAGAGCAGGCACACAGGGAACCAGGGGTTAATCAGGGTCTCAGGGTTGTAGGTAAGGGACCAGGGGTACCGAGGGGTGAGAGTTACCAGGGGTGTCTATCGTTGGTGGGACAGGGTCAATACAGGGGTTACTAGGGGTGAGGCACAGAGGGGTATGGAAGGGTTAGGGGTCACCAGGGTGGGATAGGGGTAAATAAGGGGGGCGATACTTAAGGTCGTCCAGGGGTCTGCTCCGGTCGCAGGACGCACTCTCCTGGGTCCGGTCCTTCAGGAGGGGGTGGCCAGGCACTTCTGTCGAGCGCCGATCGCGCTCTCCTATTCCGGTCCGGTCAGCCACGTGGGAGGCCCTGACTCCCGGAGCGCAGGACGCGCTCCTCTTCTAGGTGGGGGCCCACATGAAGACCCCGGAGTGCCGGGGCCGCCGGATATTTATCCCCCGCACTCCCGCGCCACCAGGGGGCGCGCGCGCGCCCCCATCATCCACGTGGGCCGGCGCAGTGATATGACGTCACTGCGCCGGCCAGCACATCGGGGACGCGCTGCAGACAGGCGGGAGAAGCCTTTGATCTCCCGTCTGCTGCACCTAGCATTCCAGACAGTGCGATAGTAATCGCACTGTCGGAATGCACATAATAGAAGGAGGAGAGGCTTCTCCCCTTCTTCTATCATGTGTAATTATCTCCAGAGGCGCTGGGGATAATTACAACAAAGGGCTCAGATTCAGTTGAATCTGAGCTCTTTGTATCCATCAGGATGACCGAACCCTTGTCCGGTCATTCTGATGCAATTAGCCAGATTGCATCGGTGCGAATGCTTGGGGCACATTCACAAGCCCCTACATTATCAGGGGGCACAAGCCCCTACATTATCAGGGGGCACAAGCCCCTACATTATCAGGGGGCACAAGCCCCTACATTATCAGGGGGCACAAGCCCCTACATTATCAGGGGGACGGCTCCCAGGGGACACATATTTCCCACAGGGGCCAGCATGAGCCCCTGGGGATCACCATGGGCAGACGTGCGCAGATGCTGGGCACATCTGCGCACATCGTCCCATGATGCTATGTCTAATGTATGCACATATATACCATACATGCCCGCATGTGTTTGCAGGCATGCATGGATATATATGCATACGTCTCAACCGTTCCTCAACAATCCCCCTGTCGTCGGAATATAATACGACAATATAATGGGGGAACGGGTTGAGATATATTTGCCCCCCTTCAACCCCATCTTTGGTGGAAGTTCAGGAAGAACTGTAGTGCACACTGATCTTTAGGTACTTAGACATCCCTCATCCAGCTTCCTCCGACCTGCCCTTCACCGTAACCTCCTCCTCCGTCCACAGGATACACCGTCTTTTTCTTGACATCTTTAGGATACCACACACCCACAGTCTCTCGGTTATTCTGCCGATCTTCAGGTATCTTCGCCCCCCCCCCAATTCTGGAGTGGGTTCACCCTTACAGTCTTTAACTGGCCTTTCTATAACAGTCTCTTGGTGTCGGCCACCCCCAACTTTGGAGTGACCACACCCCCACAGTCTCTCGGTAATTCTGCCGATCTTCAGGTATCTTCGCCCCCCCCAATTCTGGAGTGGGTTCTCCCTTACAGTCTTTACCTTTCTATAACAGTCTCTTGGTGTTGGCCACCCCCACTTTGGAGCGACCACACCCCCACAGTCTCTCGGTAATCCCAACTTTCTTCTATCCAATGTCTGTTTCCATCTTGATGGGTGCGGTTCTCCCGTGGACAGATTAATAGGTCTTTACAAGGCAGGTCAGACTCTTAAGCGGTGATGTCATGGTACCTAAATTCTACTGCGGAGAACACCTCCGCCACACTACACCTCCAGCCCTTCCCTTAAGAACCTCACCGTTCCAGGGTTCAAGGTGGCAAATGAATTATGCCTGTCCCTATCGTGACCTAACCTTATCCCCATTCACACAAAATACACATCCCTCCCAACACCACCAAATTCCATTAAATGTGTGTACCCATAGAGACTAATGCAACCTGGCATATCTCTACACCTCCAAAGACACAGGTAGGTCGCAGACCCCTGTGTCAATGGGAAACTACTATAGGATGCAAATGTGTACAGCCAAATAATAACTCACCGCAATGCGTTGGGCGAGTTTCCCTGGGTATAGGCTGTCACACATTTGTACCTAGAGTGTCCATGGGTACACAATCAACCAACAAACAAAATCAATAAATGTACAATACAATGTGCTATGGGGTTTCAGGGTAGTACAAGTTATACGTCCCGAACCCTCATAGGAAACAAAGTGTGTCCATACAATATTTGGCTACAGGAACAATGTTTGAGTTATGTCCTGAGCCTCCTCCTCCGGATAGTTCTGTAAAGTTCTGTCTGGTTCTGGTGTATTTGGTCAGTAAGTCCCTTGACCCTCAGATTACGATGACCAGAACCAGAAGAAGTTTCACTGGGTGAAACAATTGAATAAGTTCTTCCACCCGAACGTCTCCCAAGTCTTCCTCCAGAGCCTTAAATAATGCTCCCGCTGGATTGTGGCACAGTCTTCGTTGCCAAAATCCAGTGGGATCCTCTGGAGCTTCACAACAGTGTCAGCGGGAATAGCTGGCCTCTTCTTGTGGCATCTCCTAGGTTTTTCTTCCGCTCCATATAAAATCACACCTATGGCAGAAGAAAACACCAGGCGCTCCCGGGGGAATTTCTCCCCTAACAGTGCGATTAAATGTATAAATTCCTAGCACCAATACCTTTGACCCATGGGTAGAGAAAGGTATTGGGCTGCCCTTTATCTCACAGGACCCCTCGTTATCCCAACACTGGTGTCTGAACACCCTACCTTCAGAGGATCGCCTCTGCAACACATCCCTCTGCACCAACAGATAAGGATGGCCACCCTTCTAGGTTAGGATAACTGGAGTTCTGTGGACAAAGCACCATCTTGTTATTGATGGCACCACATCCCTGTCCACTCGTGTGTACCCAGGCTGATTTCCCCCTGTGATCCCGCCTTGCGGAGGCCCGCAGAACCAATGGCATAGTCATGCCCTGGCTCCCCAGGACCCCACAACACAAGAACACAGTCCACCCTCTGCTGCCAAACACTCTGCGTCCAATCCCTATCAGAGCTGTGCCGCCTGCTCGGACTAGAATTAAGTGCGCAGTACAACATTACACCAATGTTGTCTGTCCGCCCCAGTCCCCAGCGCAACACAGCCCCACCGAAAACCTGGAGCACAACAGTGTTATCTGTATTGATCCGAGACCCAGGCTGCCCAGAATAATATCACATCATCCTTTGTGTGCTGCATGGAGAAGGTCCTTATGCCTTCTCCCGTCCAGCAGGATTTCCCGTGTGATATTATCTGCTCGCGAACCTATACGTACTCGATCCACAGTATAACACTGTTCCACTCCAAGGGGACACAGAATGAAACAAAGACAGCAGACGGGACTTACAACACTACATAAATCAGCATGGTAGAACACATCCGTAGACAAGGACTACCACCATCAACATCAAGAAGAACGTACAAACAGATAACAAAAACACACAACATGGACATACACAGGGAACAAACGGTGTAACAAATAGTACAGGGGTGTCAAATGTTGCCTAGCCTAGCTTGGCCACTCTGACCCCTCAGCAGCTGGTGATGCTGCCGAGAGGTAACCCCGTTATGGCCAGGCTGACTAGACCCCACTGCACAATTTGTTACCTGGCTGATACTGTTGGACACATTGCAATTACTTGCACAAGGGCAATTCCTTGCAATGTGTCCTTTGTTCCCACACCTGAAACACGTGACTTGGTTTCCTGTCCTGTGTGTTTTGCAGTGTCTCGCTATGTGACCTAGGCCACCACATGCAAAACATCTGATGTTTGCTCTGCATGGCCCAGGTCCATCTACACTGCAGCCGTGCTCCCTTCTTCTGAATTGTACCATCCTCAGGGACGCACTCTTCACAGTTCTTTTTCCCAAAGTCAGGGAAAAATCTCTGTTAGTCTGGACCGGCTTGACCTGATGATCAGACCGGTCACAGACTACTCTCCCCCCTTGTGGCCCTGCACAGGGCAACATTTTGGGAGATTCCGACCCTGGCTTTACGGAAAAAGAAAGGGCCGGCACCAACTTGGTGATAACCTGTTGCATGCCAGACATTAGCTGGGACCTTACAGCAACCTGAGCCTTCAATTTGGCTACCGTCACGTCAGTAGAGGCAGTCCGCTCCTTGAAGGCTTTGACTTCAGTACAAGACTGAGTCAACTTAGCCTCAATTTCCTCCTTCTGCCTCTGCAGCTCTACCAACTGTGACTCTATCCTAGCCACCTGCGCATCTCGGTCAACAGTAGACTGCACATTCTCTGCCAGCTGCGCCTGCAATGTCGAAACCTGGTCCGAATTACTGGCACAGCACTGGCAGTGAATGGCCGGAGGAATTGTCTCCGTTGACCGAGACACCAGCGCAACTTCCTTTGGCTTACAGATGCTAGCCTCAAACGTATGAACGAGTTTGGCCAGCATCCGAAGCCGTTTGGTGGCCTTGTTCAAAACCGTCCGTTTGTTAACACAAAGCTTGTCGTAACTACAAGCCTGTGCTAACAAATCGGACCACAGCATTTCTGCTGACTTGTATGTAGTGGGGAGGATGGGGTTAAATGTGCTGTGTCTGCTCAAGTGTTGCAGTGTAGGGAAGTCCATACTCACCGTTTGATGAGTGTCCATCCTCTCCTTGGTGCCGTACCTCGCAGCTGCTTGGAAGAAGTCCATTTTCCCGGATCGCCTCTTCCCGACCAGCCTGACTTGTACGCCGCTCCCACGAAGATGGATCTCCTCCAGTGACGTTTGCTCTTCTCCCTTGCAATCACTTGAGCGATTCTTGTTGGTGCTGTACTTTTCCGTGTCTCCTGGCTGGCTCGCCAATGTAAAGGGGGAATATTAATCACCAATATTTATGCAAATATCGATAATTAATATTCATAAATGGGAGGAACCATCTAGTGATAACTCCGCCCATTTATGCCTTTATATTATAATAATAACAATACCTTCGCTATGCTCTACACTGATCACTTATGCTAACTGCATGCGCCTTACTAACTCGCTACCGCTAACAAGTACACGCTACACAAAAGGGTACAAATATAACAGTATTTATTACACCAAGCAATACACTAACAATACACTACGCACGCAGTACACTACAATACACTACGCACGCAGTGCACTACAATACAGCACTAAATATACAGTCCTAAACTACACTACACGTTCCCAATTCCACCCATCAACTAACTAGACAATTTACACATACAAGTATATTAACAATCCCACCCGTCTGTACTCACTGTCCCTACAAGATTAACCAAGGGTTAAAAGGATTTGTTTGCAGAGCAGAAGCATGCTCTACAGGACCAGGGGAGAGATACCAGGGGTAATGCCTGGCAGGGAAAGGGTTAATTAGGGGAGAGCAGGCACACAGGGAACCAGGGGTTAATCAGGGTCTCAGGGTTGTAGGTAAGGGACCAGGGGTACCGAGGGGTGAGAGTTACCAGGGGTGTCTATCGTTGGTGGGACAGGGTCAATACAGGGGTTACTAGGGGTGAGGCACAGAGGGGTATGGAAGGGTTAGGGGTCACCAGGGGTGTTGGTGGGATAGGGGTAAATAAGGGGGGCGATACTTAAGGTCGTCCAGGGGTCTGCTCCGGTCGCAGGACGCACTCTCCTGGGTCCGGTCCTTCAGGAGGGGGCGGCCAGGCACTTCTGTCGAGCGCCGATCGCGCTCTCCTATTCCGGTCCGGTCAGCCACGTGGGAGGCCCTGACTCCCGGAGCGCAGGACGCGCTCCTCTTCTAGGTGGGGGCCCACATGAAGACCCCGGAGTGCCGGGGCCGCCGGATATTTATCCCCCGGCGGCCCGCACTCCCGCGCCGCCAGGGGGCGCGCGCGCGCCCCCATCATCCACGTGGGCCGGCGCAGTGATATGACGTCACTGCGCCGGCCAGCACATCGGGGACGCGCTGCAGACAGGCGGGAGAAGCCTTTGATCTCCCGTCTGCTGCACCTAGCATTCCAGACAGTGCGATAGTAATCGCACTGTCGGAATGCACATAATAGAAGGAGGAGAGGCTTCTCCCCTTCTTCTATCATGTGTAATTATCTCCAGAGGCGCTGGGGATAATTACAACAAAGGGCTCAGATTCAGTTGAATCTGAGCTCTTTGTATCCATCAGGATGACCGAACCCTTGTCCGGTCATTCTGATGCAATTAGCCAGATTGCATCGGTGCGAATGCTTGGGGCACATTCACAAGCCCCTACATTATCAGGGGGCACAAGCCCCTACATTATCAGGGGGCACAAGCCCCTACATTATCAGGGGGACGGCTCCCAGGGGACACATATTTCCCACAGGGGCCAGCATGAGCCCCTGGGGATCACCATGGGCAGACGTGCGCAGATGCTGGGCACATCTGCGCACATCGTCCCATGATGCTATGTCTAATGTATGCACATATATACCATACATGCCCGCATGTGTTTGCAGGCATGCATGGATATATATGCATACGTCTCAACCGTTCCTCAACAGCGATGGTCTAAAAGCATGGCTATCCAGTAATCATCAGACTGCTTGATATCCTGAAACCACCTGTCACTGTGCAAGCAAGTGAGTCTTCAAGTCGCCATTCTTGCCAGCATGCCCAGGAAGCCAGTTCTTTCCACTTCTGCCCCACACTGAGACCATTGGGTGTTATGGCCAGTGTCACTATAATTATCATTATACTCTTTCTCCTTCTCTATTTCCTCCTCAAGTGGCAGCATCTCATCTTCCTCTTCCCCCAAGGGAGTTTCTCACTGTCGGTCCCCAACAGCTACAGCAAGATATGTTAGCTGTTCTTCTTCCTCCTCCTTCGTCGCTACCTGTTCCATAAGTGTCAGCATCTCTTCAAAAATACATATGCGGGGGGGGGGGGGGGGTGAGGGACAACTGCAGCATGAACGACATGAGATGCCACTGCCCAACCTGGAAATAACACATTCTAACTGCTGAGCCGGTCCGCTGCTCATACAGATGCTCAAGCATGTGCAATATTGAATTCCACGGAGTTAGAACACTGCAGATTAAATAGTGTAGCTGCAGACACTTCTGACGCTGCAAGTCCAGAAGAACAGTGAGAATAGCTGAAAAGAGGGACTGTCTCCTGGACTTTGCCAGAAAATTGAGCAAGCATGTGTTACTTCCCTCAGGTTCAGGGTGGCCAGGATGTTGGGCCCATTGTCGCTGACCACCTTGCCCAGTCAGAGTCAGCAGGGTGAAAGCAAGCAGGATGTTTGCTGCTTGATGTACTTTTAGCTGCTACTGTCGCCCAGGCAGATCATCTACAACGTTGTGGCAATGCTTGACTTGACACATCCGATATCAAGGAGGAATAGTGCGAGCGACGCTATTCTCTGCTGCTGTTGGGGATAGGACAGTTTCCATGAAGGAGGAGGTGGTGGAAGAAAATAAATGCGTGCTGTGGGAGCCAGGCCCATGATATGGTGGGAGGTGGTCAAAAGGACCTGGCCATGTTGCTGGGGTGCTACCTCTCTGTTGCCGCAAAAAACATTGACCTAGTGGGCTGTGGAAGACATCTATTGATCCTCCCCATAACAGCTGCTCCAGTTGTCCACTGTGAAGTGCAGCTTGATGCACAGAGAGAATCTCAAGGAGTGGCCCCCATTCTCCACCATGTGAGAGTACAAGGCACTACTACAATGATACTACAGTGACTGCACAGCCAGCAACATGGACAGGTGGGGCTTCAGCTTGTAGACAAGCTAATTGCTGGTGGAGAAAAGTTTTTTCATGGTCAAAAATCCAGTCAAAAATTCCATCATAGATGTCTTATGATGGAGCTGAGGACAAGGAGGAGTCTTGGCAGGAGAGGAAGAAGTTAATGAAGATGACAAGTCAAAGCATCTGAAGTGGAATTTGATCCAAAGTTTAGGAAAAATTCTATTATAAAGTGAAAGTAAGAAGTCCGGGAATGTGAGATCACCCATAATGTTATGCAGCCAGCCATCCTTTGTGATGTCACAGCCCTGTAAAAGCCTTATTCCGTGCGGTCTCCGTCATTTCACTGTGAGCAGAGCATTGGGAAAGATGTGACAAGTGCAAATGCACTAGGCACATTGTTGCTGCAAATGGTTAAAAAAAGAATACTGGAGAGGGAGAGTGCAGGGATAGTGCAGGGAGATCATAGGGAGAGTTTTTTGAGACTGTAGGGAGAGAATAGGGAGACTGTAGGTTGAGTTTATCTTGTTCATCTGCTGCAACATTCACAGTAAGGCCTCTTGCACACGAACGTGTGCTGGCAGTGCCCATGCTGCGGCCCGCAAATTGCGGTCTACAATGCACGGGAACCAACCGTGGGCCAGCCGCATGTGGATCGCGACCCCATTCCGTTCCGCAAAAAGATAGGACAAGTTATATCTTTTTGCGGAATGGAAGCACAGAACGGAACCCCACAAAAGCACTCCGTAGTGCTTTCGTTCTGTTCCACACCGCATTTCCGGCTTTGCGGACGCATTCCGTAATGCGAAATGCACGCGGCTGGTGTCCCGTGTATTGCGGACCTGCCTTATATGGGCCGCAATACAGGCACGGGGGACACATGGTCGTGTGCAAAAGGCCTTAATCTGTAATTTTACACATAGACGTACTGTGCATTAGACTCAGTATTAAAGGGCAGTCTAATATATCGCCACGTTTATCTTGTTCAACTGCTGCGACATTCGTAGTTAATCTGTTACATTACTGATACAGTTACTGTTCACTATGGCCGATAGACAGTTGTCTACACCTTCCAAAGGAACGGGCAGTGGAAACATTTTTGCTGTAGCCAACACAAGTAGCAGCAGAAGAAGGGATGGTCGTATCAGCAGCTGCAGAGCTGCTGGCCAGAGCTGCTACTTTCATTCATAACTGTTTATTTCAGATCTGATTTTTCACTTCGGAAAACTCAGATCCGACAGTATATTCTAAACACAGAAGCGTTCCCATGGTGATGGGGACGCTTCAAGTTAGAATATACTGAGAACTGTGTACATGACTGCCCGGCAGCAGGGGGCAGACCCCCCCCCTCCTGTATTTAACTTATTGGTGGCCAGTGCGGCCCCACCTCCCTCCCCAGTATTAATTGTAACCAGTGCGGCCCCCCTCCCTCTATATTCATCGGTGGCCAGTGAGGATTCCCAGTATTAAATATGACCAGTGCGGCCTCTCCCTCCCTCCCCAGTATTAAATATGACCAGTGCGGCCTCCCCCTCCCTCTATATTCATTGGTGGCCAGTGCGGAGTCCAAGTATTGTGACCAGTGCGGCATCCCCTCCTCCCACCCCCTAATTAAAATCCCCCCCCCCCCATCATTGGTGGCAGCGGAGAGTACCGATCGGAGTCCCAGTTCGCTGGGGCTCCGATCGGTTACCATGGCAGCCAAGACACTATTGCAGTCTTGGCTGCCATGGTTACTTAGCAATAAATAGAAGCATTATACTTACCTGAAGAGCTGCGATGTCTGTGTCCGGCCGGGAGCTCCTCCTACTGGTAAGTGAAAGGTCTGTGCTATAGGCAATGCGCCGCACAGACCTTTCACTTACCAGTAGGAGGAGCTCCCGGCCGGTCACAGACATCGCAGCTCTTCAGGTAAGTATAATGCTTCTATTTATTGCTAAGTAACCATGGCAGCCAAGACTGCAATAGCGTCTTGGCTGACATGGTAACCGATCGGAGCGCCAGCGATTTAAACTGGGACTCCGATCGGTACTCTCCGCTGCCACCAATGATGGGGGGGTGATTTTAATTAGGGGGGGGGGGAAGAGGGGAGGCCGCACTGGTCACAATACTTGGAATCCGTACTGGCCACCAATGAATATAGAGGGAGGGGGAGGCCGCACTGGTCATATTTAATACTGGGGAGGGAGGGAGGGGGAGGCCGCACTGGTCATATTTAATACTGGGGAGGGAGGGAGGGGGAGGCCGCACTGATCATATTTAATACTGGTAATCCGCACTGGCCACCGATGAATATAGAGGGAGGGGGGCAGCACTGGTTACAATTAATACTGGGAGGCAGGGGGGGGCCGCACTGGCCACCAATAAGTTAAATACAGGAGGGGGGGGGGGTCTGCATGTACACAGTTCTCAGTATATTCTAACTTGAAGCGTCCCCATCACCATGGGAACGCCTCTGTGTTAGAATATACTGTCGGATCTGAGTTTCACGATGTAACTCAAATCCGATGGTATATTCTAACATAGAGGCGTTCCCATGGTGATGGGGACGCTTCAAGTTAAAATATACCATCGGATTGGAGAAAACTCCGATCTGATGGTATATTAATAGGGACTCCTGACTTTACATTGAAAGTCAATGGGGGACGGATCCGTTTGAAATTGCACCATATTGTGTCAACGTCAAACGGATCCGTCCGCATTGACTTGCATTGTAAGTCTGGACGGATCCGTTTGGCTCCGCACGGCCAGGCGGACACGAAAACGCTGCAAGCTGCGTTCGGGTGTCTGCCTGCTGAGCGGAGCGGAGGCCAAACGGTGCCAAACTGATGCATTCTGAGCGGATCCGCATCCACTCAGAATGCATTGGGGCAGTACGGATACTTTCGGGGCCGTTTGTGAGAGCTTTCAAACGGAACTCACAAGCGGAGCCCCGAACGCTAGTGTGAAAGTAGCCTTAGTTGGCATGGACCAGGAACTGCCTCTGTGCCCTCATCTGTACTGAACCTGCCTCTTGATTTTGCTACTCCTTCTGATAGTGATGTATGCCACAAGCGCTGCTCTGCTTTTTAGCGAGGACGGGCTTTCTGAGGACAGTCACTGGCTTTCTGAGGACAGTAAGCAGTTACAGGCCTGCCCAAACTTGGAGGAGAGGTCTGCTGAAGACTCCTCTAGGCACGCAACTACTGATGATGATAGTCTAGTGGAAGCACATGTTGCGAGAGGTCAGGGATATGCGCAAGAGACAGGTGAGGGTGACACAAGTGATGACCACACACATGTAGATGATGTAGCCGATCGCACGTGGGAGCCGTGTAAAGAGGGAGCATCATCATCATCATGGGGTGGTGGTGGCAGTGTGGCCATGAGACCGCAGGGTGGAAGCGTCCCTGTGAGAAAGCAGGGTGGAAATAGTGGGAGATTTGCAACCAAAGGCAGGTTGGGTATATCATCTGCTACTCAAGAGACTACCTGTGAAGAACACACTGGCAGTGCACAGGTTCATAAGAGTCCAGCAGGCAGGCACCATGTAGTGGTGCAGGGAAAATGCCATACTCGCCAGTGTGGGAATTTTTCACCAAGTCGCTGGGGGACGTTAGCTTGGCAGTATGCAGGATGTGTGGGCAGAAGGTGAAGTGTGGCCAGGGTACTAATGTTGGCGCGATGCACTGTGTCAACACATGGAGTGTCACCATAAAAGGGTGTGGGAAAAACGTGCCACTCATTTAGTGTTACAGCCTGATTCAGAAACCAGTGCATCTCCCACTGGCCTGCACCCCCTCTTCAGCAGTCAGGGCTTGTCAACGTAAGCAGAAGGAAGCTGTCGTTCCTTCACATAGACTTCAAAGTCGCCTATTGCTCCTCCTTCTCCTTATCACTTGTTTTGTCAGCAATCAATCACCAAGGTGATTGCAAAAATACAATAGTAGTGATGGACGAACTTCGGCCGGGACAGTTTGCAGGCGTGAACACGATACAAATGTTCGCGAACCGCAATTTCGCGGCGGGCCCCATTCACTTTAATGGCAGGAGAACCTGGAAAACCTTTAGGTCATATTTGCAGCCACCAAATACTTACTAGAAGTGCACAAATAGTCCCACAACATGGACAGTGACATACTAGAGGGGGATCAATGACATTAATTCCCACCAAAAATATGTATTTTAATCAGGGGCCATTTTTATGCGTCTTAAAGGGAAATTCTCAAAAATGTGCCCTGCTGGAGCATAGAAAATTTTTATTTTTGGCCACGGGAGTACAGGCCCTAAATATTAGGCATTCACTTGACATAAAAGAACAAGTGATTATGTGGCTCGAGGTACATTATGCAGTCAATGGATACAATTTTTACTGTAGCCCACTGAAGTACAGGCCCCAAACATTAGGCATTCACCGTACAGAAAAGAACAAGTGATTATGTCGCTAGAGGTACATTAGGCGGTCACCGTATAACAATTTTACTGTTGGCCAGTTAGATTACAGGCCCCAAAAATTATGCATTCACCGTACAGAAAAGATCATGTGATTATGTGGCTGGAGGTATATTAGACGGTCATTGGATATCAATTTTACTGCAGGCCAGTGGATTACAGGCCCCAAACATTAAGCATTCACCGTACAGAAAAGATCAAGTGATTATGTGGCTGGAGGTATATTAGGCGGTCATTGGATACAATTTTACTGCAGGCCACTGTTGTACAGGCCCCAAACATTAAGCATTCACACAGAAAAGATCAAGTGATTATGTGGCTGAAGGTATATTAGACATTGGATAACAATTTTACTGTAGGCCAGTACAAATACATGTCAAATACATATGTTTAAAAGAACAAAAAATATAGAATTGGATTAAAAACATGGCTAACGAAATCCCCCCTCTTGAATAAACCCCAAATGATAATAGGTGAAATTCAATAACACGTGGTCGTCACAAGTGTTAAATTCCTCCGAGGCCCCAACAATTAGACATTAACCGTACAAAAAAGATCAAGTGATTATGTGGCTGGAGGTATATTAGATGGTCATTGGATAACAATTTTACTGCAGGTCAGTGTAGTACAGGCCCCAAACATTAGGCATTCGCTGGGCAGAAAAGGCCTTTTATGCCGCTGTATTTACATAAGACAGGGACCATTCTTTGTTCTGGGTAGTGGCGGATATGTGTGGGCTGGCATGAGGAAATTCAGTTAAGCGTGGTCGTCATAGGTTTTGAATTCCTCCGAGATCCATGCCTCATTTATTTTTAGAAATGTGAGGTAGTCCACACTGTCGCGAGCTAGGCGAATGCGCTTATCGGTCACAATCCCCCTGCTGCCCCGAACATCCTTTGGGACAGGACACTCGACAATGGGCAATCCAAAAGTTCCATGGCAAATTGTGCAAGCTCTGGCCACAGGTCAAGCCTGCACACCCAGTAGTCCAGGGGTTTCTCATTTCTCAGAGCGTCCACATCGGCCGTTAACCCGATGTAGGCAGACACCTGTCGATCTAGGCGTTCCCTAAGGCTGGATCCGGAGGGCGGCTGTCGATGGGTTGGATGCAAGAATGATCTCATATCCGAAGTGACCAACACATCTTCAAACCGCTCTCTTCTTGCATGCGCAGTAGGATTGGTACCCGCGCCTGTTTCTCTGTGGGTGAAAATTCCTCTGCCAGTGCCTGCCACAGCACAATGCAGCATCTCTCGCATCAAGGCCTGGAAATGCTGCATTCTGACAGCCCTCTGTGAGGCTGGTAACATGTCCGCCATTTTGTGTTTGTACCAGGGGTCTAAGTACGTTGTCAACCAGTACTGGTCCTTGCCCTTTATGCTTTTTATACGGGGGTCCCTCTTCAAACACTGGAGCATGACGGCCCCAATTTTCACTAAAATGAAAGCGGTGGAGCGCCCTGGCTCCTGATCATCTCCCAGGATAATGTCATCCTCGGTCTCCTCCCCCCAGCCACGGACAACACCAGAGATCCCCGAAAAGTTTAAAGCCTGCTCTTCTTGCTCCTCCTTCTCCTCCTCCCCCCAGCCACCATCCTCCTCTGACTCTTCTTCAGACTCCTGCTGACATGTGTCAGATGGAGTAGCCCCCCTGGGAATTAATTTAGCATTGCGACTTCCTCATCTTCCAGCTCCTGCTCCTCGACGGCTTGCTCAATGAGACGACTCTAGACGTCCTGGACCCCAGGGGATTTGGAAACGACTAAGTTCAGGATGTGTGCCATGCACGGCACATGTGTCATTTTGCCCTGTTTCAGTGTGCTCAGCAGATTGGCACCATTGTCGCACACCACTTTACCAACTGTCAAATTGAGCGGGGTTAGCCACTGATCGGACTGTGACCGCAGAGCTGAAAGCAGTGCAGGACCGGTGTGGCTCTTGGCTTCCAGGCACAACAGCCGCATCACAGCATGGCAACCTCTCACCTGGCACGTCGATTAGGTTCTGGGGAGCTTTTGGGGAGCAGTGGAAGAGGCGGTAGCAGTGGAAAAAGGGGAGTCAGCCGAAGAGGAGAGGGAGGATGGAGTAGGAGGAGGAGAAGAAGAGGCAGGCCTGCATGCAAATCCGTGGCGGTAACACCAAATCCACACGGGTGCCACAGGTTGCATGCTTGACAGCCATCAGAAGGTTCACCTAGTGGGCAGTAAAAGTTATGTACCTTCCCTGCCCGTGTTTGTTAGACCACGTGTCTGTGGTCAGATGTATCTTGGCACCGACACTGTGAACTAGAGATACATTCACTTGCTGCTGAACATGGCCATAAAGCTCTGGGATTCCCTTCTGGGAGAAATACTTCCTTCCTTTCTAAAGGCCTCCGAGTCTACCAGTTTATATGGCAGTAGTTGGTGGGCTAGCAGTTCCGACAAGCCAGCGGTCAGATGTGTCATCAACTTTTTACGTTTGAACATTTGGGCCACAGAAGCCTGCCTTTCGCCAGATGAACACGAAGATGGCACAGTGGAAGGTAGAGAGGAGGACAAATGGGAGGAGAGAGGAGAAGGAGAAGAGGCAGGACGTGGAGTGCCGGGAGTGTGGCTTTGTGGGGTCTGACGGTGTTGCTCCAACTGGGCTCGGTGGTGGGAGGCCAGGTGCCTTCTTAAGGCGGTCGTCCCTAGATGAGTGTTGGGCTTACCGCGACTTATGCGTTGACAGCACAGGCTGCAGATGACAACACTATTGTCAGCAGCTGACATGTTAACAAAAGCCCCTACTGCGGAGCCATGTGCTGGCGTCCTGGGAGTGCCATATGTGACCATGCATGGTGGATGGCTCTCTCCAGATACATTTGCAGTCTGCTTTTTGCCTCCTGTGGACAGCGAGTTCTGCCTGCTTCTCCTCCTTCTACTCCCTATTGGCTGCTCTGTCTCTACCTCTGAACTCCCCTCCTCTTCCTATCTTGTGGGCACCCATGAGACATCCATCGACACGTCATTATCATCACCTTCACCACCACTGACGGAGTAGGCAGCAACAGCGGTGACCTCCGTTCTTGGGCTGATCTGGGTACTGTCGTCAGATTGTTGGGTGGCGGCCGTTGCTACCTCCTCTTCCTGATCCAATGCCAAGAATGGCTGCGCATCGGTAAGGTCTGGGAATGGATGGGAAAATAATTCCTCTGACTCGAGTGGAGGGGTTATGGTGGTGGTGGTGTCTTTGGGGGTGCACACATCAGAGAGTGAGGGAGGTGCAGATACAGAGGATGAGGAGGGTGCAGAAGCGGAAGGCTGAGTGAGCCACCCAACCAAATCGGGTGAGTCCTTTGACGTAATCGCACGCACCTTCTCCAACTTCCAACTTCCCACTTAGGTTCCGGCCTGGTACACCTGCCCGACCCCTAGCACCCCTGCGGAATAGCCTGCCTCTTCTTCTGCCGGTCATTTTCAAAATGATCCTGTGACAAAGTCCCTATAGAAGAGCAGTATCGCAGGCCTCAATCAATATTTGGTGGAAGCTGGTATATCAAATCCCTTAATTAAAATTTGGTGGAAGCCGGTGTATCACAGGCCTCAATATATATTTGGTGGAAGCCGGTATATCAATCCCCTCTATCAGTATTTTGTGGAAACAGGTATATAGAACCCCTTAATGAGTATTTGGTGGAAGCCAGTATATCAAACCCCTTAATTATTATTTGGTGGAAGCTGTTGTATCGCAGGCCTCAATCTATATTTGGTGGAAGCCGATATATCAATCCCCTCTATCAGTATTTTGTGGAAACAGGTATATAGAACCCCTTAATGAGTATTTGGTGGAAGTTGGTATATCAAACCCCTTAATCAATATTTGGTGGAAGCCGGTGTATTGCAGGTCTCAATCTATATTTGGTGGAAGCCGGTATATCAATTCCCTCTATCAGTATTTTGTGGAAACATGTATATAGAACCCCTTAATTAGTATTTACTGGAAGCCATTATATCAAACCCCTCAATCAATATTTGGTGGAAGCTGGTGCATCGCAGGCCTCAATATATATTTGGTGGAAGCCGGTATATCAATCCCCTCTATCAGTATTTTGTGGAAACAGGTATATAGAACCCCTTAATGAGTATTTGCTGGAAGCTGGTATATCAAACCCCTTAATCAATATTTGCTGGAAGCTGGTGTATCGCAGTCCTCAATCAATATTTGGTGGAACCGATGTATCACACCCCTCAATCAGTATTTTGTAGAGGCAGGTATATCGCACCCCTTAATCAGTTTTTTTGGGGGCAACAGGTATATCACACCAGTTGCAATTAGTTATTCCAATAGCATTTGTCCCTCTATCTAGCTGCGGTATCTCAGCAAAACCGCACACTACTGCTGCACAATACAAATGCCCTATAATATACTTTCTATGTTAAAAGGTATATTATAGGTATATCACACCTCTCAATCAGATTTTTTCTTTGGGGCCACAGGAATATCACACCAGTTTCAATTAGTTATTCCAACAGCGTTTGTCCCTCTATCTAGCTGCAGTATTGCAGCAGAACCGCACACAACTGCTGCACAATACAAATGCACTATAATATACTTTCTATGTTAGAAAGTACATTATAAGTATATCACACCCCTCAGTATGTCACACCTATCGATAGCACAATTATACCAGTCCTTAAAAGTACTTTTGTGGCCCTATTAGCTAGCGGTTGGTGTCCCTAACAGTCTGTCCCTGCTCCACACAGCAACCTTTCCCTACACTGGCAAAAAACTGAATTTAAAATGGCTGCCAGATCGTTATTATTTTTTTTTTATTGGTTAGGGGGTGTGTCCATGTGCTGAAACGTCTCAATTGGCTGTCCTGTGCCACCTGATGGATGTGTCATTGGTCAAAGTTCAGCACAATGCAAAAGAATATTGCTTCGGCGGACATCGCCATATGTTCGGCGAAACGCGAATGAACAAAGTTCGCCGCAAAACGACCGCTGGGTGAACCGCAAGGTCGTCTCTGTACAACAGTATGCTTGTACTAATCCAACGGCACAGAAGCTGAATGTGCTCCTGGACAAGTTGCTGGTACTACAGTCCCTCCCTTTTTATGTAGTTGACTATGGAAGTAACATCTGCTCTTTATTGCTGCCACCTTTTACTGATGTTGCCGCCTCCTCAGCTCCCCGATCCGGCTCCCTGGTCCTGTACAGCACACAATCGTTACTGGGGTCCTCACTCTCCCTGCCGCTTTTATCAGACTGTGAGACATCATGGTGGGCTCATGGGTCCTCCTCCCCGCTCTGCATTTTCCTTGACTCCCACTGTCGCTGTCCCCACTGTCAGTGCTGTGGCTACAGGTGCCACTATTACCACCACCATCAACACAGGTATGCATGGGGTCCTCAGCCTCCTCCCCATACTCCTCCTCAGGGCAACTCAAACAGTGATGGCTCTCACACAATTCATCGGACAGGAAGACCGTCTTGACTATCTGCCATAGAGTGAGGTGGGGTTTTGCCACTTCTTAGTAAAAAGGTAGGTGCCCGACCAGGAAGGGGCAGTTAAGACTGAGACAACTCCACAGAAAGCTGCAAGGAGGAGGAGCAGGAGGAACGCTGTGACCCCGGCTCCATGGAGCGTTGTCGGACTCCAAAGTCACCTCCATGTCATCCTGCTGCGACTGAGAGGAGGAGTGAGCCATCCAATTCACAATCTCATCCTCTTTCTCCTCAACAATAATGTTTCACCTTTCCGAAGCCAGCATGGACAACTGCAGCCATACTGTATATGCTGGTTCGATTATAATAACAACAACCCCCAAAAAAATTGATTGGAAACATGTGCAGACAGAGATAAAGTTAAACAGATTTAGGTCTATATTCTTTTTCACTTACAGATAATTTTGTGCGCTACCCTGTGTTTCACTGAAGTCATCATGTGTGTGTATATATATACAGTACAGACCAAAAGTTTGGACACACCTTCTCATTCAAAAAGTTTTATTTATTTTCATGATTATGAAAATTGTAGATTCACACTGAAGGCATCAAAACTATGAATTAACACATGTGGAATTATATAAATAACAAACAAGTGTGAAACAACTGAAAATATGTCATATTCTAGGTTCTTCAAAGTAGCCACCTTTTGCTTTGATTACTGCTTTGCACACTCTTGGCATTCTCTTAATGAGCTTCAAGAGGTAGTCCCCTGAAATGTTTTTCACTTCACAGGTGTGCCCTGTCAGGTTTAATAAGTGGGATTTCTTGCCTTATAAATGGTGTTGGGACCATCAGTTGCGTTGAGGAGAAGTCAGGTGGATGCACAGCTGATAGTCCTACTGAATAGACTGTTAGAATTTGTATTATGGCAAGAAAAAAGCAGCTAAGTAAAGAAAAACAAGTGGCCATCAATTACTTTAAGAAATGAAGGTCAATCAGTCAGCTGAAAAATTGGGAAAACTTTGAAAGTAAGGGCTATTTGACCATGAAGGAGAGTGATGGGGTGCTGCGCCAGATGACCTGGCCTCCACAGTCACCGGACCTGAACCCAATCGAGATGGTTTGGGGTGAGCTGGACCGCAGAGTGAAGGCAAAAAGGCCAACAAGTGCTAAGCATCTCTGGGAACTCCTTCAAGACTATTGGAAGACCATTTCAGGGGACTACCTCTTGAAGCTCATCAAGAGAATGCCAAGAGTGTGCAAAGCAGTAATCAAAGCAAAAGGTGGCTACTTTGAAGAACCTAGAATATGACATATTTTCAGTTGTTTCACACTTGTTTGTTATGTATATAATTCCACATGTGTTAATTCATAGTTTTGATGCCTTTATAGTCATGAAAATAAAGAAAACTCTTTGAATGAGAAGGTGTGTCCAAACTTTTGGTCTGTAGTGTATATTGGTTTCATTAAATTGAACAATCCCCCAAAAAATAAATTCCAACCATGTGGAAGTGGAACTCACAGAAACGGATAATTGACTCTTGACACTCAATTTCACATTAAAACTAACAGGTAGATTGCTGCACTACCTTGTGTTTCACTGTAGTAAACATGTATATATGCTGGTTTAATTAAATTGAACAATCCCCCCCCCCCCAAAAAAAATGGCTCCTTCCTATTCAAGTGTATAGGAAAGAGCTGTCCCATTGAAGTGAATGGGACAGCTTCTTGTAATTACACTTGCTCACTGCTGCAATATCGACAGCGAACAGGAAAACAATAAAGGGAAGCAGCAATGGCACGAGCACAGCGTTCTCTTCAACTAGCTGATCAGCGGGTGGGCCGGGTGTCGGACCTCCGCCGTTCTGATATTGGTGACCTATCCTGAGGATAGGTCATCAGAATAAAAATTCTGGAAAACCCCTTTAACAGTGCATTACAATTATTCATTACTCATAGTGTAAATCACAATCCAGGATGGCGCCAAGCCCAACGCGATCCTTCTTCCTGGGGTGTATTGTTGTAGTAGTCACGTATATATGCTGGCTTAATGAAACTGAACAATCCCAAAAAAAAAAATTCCAACCATGTGAAAATGGAATTCATAG
The DNA here is from genome assembly GCF_905171765.1 of Bufo bufo. Taxonomy (NCBI): domain Eukaryota; kingdom Metazoa; phylum Chordata; class Amphibia; order Anura; family Bufonidae; genus Bufo; species Bufo bufo. The sequence goes on from NC_053394.1 coordinate 218,188,246, forward strand.
AAATAGATGATTGAGGCCTTACATTCAAATTCAGGTTAACACTCACAGGTACGTAAATTGCTGCTCTAATCTATTATATTGTTGTAGTAAGCACATACCGTACATATGCTGGTTTAATAAAATGTAACAATCCCCAAAAAAATTAAATTCTAACTGTGGCAGTGGAGCTGACAGAGAGCCATATGAGGGCCATTGAAATGGTGTATCTTACCCAGAGGAAGCTGGGTGAGAATAAAAAAGACTGGGGAAATAGAGTTTTCCCTCAGGCTGGAAATGAGGATAATTAGCAGCCAGCTGAGGAGCTCAGGCAAATGTGGACTGAGCTCCTAAATCAGGGCTCCCAGTCTGGGGAAGAAACAGGCTGTGCCTAGGCCTGTGGGAGCCGGGACCCTCTAGCCCTGTCTGGGGTAGGCATTGAGTGGTGTTTTGGGGAGCTGAGTAGTAGACTCAGATCCCAATAGAGAGGGAAAATACTGGGTAGGTAGTGGCCAGATGGCCGAGGATTTATATTTGGTCTGCTGAAAAAGTAACAATAAATCTGGTTGTGGTCAGTTTGCACCCAAATCTGCAGTGATGGAATGGTTTCTTGAGGTGTGCCAACCGTCTAAGCTGAGAAGACGGCGATCCTGGAGAGCTAAGTGACTCCGAGTTGTCACACAACCATGTGGAAATGGAATTCACGGAAACGGGCGATTGAGGCTTGACGCTCAATTACACGTTAACACTCACAGGTAGATTGCTCCATAACCCTGTGTTTCGCTTTAGCGATCACTAGAGATGAGCGAATTGAAGTTGACAAAGTGAAATTTGACCTGAATTTCAGGAAAAATTTGATTTGCACCGAATCCGAATTTCCTCACGCTTTATGGTAACTGTCACGGAACCATGAACCAGACGTACAACAAGAGATAAGTGAAAATAAGAAGGCTTTATTGAACATAAAGCTGTAAAGCAAAAGTCCAAACGAATGGTGAAACCGAAGCAGAGTCTTTGAGAGGCCAGAGATCAGGAACCAGAAGGGTAGTCAGACGAAGCCAGGATCAGGAACCAGCAGGGTAGTCAGACGAAGCCAGGATCAGGAACCAGCAGGGTAGTCAGACGAAGCCAGGATCAGGAACCAGAAGCAGCAGCAGTCTTAGAAGCATGTGAACACAGGAGGACCAAGCAAGGAACTGAAGCCACAGACCTCCTATAATATGAGCTAGGCATCCAGCTCCTCCCAGTGGGAAGGAGGAGGCGCAGGGTGGAAGGCTACAAGAAACCCAGAAACCAAGATGGCCGCCAGCACATGTCAAACGAAGGAGAACAGCAAGAAGGTAAGACCATGACAGTACCTCCCCCTCAAGGGCCCCTCCTCCGCGGAGCAAAAAACGGTTTCTGAGGGAAGCGTGCGTGGAAGGCTCGGAGCAAGGCAGGAGCATGGACATCTGCGGAGGGAACCCAGGAACGCTCCTCTGGACCATAACCACGCCAATGGACCAAAAACTGCACCCGACTGCGGACCAGGCGTGAGTCCAGGACATTGCTCACCTCATACTCCTCATGATTGCCCACTCGGACCGGACGAGGCCGAGGAACCGAGGAAGTGAAACGATTACACACCAGTGGCTTCAACAGGGAGACATGAAACACGTTAGAGATCCGCATGCCAGGAGGAAGCGCAAGGGCATAGGCTACCGGGTTTACCCTGCGAAGCACTCGGAAGGGACCAACAAAGCGAGGCGCCAGCTTGGGAGTGGGCACTCGAAGGTTGAGGTTGCGGGTGGACAACCATACACGGTCTCCGACCTGGTAGGAAGGAGCAGGCGCTCGTCTGCGATCAGCCTGGAGTCTCTGGCGCTGCGCAGAGACCTCAAGGGACTTCTGGATCTGTACCCAAGAAGCACGTAGGACGGAAAGGTGATCCTCCACAGCCGGAATATCCTGGGGAGAGAATACCTCCGGTAACACGGCAGGTTGGAACCCATAATTGGCCATGAAGGGAGACGTCCCAGAGGAAGAGTTCACCGCCGTGTTCCTGGCAAACTCAGCCCAAGGCAGAAGGTCAACCCAATTGTCTTGGTGATCGGAGACATAGCAACAAAGGAATTGCTCCAAGGCCTGATTGGATCGTTCTGCGGCCCCATTGGACTGAGGGTGGTAGGCCGAGGAGAAGGAGAGATGAATCCCCAACTGGGAGCAAAAGGCGCGCCAGAACCTGGACACAAACTGACTCCCCCGATCCGACACAATCTCCTTGGGCAAACCGTGCAACCGGAAGACCTCCCTGGCAAAAATCGTGGCCAACTCTTGTGCAGAGGGTAACTTCTTGAGAGGAACACAGTGGCACATTTTGGAAAACCGATCCACAATCATGAGAATGACCGTATGGCCTCGGGATGCAGGGAGGTCCACAATGAAATCCATCCCCAGGTGTGACCATGGGCGCTCCCCGGTGGCTATGGGTTGCAGAAGGCCCAACGGAAGGTGCTGAGGGGACTTACTCTGGGCACAAATGGAGCATGCCGCTACATATGCGGCGATGTCGGAACGTAGGGAAGGCCACCAGAACAGACGTGAAACAGCCCAGGACAGCTGATTCTTTCCAGGATGCCCCGCGGTCTTGGAGTTATGGTAGGTTCGCAACAACCGAGTGCGCAACTCCTCAGGCACAAAACATCTGCCGTTGGGTCTCCCAGGGGGAGCACCAGATTGAGCCGCCAAAATCTGCTCACCCAGGGGAGAGGTCAGGCTGGTGCGAATGGCGGCCAGGATCTGATTCGGAGGTATGACCGAAGTCGGAATCGACTCCTCCCTGGACAGCTCGGAGTACTGCCGTGATAGGGCATCCGCCCTGATGTTCTTGGAACCGGGTAGGTAGGAGACCACGTAATTAAAACGTGACAAGAACAGAGCCCATCTGGCCTGACGTGGTGTCAATCTCTTGGCCTCAGAAAGGTAGGTCAGATTCTTATGGTCTGTCAGGATGAGAACCGGAACCACCGAACCCTCGAGCAAGTGCCTCCATTCTTTAAGGGCCTGCACGATGGCCAATAACTCCCTGTCACCAATCTGATAGTTGCACTCCGCGGAAGACAGTTTCCGGGAGTAAAACCCACAAGGAAGCAGAGGACCCTCTGGTGTTCTACGCTGAGACAGAAGGGCGCCTACTCCCGTCTCAGACGCGTCCACCTCGAGGACAAAGGGCACCCCAGGGTTGGGATGCGACAGAATCGGAGCCGACACAAAAGCGGACTTTAGGGCCTCAAAAGCTCGGATGGCCTCGAGCGGCCAGACCTGGGAATTACTGCCCTTCCTGGTCAGATCCGTGAGAGGCTTGGCCAGCATGGAAAAGTCCCTGATGAACTTCCGATAATAATTGGCGAAGCCCAAAAAGCGCTGCAGGGAACGAAGACCACTGGGCTGGGGCCCCTGTAAGACAGCCGAAACCTTCTCAGGATCCATGGAGAACCCCTCAGCGGAAATGATGTAACCTAAGAAGGTTACCTGGGATCGGTGAAATTCGCATTTCTCAAGCTTACCGAACAGCTTGTTCTCTCGTAACCGTTGCAACACTCGTCTGACATCCAGAATGTGGGCCTCCATGGATTCAGAATATACCAAGATGTCATCCAAATAGACCACCACACACTGCTGCAACAGGTCACGGAAAACATCGTTGATGAATTCCTGAAAGACTGCGGGCGCATTGCACAACCCAAAGGGCATAACCAAGGATTCATAATGACCGGTCCTGGTGTTAAACGCGGTCTTCCACTCATCGCCCGCCTTGATCCTTATCAGGTTATATGCCGCCCTCAGGTCGAGTTTGGTAAAGACCGTGGCCCCTTTAAGGCGATCGAACAGCTCGGAAATCAAGGGTATCGGGTAAGCGTTCTTGATCGTGATGCGATTGAGACCCCTGTAATCGATGCAAGGCCTCAACTCACCGCCCTTCTTTTTCACAAAGAAAAATCCAGCCCCTGCCGGGGACGAGGATTTGCGAATGTGTCCGCGTGAAAGCGCCTCTCTCACGTACTCCTCCATGGCCTCATTCTCCGCTACCGACAGTGGATAGACTTTGCCACGAGGAGGAACGGCACCAGGTTGTAACTCTATGGCACAATCGTATGGGCGGTGCGGAGGTAGGGCAACCGCGCGCACCTTATCGAATACATCCCGGTACTCCTCGTATTCAGGAGGCAACAGAGAGTCCGAAGGAAGTACACAGCAACTTGACAGACCCATGGATGCAACTAGCCCCACACTGCGGTGACCACGAGAGGATCTCGGCCGATCTCCAATCGAAAGTCGGATTATGCTTCTGGAGCCAGGGGTACCCCAAGACCACCGAGTAGTGTGGAGACGAAATAACCTGGAGACAGACCGACTCTCTGTGAACGGCACCAATGGCTATCCCCACTGGAAGGGTCTCATGAGTCACGTGTGACGACAGAAGGGGTCTGCCGTCTATCGCCTCAAGAGCCAGTGGGGAACCTCGAGCCTGCAGAGGAATGGAATTGGTGGCAGCGAACACACTATCAATGAACAAACCACCAGCACCAGAGTCCACCAACGCCTGGGTCGTCACCGAGCCCCCGACCCAGGAGAGGACAACAGTGATCAGTGGTTTGTCAACACGGGAAACCGGGGACGAGGAGACTCCACCCAAGATCTGCCCCCGACAGGATCTCAGGTACGAGCGTTTCCCGGACGGTTCGGACATGCCAACCGAAAATGCCCACCGAGACCACAGTACATGCATCGACCCTCGCGTCTCCGGAGTACCCTCTCCCCCTCGGACAGGCGAGCAAACCCCAGCTGCATGGGTTCACCCCCAGACAAGTCATCCCCAGGAGGCGTGGGAGGAGAGGGAGGCACGGGTGGGACAGCAAACGTAGGCGCCAATCTGTTAGAAGACCTCCGAAGGCTCTCCTTAAAGGAAGGTCTCTCCCTGAGTCTGGTGTCAATCAAAATCAGGAAAGAAATAAGAGACTCGAGCTCCACTGGTAGGTCCTTAGCTGCAACCTCATCCTTCAAGGCATCCGAGAGACCATGAGAGAAAGCAGCGACCAGAGCCTCATTATTCCAGCCCACCTCTGCTGCCAGGGTACGAAACTCAATGGCGTATTCAGCTACGGATCGTGAACCCTGTCTGATGGACATAAGGAGCTTCGCAGCAGAGGCAGCACGAGCCGGCACATCGAATACCTTCCGAAGAGAAGCAACAAAACCGGAAAACTCGGCAACCACCGGATTGTTGTTCTCCCATAAAGGGCTGGCCCAGGCCAAGGCCTTGTCCGAGAGCAGCGAGATCAAGAAGCCCACCTTTGATCTCTCAGTAGGAAAGGCATGTGGCAGCAACTCGAAATAAATGCCCACCTGGTTAAGGAAACCTCGGCACTGAGTTGGCTCTCCCCCAAAGCGCTGTGGAAGAGGGGCAGAACCGGTCATACCCCGAAACACCGCAGGCGCAACAACAGGTGTCGGGGTAGACTCTGGCGCAACAACCGGAGCGGCAGTAGGAGCGACAACCGACCCATCGGCAACGGGAGCGAAATGAGCCGTGCGTTCAAGCAGGGTTTGCAACGCCACAGCGAACCGACCCAACAGGTGATCCTGCTGATCAAGTCTGGCAACCAGCATGGGTAGCGAGGATGGCCCTGTACCGTCAGAACTCATGGCTTGGTCCTAATGTCACGGAACCATGAACCAGATGTACAACAAGAGATAAGTGAAAATAAGAAGGCTTTATTGAACATAAAGCTGTAAAGCAAAAGTCCAAACGAATGGTGAAACCGAAGCAGAGTCTTTGAGAGGCCAGAGATCAGGAACCAGAAGGGTAGTCAGACGAAGCCAGGATCAGGAACCAGCAGGGTAGTCAGACGAAGCCAGGATCAGGAACCAGAAGCAGCAGCAGTCTTAGAAGCATGTGAACACAGGAGGACCAAGCAAGGAACTGAAGCCACAGACCTCCTATAATATGAGCTAGGCATCCAGCTCCTCCCAGTGGGAAGGAGGAGCCGCAGGGTGGAAGGCTACAAGAAACCCAGAAACCAAGATGGCCGCCAGCACATGTCAAACGAAGGAGAACAGCAAGAAGGTAAGACCATGACAGTAACGAACCACATTTTTTCCTAAAATGGCTGCTGCATGTGTTAGGACATAGAGCAAAGAACTCTGTGATCGAGGGATCAGACACAATGCCATGCATGCAGCCAATCAGCAGCCAGCCAGCCCCTGTGATGTCACAACCCTATAAATAGCATCAGCCATTTTGGATTCTGGCATTTTCCATTGCGCTTAGTGCAGGGAGAGACGTCAGCAGGCGCTATGGACAGTGCTAGCCGTTCTGCATTGATTTTTAAATTGTCTTATTTTTTTGGGGGGTGTATTAATAGGAAAAAACTAAGGAAAAAATATATGTCATAATTGCTGTTCAGTGGTGAAGTTACATTGTACTACAGTCATTTATGGGGTGTAGTAATAGGAAAGATACGTGTGTCCTATTAGCCGTTCTTCATTGATTTTACATTGTTTTATTTTTTTGAGGGTGTATTAATAGGAAAATAAAGGGAAAAATATATGTCATAATTGCCATGCAGCGGTGAAGTTACATTGTACTACAGCCATTTACGTGATGTATTAATAGGATAGATACATATATCCTATTAGCTGTCCTACGTTGATTTTACATTATTTTACTTTTTTGGGGGTGGGTTTATTAATTAGAAAAAAAAAGAAAAAAATATGTCATAATTGCTGTTCAGTGGTGAAGTTACATTGTACTACAGCCATTTACCGGGTGTACTAATAGGAAAGATACCTACATCCCATTAGCCGTTCTATTTTTATTTTTTTGCGGTGTATTAACAGGGGAAAAAAAAGCATAAAATATATGTCATAATTGCCGTTCAGCGGTGAAGTTACATTGTACTACAGCCATTTACAGCCATTTACGGGGTGTATTAATAGGAGAGATATGTACGTCCTATTAGCCGTCCTGCGTTGATTTTACATTGTTTTACAATTATTTTTTTTGGGGGGGTATGAATAGGAAAAAAATAAAATAAAAAATATATGTTATAAGTGCCGTCCGGCGGTGAAGTTACATTGTAACAGCCATTTACGTGGTGTATTAAAAGGAAATAGATGTACGTCCCATTAGCCGTTCTGCGGTGAATTGTGATTGTTATATTTATTTGTTTGGGATGTAGTAATAGGAAAAATAATACATCTTAATTGCCGTTCTGCAGTGAATTGTGATATTTTGTTTTTGGGGGGGGTTTATTAATCAGAAAAAAAACATATAGGTCTTAATTGCCATTCAGCGGTTGAGTAACATTGTACTACAGCTATTAACGTGGTGTATAAAAAGGAAATATAGGATCCTCCCATTAGCCGTTCTGCAGTGAATTGTGATTATTATATTTCATTAATTTTTTTTTTGAACAATAGTTTTTTATTAAGTAATAAAATAGGTATATATTACAAAATTTAAGAAACAACTGGAATCAATTCTGAGTGCACATATTACAGAGTTCCGGAAAGATCTTACTCAGGTGCTGAGGTGTTTTGTATCATCTGTACAAGATCTTTCTCGCTCCCTCAAGGTGCCCTGCACATCTTGACAATTTAGAAATAGCAGTAAAGGCTTCACACCATTGGGTATCAGAGAGCTCCTTATTCAGATCACAGTGCCATAGGTAAACAATACGAATAAGAGGATCTATTTGAGCAGTTTTCAATATCTGGCAATACCTTTATCAATTATTCTAGTAGATATAAATGTCACGGTGGGGAGTGGGGGAAACCCCCCACCGTATAATGTAAAGCAGACGGACAAGCAACTAGGCCAGAGGCTGGGATAAGGGAGCTGGTAACCTCCCATTGCATCCCTAATCCTCGCCCTAACTCCTCACCGTATGAGCGGACCTTGATGGTAGGATGGCTCATACCCAGGATAGTCCCTCAAATAGAGAAAGGGGATGAGACGACCTGTTCATCCTAGACACGGATAAACAGGAGTCTCACTTGCCTAGCTGCCAGGGAAGGGACAGACAGTGCACAGCTACTGGATCGGCAGGTAAGATCTCCGAACAACACGCACTTACCTGCAGCTGCAACCACGGCGACTGGACCCCATGCAGATGTACTGGAACCTGTTCACCTCACAGGACATAGCGCAAAACACAAACACGGAATCCAGCAAACTAGAAACTGCTTGGACCCCCATGCGCATAGGATGCATGGCGGCCCCAGCAGAGCTGCACACAGACTAGTGGCTCCCCCTCTGGGGAACCCTGAGACCGCCCTTCTGGAGGCACAGACAAACAAGGGGATGTCTAGCAATCATGCTGGGCATTACACCAAACATACCAGATAAAGAAAATGGGAAGGAACACCTGACTAAAAGGGGAAGTGACAACATATGCTAAAGCAACACGTTGCCACCAGACCATGACACAGCTGTGACAATAAACCAATCATGTAGGTTAGATGATGTGACATCAGAAATAAACAAACCTGGTGATTGAAGTAAGTGTTTCAGTTGCAGATATTTATAGAAATCCTTGTTAGGTATGTCAAATCTCCTTTTTAGACAAGCGATATGAACAAAATTATTGTTAAGCCAAAGTTGAGAAATGGTTGAGACACCCAGGTTTTCCTAATTGTTTATAGATAAATTTGGAATAGCTAATTCACACAATTTTAAAGGGGATGTGTAAAATGGCACTCTAGTAAGTGGATTCCAGATATTAAAAATAGCTTGAATGCAGATTAAAGGGCTCACAAGTTTAGAGTTGAAAATACTTTGAGCTGTGAGGTGAAGGAGTATAGGATGGTTTCCCAAGGATGCTTTTTCTACAGATACCTAATTTTTGAGAGGTCTTCAATATGTAAGAATCTAAGTTGATCCAAAATAATAGCTTTATAATAGTGGCTAAGACGGAAAGTTAAGGCCTCCAAGTGCTAGAGAGGTTTATATAATATAGAAATCTTAACTCTCAGTCTGATTCTGCCTCATATATGGTGATTTAATAAGGATTGCATTTTCTGAATATATGTGTCAGAAAGGGTTATAGGTACATTATGCATCGTGTACAGTATTTTAAAGGGTTTCTACCACTTAGTTTTCACATAATTAGCTTTCAGACACTAGCGATCCGCTAGTGTCTGCTCTCCCAAACAATCCTAATATAACTGTTTATTGTCCTGCCGTTTCACAAAAAATCGAACTTATATAGATATGCTAATGAGCCTCTAGGTGTTATGGGGGCGTCATTAGCACCTAGAGGCTCGGTCTACCTTTACAAAATGCCGCCGCCCAGCGCGTCCCTCCAGCCCGCCCATCTCCTCCGGAATGCGATCAAGCGGACGAATTCTCGCGCATGCACCGTGCGCGTCTGTATTCGGCGCATGCGCAGTGAATGTCTGACCGCTTCCCTGCTCAGACATCTCCACTGCGCCTGCGCCGATGACGTCATAGTGCTCCGAGGAACAGGCGCAGAGGAGATGTCTGTGCAGGGAAGCGGTCAGACATTCACTGCGCATGCGCCGAATACAGACGCGCACGGCGCATGCGCGAGAATTCGTCCGCTTGATCGCATTCCGGAGGAGATGGGCGGGCTGGAGGGACGCGCTGGGCGGCGGCATTTTGTGAAGGTAGACCGAGCCTCTAGGTGCTAATGACGCCCCCATAGCACCTAGAGGCTCATTAGCATATCTATATAAGTTTGATTTTTAGCGAAACGGCAGGACAATAAACAGTTATATTAGGATTGTTTGGGAGAGCAGACACTAGCGGATCGCTGGTGTCTGAAAGCTAATTATGTGAAAATGAAGTGGTAGAAACCCTTTAAGAAGGATAATCATTTTTATTGCTGCCATTTTGCCTAACCATGAAAGGGAGTGTAAATTAAGATTAGTTAAGCAGGACCTAATATTTTCAAGGAGGGGGGAATAGTTGACATCAAATAGCTTATTAGAGGGGAAGGTTAACTTAATCCCTAGGTAAGTAAGGGCATTATAGACCCATGAGAATCCATATGTGTTGGAGATTTTTTGTATTGAAGCAGAAAGTCCCATATTGAGCATCTGAGACTTATTTATATTGATCCCGTAGTATGATATGCATGACTAAAATTGTTAATAATATCATTTATAGCTGGGAATGAGATTAGAGGGTTTGAGGTGATAAGAACATCATCGGCAAATGTACCAATGCAATGTTCCTGAGAACCTATTGAAATACCTTTAATGTAAGGGTACTTTCACACTTGCGGCAGAGTGATCCGGCAAGCAGTTCTGTCCCCGGAACTGCCTGCCGGATCCGGCAATCTTCATGCAAATGGACAGCATTTGTAGACGGATCCGGATGAAAGTAGTTGAAAGTATTCTTTCAAAGCATTACTAGTATCTGTTTAAACTGATAACAATTGAAGTAGAGCATTGTTTAGCCTCCATGAGGAGTAGACTGTATTATGAAATTGTACACGTATCACAAGAGTTGTGGGAGCATGATCTGACCAAGTGATATTCATGATATCGGCTGAAATTATCTTTTGGAGTAGCCATTTATCTGTGATAAATAGATGTACGCGAGAAAAAGAATTGTGAGGGTGGGAAAAAAAAGCTAAATCTTTTTCATTAGCATGTAAAGAGCACCATATGTCAAAAAGACCTTCACTAAACAGGTATTCTTGCAAAGTATGTTGGTTCAGTGGGTTAGTTGGGGGTCGTGACTAGAGATGACCGAATCTAATCAGACGAAGTGGAATTCGATCCGAATTTTAGGAAAAATTTGATTTGCAACGAATGCGAATTGTCTCGCACTTCCTGGTAACAAATTGCAATTTTTCCTGAAATAGAGGCTACACGTGTGAGGACTGAGGACATGGGGCAAGGAACTCTGGGAAGGCGAGATCACCCAGATTGACATGCATGCATGCAGCCAATCAGCAGCCAGCTTAGCCCTGTGATGTCACAGCCCTATAAATACTGCAGCCATTTTAGATTCTGCCATTTTCCAGCGTTCTGAGTGCAGGGACAGAAGCGAGTAGGCGCTAGGGACAGCAATAGGAAAAACCTCATTGTGAACAAAGAAACTGAAAAAACGATTTATAAGTGCAGGGAAAGGATAGGGGGGAATCATTTCACAGCATCTTAGTGCAGGGTGAGACGTCAGAAGGCGCTAGGGACAGTGCTAAAAAATAAATTTACAAGTGCAGGGAAAGATTATTTGGGGATCCAAATAGCCATTATACTGCTCTGTGATTCCAGCAATTTGTTCTTGGGGTGCAAGTGCTACATTAAAAAGCCTTTAGTGGCTTATATCTGTGGAAAAAGAAAAATATATACACAGTTCACTTCTGCAGTAATATGTGGTGAAAGCGTCTAGTGGTGTATTTAAGTACAGAAAGAAAAATATATACACAGTTCACTGTTGCAGTCATTTGCGGAGAAAGCGTTTAGTGGTGTATTTCAGTGCAAAAAGAAAAATATATACGCATTTCTCTGTTGCATTTATTTTCAGTAAAAGCGTTTAGTGGCCTATTTCAGTACAGAAAGAAAAATATATACCCACTTCACGGGTGCAGTTATTTCTGGTAACAGCATTTACTGGCCTATTTCAGCACAGAAAGAAAAATATATTCTCAGTTCACTTCTGCAGTTATATGTGTTGAAAGCGTTTAGTGGCCTATTTCAGTACAGAAAGAAAAATATATACGCACTTCACTGGTGCAGTTATTTCTGGTAAAAGCGTTTAGTAGCGTATTTTAGTACAAAAAGAAAAATATATTCTCAGTTCACTTCTGAAGTTATGTGTTGAAAGCGTTTAGTGGCCTATTTCAGTACAAAAAGAAAAATATATACGCACTTCACTGGTGCAGTTATTTCTGGTAAAAGTGTTTAGTGGCCTATTTCATTAATAAAATAAAAATATATACGCACTTCACTGGTGCAGTTATTTCTGGTAAAAGCGTTTAGTGGCCTATTTCAGTACACAAAGAAAAATATATATTCACTTCACTGGTGCAGTTATTTCTGGTAAAAGCATTTAGTGGCCTATTTTAGTACAAAAAGAAAAATATATATGCACTTCACTGGTGCAGTTATTTCTGGTAAAAGCATTTAGTGGCCTATTTTAGTACAAAAAGAAAAATATATTCTCAGTTCTCTTCTGCAGTTATATGTGTTGAAAGTGTTTAGTGGCCTATTTCAGTACACATAGAAAAATATATACACACTTCACTGGTGCAGTTATTTGTGGCAAAAGCGTTTAGGGGCCTATTTCAGTACAAAAATAAAAATATATACGCACTTCAGTGGTGCAGTTATTTGTGATAAAAGCATTTAGTGGCCTATTTCAGTACAGAAAGAAAAATATATACGCACTTCACTGGTGCAGTTATTTCTGGTAAAAGCGTTTAGTGGCCTTTTTCAGAACAGAAAGAAAAATATATTCTCAGTTCACTTCTGCAGTTATATGTGTTGAAAGCGTTTAGTGGTCTATTTCAGTACAGAAAGAAAAATATACACGCACTTCACTGGTGCAGTTATGTGTGGTTAAAGCGTTTAGTTACCTATTTCAGTACAGAAAGAAAAATATATAGGCATTTAAGGCCTATTTCAGTACAGAAAGAAAAATATATACGAACTTCACTGTTGCAGTTATTTATGGGAAAAGCGTTTAGTGGCCTATTTCAGTACAAAAAGATAACTATTTTAGTCGCTTTTAGGGGTGTTGTGATGAATACCACACCTCGTGCCCGCTTGACGTTGCCTACATCGAGATCACGAGATGCGGTATGGTCACGGGTTTACCAAACACGTGACGTTATGCCCTCCAGAGGAGCAGGTAAGATCCGCTTGGTACAGTTTACACACACACACCTCCTGTCCACGCGGGAACAGAGCAACAGGCAACAAGCTGAGAGAGCCTTTTCACTGCCGCAGTGAAAACAGCGCTGTCTCAGCCCGGGAAATCTGCCACCAGCTTCTCGTTTGATATAAGCCCGGTCCGCTAATGGGATTATATAGGCTCAGAAACCAACCCGCGGTAGCTTATAACTAGGCCAAAACACAGACTTGGGGATTCGTGATCGAGATACAAGATATCACAAGATTAAATTATATATTTAATCGCCGTAAGGGCACACTAGATTTAATAGAATATACACAGTGGTCTGAGGTTACAGATACAGGTTATATGGGTACAACAGGGTTAAGCAGAGTAAAAGTCAGTTACCGGGTAAGATGAAAGTTCCTTTTGGTTGTGAGATGTTCTTTGCTGGAATCCACATGAAGGGCCGTGATCTCAGCGAGTTCCTGGGTCCCTTTAAACACATTTGTAAGATGTGACCCTTCTTCAGAGAAAGACCCGGCCGCTTGCTAGCACAAGCCTTTTAACCTGTAGCCGGCCCCTCCCCTCCCAGCCTCAGGGAGGGGTTCACTCCCCCTCCTCTGGGCTGGCAGCAAATGACCCACAAAACCCTTTAGGGTTGATAGCTCCAGACCAGAGGGTCACAGGGAGATGGTTCTGGGACCAACAGACCTGCCTGGGATCTGGCTACAAGAAGAGTCCAAACCTGGTACCGTTATGTGGTTTCTATGGGGAGATATGGATATCTCTCTTCCCTGACCTCGCCCCCTTAAACAAAGACCATGGTACATCATGGCCACCGGGACACAAATATGTATCCGGTTTGCCCATGCGATGGCCAGGCGATTCATAATTCTTTATGAAATGTAGGTGCCAACATGTCTGGGAGGTCGCATTGATCCTGACAGGGCTGATACCTCCTGCTGGGGGGTTTTCCTGCAGGATTTAGCTTGGCTCCAAGCTGGTTGACTGAGGTGTGACCTCCACCTGGGGCCTCCTTGAAGCCTGGACCCCTGGGGCTTTCTTCCTTGCCAACTGACACTCAGATGGCTGGGGGGGTGGAAACTTTTGCATGTACACTGAACATGCCAAGAGGTGAATCAAATGACAATCAGGGCTGGGAGCTTTGAAGCAGGGCCCTCCTGTCGAGTTCACTACCTCCGCTATCTGTCAGCAAATGGGGGTGTGAGGACATGGCTGACAGCAAACATTAATCCATATTCCTCACAGGTGTTTTAATTTGATTTAATTTATTTAGTTCAGCTAAAAGTATGTCAGATAGAGAAGTGCCAGGCCATGCACAGAGGAGTGGCAGAGGCATAAATGTTTCTGGTGCAGGCAGAGGTCGCAGCAGAGTAAGGGCCGTGGCAGCAGGAGTCGCAGCGAGAGGCCTGAGCTCCCGCTGTCATCTAGAGGTCGTGTCCTGACCAATAACCCAGCTGTTCTTGATTGGTTAACTCGTTCATCCACTTCATCCCAAGTGACATCAGATACCCCCAGCCAACAGTCGGTGGGTTCGTCAGACACAACCATTAGTTGGCATGGCCCGGGAGCAGGCCCTGTGCCCTCACCTGTCCTCAACCTGCCTCCGTCCTTTTCTGTTCCCTCACCTAGAAAAGTATTATATGCTGTGGACTCGGCTCCACTTTTCAGCGAGGACAAGCTACTAGAGGACAGTCAGCAGCTACTGCCCAGCCAAGATCTGGAGGACACATCCACCGCTTTCTCCGCTAGGCGGGTAAGTAGTGATGAGAAGAGTGGTGTGGGAGCTGGTGTTGCGAACAGTTAGGCTCTTGACCCAGAGACCATGGAGGAGGATATCAGTGACATGCAGACACTGCTCGATGATGATGAAGCCGATCGCACTTGGGAGCCAGGAGAAGAGAGTGGCAACTTGCCCGTGAGCCAGCGGCAGAGCCAGCAAGTCTGTAGGGTGGCCAGGAGTCAGCAGGGTGGCAGCAGTGGGAGGTCGGGAGCCAAACATGCCTGGGGTAGACCACCTGCTTCGCAGCAGCCTACCTGCCCGGGAAGTAGTGGTGCAGGGGTTCATGGAGACAGCAGCGGTAGCAGTCAACCAGTGCGGACTGTTGGGTGAGAAATCACCTACTCGGCGGTGTGGCAGATTTTTGTTAAGCTGCCGGAGGAGGTGAACGTGGCCATATGTAGAATCTGTGGGCAGAAGGTGAAGCGTGGCCAGGGTGCCAATGTTGGCACTACAGCCCTGCGTCAACATATGCAGCGTCGTCATACAGTGGCCTGGAAGAACTGTGTCTCTGATGTGGTGGTCCAGCCTGCCACACCAACCGCTGCAGCACACAGAGGCAAGCACCCAGTTTCAGCCAGTCAAGGCTCCACTACCTCAGCCGAAGGGAGCTGTCTGTCATTCCCATCTTCGGCTGGTCCAGATGCTCCTGCTCCTCCTATTCCTCATCAGTTATTCCATCAGCAATCGATCACCAAAGCGATTGCCAAGAGACAATAGAATGGGTCCACGCATCCAGCGGCGCAGCAGCTGAACGTGCTCCTGTCCAAGTTGCTGGTGCTGCAGTCCCTCCCTTTCCATAAGGTGGACTCTGCACCTTTCTGAGAACTGATGTCTTGTGCCCAGCGGAGGTGGAGAGTCCAAAGCCGTCATTTCTTTGCCAAAAAGTCAGTACCAGCCCTGCACAAATATGTAGAACAGAAGGTGGGCCAGTCCTTGAGCCTGTCGGTGTCTGCCAAAGTGCACAGCAGCGCTGACGTGTGGAGCTGTAACTATGGTCGGGGACAGTACATGTCCTTTACAGCCCACTGGGTGAAGAGGGATGCCTCGGCAGAGGGATGACTTCTGGCTCTCCACCTTGTTGGACCCTCGCTACTGGTCCAGAATGGGGGCCTTTTTTACACCCACTGAGAGGGAGAACAAGCTGAACTACTACAGAGACATCCTATGTAGGCAGTTGGCCGCTGCCTATCTGTGCCATCGTCCATCATCTCGCAGGTCTGACCGGGGGTCCCTCTGCGCTCACATTCCACTGCCATGGCTGCTGGGGAGGGGTGGGGTTTCAGGAGCAGTACCAACTCCATCATCAGCAGCCTGAGTCTACAGTTGCTGGTTAGTAACTCTCTTCACCCGCATAGTGAAGAAACTACTCACCAGCAGCAGCAGGACCTGAACCAGCAGGTGGTGGCATACATGGACAGCACCCTGCCAACCCACATTGAAGATCCACTGGACTACAGGGCAGCCAAACTGGATTTGTGGCCGCAACTAGCAGAGTTTGCCCTGGAAAAGCTGTCCTGCCCAGCCAGTAGTGTGGCATCAGAGCAGGTGTTTAGTGGGGCGGGGGCCATAGTTACCCCAAGGAGAACTCGCCTGTCCACCCAAAATTTGGAGAGGCTGACCTGGATCAGCCAGGATTTCCACCCACCAATGCCTTATGCATCAGACTAGATCATCCATGGTGCCACACCAATACTTTGACAAAAGAGACTGGTTTCTTCTGGCTACCTGCCTCAGCTACTACTCTGATGCTGCCACCTGCCTGATGCCACATATCTTATGCCAAGTGCTCCTTCTTTCACCCACCTTCGTCAGCGGGTACTGGTATTGCCACCCACCACCTCACCAGGTCACTTTGTGGTCTCCTGATGCAGCTTCTGCTGCTATCTCCACACTATGTCACCTTGCCACTCTGTGGCCTCCTCCTGATGCTGCTGCTTCCGCCACCTCCACACTCTGTCATTAAGCAACTCTGTGGTCTCCTCATGCTGCCGCCACCTCCAGACCCGGTCATTGTGCCACTCTGTGGCCTACTTATAGTGCTGCCAACTCCAGACTTGGTCATTGTGCATTTGGTGGCCTCCTCATACTGCTGCCAACTCCAGACTTGGTAATTGTGCCACTAGGTGTCTTCCTTATACTGCTGCCACCTCCACACTCGGTCATTGTGCCACTTGGTGGCCTCCTCATACTACTGCCACCTCCAGACTTGGTCATTGTGCCACTCGGTGGCCTCCTCATACTGCTGCCACCTCAAGACTCTGTCATTGTGCCACTCGGTGGCCTCCTCATACTGCTGCCAACTCCAGACTCGGTCATTGTGCTACTCGGTGGCCTCCTCATATTGCTGCCAACTCCAGACTCAGTCATTGTGCCACTCTGGTCTTCTCCTGATGCTGCTGCCAACTCCAGACTCTGTAATTGTGCCACTCGGTAGCCTCCTCATACTGCTGCCAACCCCAGACTTGGTCATTGTGCCACTTGGCTGACTCCTCATACTACTGCCAACTCCAGACTTGGTCATTGTGCTACTCGGTGGCCTCCTCATATTGCTGCCAACTCCAGACTCGGTCATTGTGCCACTCAGTGGCCTCCTCCTGATGCTGCTGCTGCCGCCACCCCCACACTCTGTCATTGTGCCACTCTGTGGTCTTCTCCTGATGCTGCTGCCAACTCCAGACTGTAATTGTGCCACTCGGTGGCCTCGTCATACTGCTGCCAACTCCAGACTTGGTCATTGTGCCACTTGATGGCCTCCTCATACTGCTGCCAACTCTAGACCCTGTCATTGTACCACTCAGTGGCCTCTTCATACTGCTGCCACCTCCAGACTCTGTCATTGTGCCACTCGGTGGCCTCATCATACTGCTGCCAACTCCAGACTCTCACATTTTGCGACTCGGTGGCCTCCTCATACTGCTGCCAACTCCAGACTTGGTGATTTTGCCACTCGGTGGCCTCCTCATACTGCTGCCAACTTCAGTCTCTGTCATTGTGCCAGTCGGTGGCCTCCTCATACTGCTTCCAACTCCAGACTTGGTCATTGGGCCACTCTGTGGTCTACTCATGCTGCCGCAACCCCCAGACTTGGTCATTGTGCCACTCGGTGGCCTCCTCATACTGCTGCCACCTATAGACTCTGTCATCGTGCCACTCGGTGGCCTCCTCATACTGCTACCAACTCCAGACTCAATCATTGTGCCACTCTGTGGCCTTCTCATACTGCTGCCACTTTCAGACTCTGTCATTGTGCTACTCGGTGGCCTCATCATACTGCTGCCAACTCCAGACTTGGTCATTGTGCTACTCGGTGGCCTCATCATACTATTGCCAACTACAGTCTCTATCATTGTGCCAGTCGGTGGCCTCCTCATACTGCTGCCAACTCCAGACTTGGTCATTGTAGCACTCGGTGGACTCCTCATACTGCTGCCAACTCCAGACTTGGTCATTAGGCCACTCTGTGGTCTACTCATGCTGCCGCCACCCCCAGACTTGGTCATTGTGCCACTCGGTGGCCTCCTCATACTGCTGCCACCTACAGACATTTTCATTGGCCACTCTGTGGCCTCCTCATACTGCTACCAACTCCAGACTCAATCATTGTGCCACTCTGTGGCCTTCTCGTACTGCTGCCACTTCCAGACTCTGTCATTGTGCCACTCGGTGGCCTCATCATACTATTGTCAACTACAGTCTCTGTCATTGTGCCAGTCGGTGGCCTCGTCATACTGCTGCCAACTCCAGACTTGGTCATTGTAACACTCATAGTAACATAGTGCACAAGGCCGAAAAAAGACATTTGTCCATCCAGTTCGGCCTGTTATCCTGCAAGTTGATCCAGAGGAAGGTAAAAAAAATCCCTGTGAGGTAGAAGCCAATTTTCCCCAAAATTCCTTCCCGACTCCACTCAGGCAATCAGAATAACTCCCTGGATCAACGACCCCTCTCTAGTAGCTATAGCCTGTAATATTATTACGCTCCAGAAATACATCCAGGCCCCTCTTGAATTCCTTTATTGTACTCACCATCACCACCTCCTCAGGCAGAGAGTTCAATAGTCTCACTGCTCTTACCGTAAAGAATCCTTTTCTATGTTTGTGTACAAACCTTCTTTCCTCCAGACGCAGAGGATGTCCCCTCGTCACAGTCACAGTCCTGGGGATAAATAGATGATGGGATAGATCTCTGTACTGACCCCTGATATATTTACACATATTAATTAGATCTCCCCTCAGTCGTCTTTTTTCTAAAGTGAATAACCCTAATTTTGATAATCTTTCAGGGTACTGTAGTTGCCCCATTCCAGTTATTACTTTAGTTGCCCTCCTCTGGACCTTCTCCAGCTCTGCTATGTCTGCCTTGTTTACAGGAGCCCAGAACTGTACACAGTACTCCATGTGTGGTCTGACTAGCGATTTGTAAAGTGGTAGGACTATGGTCTTATCACGGGCATATATGCCCCTTCTGATGCAACACATTATCTTATTGGCCTTGGCAGCAGCTGACTGACACTGGTTTTTGCAGCTTAGTTTGCTGTTAATTAAAATTCCTAGATCCTTTTCCATGTCAGTGTTACCGAGTGTTTTATCATTTAGTATGTATGGGTGACTTGCATTATTCCTTCCCATGTGCATAACTTTACATTTGTCAGTTTTAAACCTCATCTGCCACTTATCTGCCACTTATCTGCCCAAGCCTCCAATCTATCCAGATCCCTCTGTAGTAGTATACTGTCCTCTTCAGTGTAAATTACTTTACGCAGTTTAGTGTCATCTGTGAAAATTGATACTTTACTATGCAAGCCTTCTACAAGATCATTAATAAATATATTGAAGAGAATAGGGCCCAATACTGACCCCTGAGGTACCCCACTATTGACAGTGACCCAATCTGAGTGTGTACCGTTAATAACCACCCTCTGCTTTCTATCATTGAGCCAGTTACTTACCCACATACAGACCTTTTCTCCCAGTCCGAGCATTCTCATTTTATATACTAACCTTTTATGTGGTACAGTGTCAAATGCTTTGGAGAAGTACAGATATACGACATCCATTGATTCGCCGCTGTCAAGTCTAGAACTTACCTCCTCATAGAAACTGATTAAATTTGTTTGGCATGACCGATCCCTCACGAAGCCATGCTGATATGGCGTTATTTGCTTATTTCCGTTGAGATGCTCTAAGATAGCATCTCTTAGAAAACCTTCAAACAGTTTACCCACAACAGATGTTAAACTTACCGGCCTATAGTTTCCAGGCTCTGTTTTTGGACCCTTTTTGAATATTGGCACCACATTTGCCATGCGCCAATCCTGTGGGACATTCCCTGTCAGTATAGAGTCCGCAAATATCAGAAATAAGGGTCTAGCTATGACATTACTTAATTCCCTTAGGATACGGGGGTGTATGCCATCCGGTCCTGGCGATTTGTCTATTTTAATCTTTTTAAGTCGCTGATGTACTTCTTCCTGGGTCAGACAGGACACTATTAATGGGGAATTCATTTTTACATTCTGCATGTCATCTGACAGTTTATTTTCCTCAGTGAATACATTGGAGAAAAAAATATTTAACAGCTTTGCTTTCTCCTCGTCGCTCTCTGCGACTCTCCCCTCATTACTCTTTAAAGGGCCGACACCTTCAGATTTATACTTTTTAACATTTATATAATTGAAGAACATTTTAGGGTTAGTTTTACTCTCTTTGGCAACTAATCTCTCGGTCTCTAGTTTGGCCGCTTTTATTAGTTTTTTACATGTTCTATTTTTTTCCTTATAGTTTTTCAGTGCTTCCGTGCTACACTCCTGTTTTAGTGATTTATATTCTTTTTTGTCATTTATTGCTTTCTTTACAGTTCTATTTATACACATTGGTTTCTTTTTGTTCCTTAACCTTTTATTCCCATACGGTATGTACTTCTCACAATGAGATTTTAGGATGTTTTTAAAGATATCCCATTTTGAGGCTGTATTTTTATTTTTGAGGACTTTATCCCAGTTAGTTAGGCCTATGGCCTCTCTTAGTTGGCTAAATTTAGCTTTTTTGAAGTTTGAAGTCATACTGCTGCCAACTCCAGACTCTGTCATTGTGCCACTCGGTGGCCTCCTCTTACGGCTGCCAACTCCAGACTAGAGGATTAATCGTAACTCATGGATAAGTGAATCCAGAAGACCGGAAGAACTCGAGGTGCCAGAGGGTGGAGGAGTGTTGGAGAGGATAGGGGAGGAAGGAGGGGGTAGGTGGAGAGGCTGCTAAGGGGTTTTCTATGCAGACAGGTGTCTGTATGTAGGAACAATAAAAATAGAGGGGAGACAGGTGGGTCGGGTGTGATGTGATCACACTCGGCTCAACTTGCTCCTATGGCCCCAACATTAGCGCCAGTCCAATGGGATCGGTTAGGTGATGATAGTGGGAATGGTCCTATTAGCTCAGGTTACAAGCAAACCTCGTGGGAGAGATCTGAGCTAACTCGTGCCCAGGGGGTGTGTGTTCGTGGGAAGAGGGAGCATGCGATTCATTCAATTAAATGGCTGTGGTGCCAAAACAACAGCTTATGTTCCAAAATGTGATAAAATTATTAAAAGAAGATTGCATATAAAAATAAAATATGAAAATATGACATAAAAATATGAAAATATGATGCTCTAGTACTCACTTCATGGGGGGGGGGGGGGATTTGGATAAGCATAAAACACCAGTAAACCAAAATATAAAGTTGCTTTAGCCCCAAATTTTTCATTTTCGCAAAGTGTAACAGAAGAAAATGCACCCCCAAAATGTGTTATGCATTTTTTCCTGAATACGGCAACACCTCATACGTGGTCATAAACCGCTTTGGGGGAATGGCAGCCTTCAGTGGGAAAAGAGCAGCATCTGGATTTTCTAACATTGCTGAAATTAGTTTAGGGCCCATAACATTTGTATTTTTTCACCAATGTAGGTTTGTGGGAACAGTTTTTTTGCAGGACGGGCTGTAGTTTTTATTGGTATAATTTTGGAGTACATACAGTCAGGTCCAAAATATTGGGACATCAACACAATTCTAACACTTTTGGCTCTAAACACCACCACAATGGATTTGAAATGAAACAAACAAGATGTGCTTTAACTGCAGACTGTCAACTTTAATTTGAGGGTATTTACATCCAAATCAGGTGAACGGTGTAGGAATTACAACAGCTTGCATATGTGCCTCCCACTTGTTAAGGGACCAAAAGTAATGGGACATAAAAATAATCATAAATCAAACTTTCACTTTTTAATACTTGGTTGCAAATCCTTTGCAGTCAATTACAGCCTGAAGTCTGGAATGCATAGACATCACCAGATGCTGGGTTTCATCCGTAGTAATGCGCTGCCAGGCCTCTACTGCAACTGTCTTCAGTTCCTGCTTGTTCTTGGGGCATTTTCCCTTCAGTTTTATCTTCAGCAAGCGAAATGCATGCTCAATCGGATTCAGGTCAGGTGATTGACTTGGCCATTGCATAACATTCCACTTCTTTCCCTTAAAAAACTCTTTGGTTGCTTTTGCAGTATGCTTTGGGTCATTGTCCATCTGCACTGTGAAGCGCTGTCCAATGAGTTCTGAAGCATTTGTCTGAATATGAGCAGATAATATTGCCCAAAACACTTCAGAATTTATCCTGCTGCTTTTGTCAGCAGTCACATCTTCAATAAATACAAGAGAACCAGTTCCATTGGCAGCCATACATGCCCACGCCATGACACTACCACCACCATGCTTTACTGATGAGGTGGTATGCTTAGGATCATGAGCCGTTCCTTTCCTTCTCCATACTCTACTCTTCCCATCACTCTGGTACAAGTTGATCTTGGTCTCATCTGTCCATAGGATGTTGTTCCAGAACTGTGAAGGCTTTTTTAGATGTCGTTTGGCAAACTCTAATCATGCCTTCCTGTTTTTGAGGCTCACCAATGATTTACATCTTGTGGTGAACCCTCTGTATTCACTCTGGTGAGGTCTTCTCTTGATTGTTGATTTTGACACACATACACCTACCTCCTGGAGAGTGTTCTTGATCTGGCCATCTGTTGTTAAGGGTGTTTTCTTCACCAGGGAAAGAATTCTTCGGTCATCCACCACAGTTGTTTTCCGTAGTCTTCCGGGTCTTTTGGTGTTGCTAAGCTCACCGATGCGTTCCTTCTTTTGAAGAATGTTCCAAACAGTTGTTTTGGCCACGCCTAATGGTTTTGCTATCTCTCTGATGGGTTTGTTTTGTTTTTTCAACATAATGGTGACTTGCTTCACTGATAGTGACAGCTCTTTGGATCTCATCTTGAGAGTTGACAGCAACAGATTCCAAATGCAAATAGCACAGTTGAAATGAACTCTGGACCTTTTATCTGCTCATTGTAATTGGGATAATGAGGGAATAACACACACCTGGCCATAGAACAGCTGAGAAGCCAATTGTCCCATTACTTTTGGTTCCTTAACAAGTGGGAGGCACATATGCAAACTGTTGTAATTCCTACACCTTTCACCTGATTTGGCTGTAAATACCCTCAAATTAAAGCTGACAGTCTGCAGTTAAGGGTCCATTCACACGTCCGCAATTTCGTTCCGCATTTTTCAGAACGGAATTGCGGACCCATCCGCACTTCCGGGTCCGCAATTCCGATCCCGAAAAAAATAGAACATGTCCTATTCATATACGTATGGGTGACCAATAAAGAAGTTTTCTACTCTGCAAAGAAATTACAGAATGCCGGTCTCGTTATTATATGTCTGTGGGGATCCGACCTATTGACCGTGCACCTGGACTTTAAAGAAAGCACAGTGCCGTCCATTTCTTTTGATTCAATGTCCTATTCTTGTCCTCAATTGCGGAAAACAATAGGCCTTTTCTATTAAGTGACGGCGATGTGCGGTCCGCAAAATGCGGAACGCACATCACCGATGTCCGTGTTTTGTGGCGGTAAAGTGGGCAAAATGGCAATTCTGTCAGTGTTTTTATTTTTTATGGGGCTCCTCTTGGGGTAAATATTATATGATTATTTTATTCTGTGAGTTGATACGGTTATGGAGGTACCAAATTTAGTTGTAGTTTTTTATGTTTTACTACTTTTTCAGCATAAAATCACTTTTGTGTTAAAAATAAATTATATTTTCCATAGCCATATACTAAAGTCCGTAACATTTATATATTTTCACCAATGTACCTGTGTGGGGGTTTGTTTTTTGCAGGACGGGCTGTAGTTTTATTGCATCGTTTTGGGGTACATATGTCTTTTTTATCACTTGTTATTTATTATTTTGCAGACGTGAGGGTTTAGTAATATGTACTTTTATAGATCAGGTCGTTACAGACGAAGCAATACCAATTATGTGTAGTTTTTTTATTTATTTTTTATGACATAAATGAACGGATATGCAAAAAGACAATTTTAATTTTATTTTTATTCACATTTTTTTTTACACTTTTATTTTTATTTATCAACACCCATCTAGATCTTGAAGATCCAGTGGGCCTGATGGCTATACAGTGCATTGCAATAGTCATCTATTGCAATGCATTGTATAGTGTCTATTATACACTGCCTGTCCCAAAAAAAACAACCATGTCGAAAGACACATCTCTTGGTCGTGGAAAAGATGTTAGTCTGTTTGAGAAGGGTCAAATCATTGGCATGCATCAAGCAGAGAAAACATCTAAGGAGATTGCAGAAACTACTAAAATTGGGTTAAGAACTGTCCAACGCATTATTAAAAACTGGAAGGATAGTGGGGACCCATCATATTCAAGGAAGAAATGTGGCGGGGAAAAAATCCTGAATGATCGTGATCGGCGATCACTTAAACGTTTGAAATCAAATCGAAGAAAAACAACAGTAGAACTCAGGGCTATGTTTAATAGTGAAAGTAAGAGCATTTCCACACACACAATGCCAAGGGAATTCAAGGGATTGGGACTGAACAGCTGTGTAGCTGTAAGAAAACCACTAATCAGTGAGGCAAACCAGAAAAAGGCTTCAATTTGCTAGGGAGCATAAAAATTGGACCCTGGAGCAAGGGAAGAAGCTCATGTGGTCTGATGAGTCCAGCTTTGCCATGTTCCAGAGTGATGGGCGCATCAGGGTAAGAAGAGAGGCAGATGAAGTTATGCACCCGTCGTGCCTAGTGTACAAGCCTGTGGGGGCAGTACTATGATCTGGGGTTGCTGCAGTTGGTCAGGTCTAGGTTCAGCAACAGTTTGTGCTCCAAGAATGAGGTCAGCTGAATACCTGAACATACTGAATGACCAGGTTATTCAATCAATAGATTTTTTCTTCCCTGATGGTACGGGCATATTTGTCACGCCTTGCCCTGTGAATGTGCGGAGATCTGTCAGACTGGCTGCAAATGTCTGACTTCTTGGTTTGTTTTGATTTGGATTTGAGCTGGATCCACCTTCCCTCAGGTGTACTGGGTTTCATTGTTAGGGAGGCTATTTATCCCTCCTTCCCCCAGTGGCCTGTGCGGGTTATAGTTCTTTTCCTGGGAGCTCTTGATTTGTGGTGGATAGTCTGCTCCAGCTCTGCTCAAGATAAGTCCTCTCCTTCATTTCCCTTTGTGTGTTTTATCTAGGCCTCTAGGGAGACGCTTGCTTCTTCCTGGTTTGAAGAAGCCGGTTGACTTTTCCCTTTTCCCTGCTGCTTAGGGTTTGCCCAGTGTGTTCAGGTTTAGGCACAAGGGCATGTGCATATCCACCCTAAGGGTATGCACATGGGCACAGCAGCTTTGGGAAAGCTTTTAGGGATCGCTAGGAGGTGACCCTTTTCTCCCTAGCTTTTGGGCCTAGTCGTTTGTTCAGTTTGTTTTCCCGTGTTTGGTTGTTTCCCTGCTTACCTACCTGTCGTGACATTATACCCAGCCGAAAAACTGCAATATCCCTGCTGTTTGTGAAATGGAGGCTATGGATGCCTTGGTTGATCACATGCAGGGATTATCGCCGGAGGTTGCTGATCTCCGCAGTTCTGTTGCACAGTGTCAGAATGCTCTAGCTCTGGCGCCTTTAGAGGAAATCAGGTCTGCTTAGAGCCTAAAGTCGCTCTCCCTGATAGGTTCTCAAGGGGTTGTGATGACTTTATTCGGTTCAGGGAGTCCTGCAGGTTGTATTTTCATCTGCAGCCGATGTCATCTGGTGACAAGAATCAAATAGTGGGGGTCATTATATCTCTGGTCAAAGGGGATGCGCAGTCCTGGGCTTTTTCTCTGCCGACCGGTTCACCATTGGTGAAACAAGTGATGTACCTGCATTGAAACGCCTCCGATAATACTGTATGGCCATACAGAAGAAAATTTCTACAGTAAAGGATTAACTATTCTTATCGTCGAAAGCTGCACCAAAGGAAATTGCGGAACAGAGTGGCAACTCCGGCGATCTTTGGAACTCCCGCAAAATTTAAACCAGCTTGCTGTATGGTGCGACTGAATAAGCCGGCAAATATTTAAAGCTCCATTGAAGCAATAGGGAGACAACAGACGCTAGACGGTAAGCCAAATATCGATTTAAAGTTTTCTTCGATTCAAAGCTCATATCGACCTTAAAAGGATATGCTATAAGAGACTTTTCACATTATCAGGATTCCTGTGGACACTTTATGAACATATTGCGCTCCCAGTGAATACACCTACAACATTTTCAGTGACATTCAGTTTCCCAAATTGGGATAGAGCGCTAGAAGATAATATCCCCTCTTTCCCAAATAACAGCATATACTTGAAGTTTTTTGGTGTGATATATATTATTGAATTTATCGACACTATTGAGTGGTATCGAATATTCTATCGAATATTTCAACATTTAATTTTATACCATTCAATTTATCGAATATTTCTATCGAATATATTTTTATTGAATATAGTATCGATCATATCTACCACAATATATGTGACTGTAATGTTGTACATTATTGCTACATTGTTCTTATAAATTTTATTGCTTGTATTTTATGGGGATTTAATAAATATTTTCTGCACATGTCAATCTGGTTGCCAAGTGTATGAGTGCTCGCTCATTTTCCTATTACTACATTTGCCTTTAAAGAGAGGGTGGGGTGATTCCCTCTATATGAGCTTGCAGCACCATACCTTAACTACTTGCTAGTGAGCCACCTCAACCTACCACAATTTTTTGAGAATCAAAGAGTGGGGGTCATTATATCTCTGGTCAAAGGGGATGCGCAGTCCTGGGCTTTTTCTCTGCCGACCGGTTTACCATCCCTCCGGTCGGTGGATGAATTTTTTAGAGCCTTGGGCTTGATTTATGATGACCCAGACCGCGTCATTATGGCTGAATCTAAGCTGCGCAGTTTGTTACAGGGAGAACATACTGCAGAGTCGTATTGTGCAGAATTTAGAAGATGGGCAACTGACTCGGGGTGGAATGATCCTGCACTCCGGAGCCAGTTTTGTCAGGGGCTATCTGAGAGGTTGAAAGATGCCCTTGCTTTTCATGAGTATCCAGATTTATTGGAGACGGCCATGTCTTTGGCAGTGCAACTTGATAGACGTCTTAGAGAAAGGTATAAGATTCCTCTTGAGCGGGGGGTCCCGTCTGTAAGTGGATCCGTCCCACCTAGTCCCTGGGGTAATATGACTTTTGAATCTGGGGCAGGAGAGAAGCCTATGCAGTTGGGCCAGGTTTCCTTTCACTCAGGTGATAGGGATTTTAGGAAGCTGAATAAGCTATGTTACTTCTGTGGAAAAGAAGGTCAATCTGTTTGTGCATGTCCTTTTGTTAAACCTCAAAGCGGTAATGAAAAACTACAGAGGTATTCACATGGACTTCCCTGGTAGTGTGAATGGGGAGTCTGAGCAAGCAAATATGCATTCTCCCCGCAATACCCGTTTCCTCCTGCCTGCCATGGTGGCGCTAGACTCCGGAAATTTTGATTTTGAGGTATTTGTTGACAGTGGTGCGGGGGTAAACCTTACTGATTTTCAGTTAAATTCAGATGTGGGTGGCTCTACTCTGTGTGGAGAATTCTGGCCGGGTGCACGATCAATTGTAAACCCCCGTTTACCGTATAAATACTATGAAAAATGGAATGGTCGGCACTCACAATTTACATGGGTCACGCAGAATATTCGTATTAAATTAAAATGTATTCACATTAATAGCACAAACAAACGTGATAAAATATAAGTATTGGCCAATACTACAAAAATTACAATAAAAATGAATCAATTGCCCAAATCAATGGGACTCACATAAGGAATACCAGTTGATAACAATGAACGTGTGTTGGTCTGTTATCCAAGATGGTTACAATAGATCAATTGGTCAGAATATGTATGACAGTTGCTGTCTGAACTTTATATACCCGGGTACAAAATAGCTGAATAATTTCCAAGTTCTTACATATATTCGCAAACAGACCCTAATAGAGCGATAGTTCAGATGGAGAGTAAGTTCGATATAACTGCTTAATTAAAGACGGCACTGGTGTCTCACTCTATATTCGATTTGAATATTATTGCGGATCGATGTTATAAGGTGAGAATTGTTGAAGTACTCACAGTTTTGCAGTCATAACTCTCAGTCCGTTTGGCACTGAATTCAATCCGTCACCTGTTATGATATGGA
Organism: Bufo bufo; assembly: GCF_905171765.1. NCBI lineage: Eukaryota > Metazoa > Chordata > Amphibia > Anura > Bufonidae > Bufo > Bufo bufo. Next base: position 218,216,470 of record NC_053394.1, read on the forward strand.
TTTCTGCACAAATTGGTCATAAAATGTGATCTGATCTTCACAATAATAGACAATCACAGTCTGCTTAAACTAATAACACATAAAGAATTAAATGTTACCATGTTTTTATTGAATGCACCATGTAAACATTCACAGTGCAGGTGGAAAAAGTTTGCGAACCCTTGGATTTAATAACTGGTTGAACCTCCTTTGGCAGCAATAACTTCAACCAAACGTTTCCTGTAGTTGCAGATCAGACGTGCACAACGGTCAGGAGTAATTCTTGACCATTCCTCTTTACAGAACTGTTTCAGTTCAGCAATATTCTTGGGATGTCTGGTGTGAATCGCTTTCTTGAGGTCATGCCACGGAATCATCTCAATCGGGTTGAGGTCAGGACTCTGACTGGGCCACTCCAGAAGGCGTATTTTCTTCTGTTTAAGCCATTCTGTTGTTGATTTACTTATATGCTTTGGGTCGTTGTCCTGTTGCAACACCCATCTTCTGTTGAGCTTTAGCTGGTGGACATATGGCCTTAAGTTCTCCTGCAAAATGTCTTGATAAACTTGGGAATTAATTTTTCCTTCGATGATAGCAATCCATCCAGGCCCTGACGCAGCAAAGCAGCCCCAAACCATGATGCCCCCACCACCATACATCACAGTTGGGATGAGGTTTTGATGTTGGTGTGCTGTGCCTCTTTTTCTCCACACATAGTGTTGTGTGTTTCTTCCAAACAACTCAACTTTGGTTTCATCTTTCCACAGAATATTTGCCAGTACTGCTGTGGAACATCCGGGTGCACTTGTGCAAACTGTAAATGTGCAGCAATGTTTTTTTGGACAGCAGTGGCATCCTCTGTGGTATCCTCCATAAAATCCATTCTTCTTTAGTGTTTTACGTAATGTAGATTCGCTAACAGGGATGTTAGCATATGCTAGAGACTTTTGTAAGTCTTTAGCTGACACTCTAGGATTCTTCTTCACCTCATTGAGCAGTCTGCTTTGTGCTCTTGCAGTCATTTTTACAGGACGGCCACTCCTAGGGAGAGTAGCAGCAGTGCTGAACTTTCTCCATTTATGGACAATTTGTCTTACCGTGGACTGATGAACAGTAAGGCTTTTGGAGATACTTTTATAACCCTTTCCAGCTTTATGCAAGTCAACAATTCTTTTTTTTGAATTATATTTATTTATCATTTCATTTTCTTCTTCTCATTAAAGCAAGACAAAAATAGGGGGTAGACACTACAGATATACAAATATACACCATCATGCGCTACAAAGGATCGCAAGGAGAGAAATTATCCCCACCCATTTTACATTTGCTTCACATTAAGTACAAAAACACAGAAAAAGAAGAACCTTTTTACCCCCCCCATCCCATCCCCTCCCCCACCCTATCCCCTCCCCCACCCTCCCGACACCCTCCCGACACCCTCACCTCCACCCTCTTGGTTGTCTTGGGAGAATCTTCGAGGTATTTCCTTTCCATGACCTCTTTTCAAGAATTTATATACAGTATGTATATACTCCCCCCTTCTCTTTTTTTTTTTTTTTTTTTCCCTTTTACCTCTTTCTGCTCCTAGTTACCCACCGGTTTCACCTGGCTTGCTTTCTCGTATCTATGCACCCTATCTATGCACCCTACCACACTTGGTGGGCTGTCCGCTCCCCAACCTCTAGCCAGTACTACACGTGCCAGCATTAACCCTTTTTCCCATTTCCTTTCACTTTCTTTATCCGCCCCAATTCTTCTAATATCTCCCAGTACTGCTACCCTGATCTCCAGAGGTGCGGGTTTCCCTATCTCTCTCCCAAGGTCCTGAAAAACTTGGGTCCAATACCCCTGTACAATCGAGCAGAGCCAAATCAAATGCACAAAATCAGCTCTCTCCTCTCCACACTTCCAACATTTTGCCTCCCCTGTTTTGTACATCTTACTCAATACCCTGGGGGTAATATAGGTCCGATGGAGGATAAAAAAAAGCGTCAATCGGAAGCTACTGGAGATGGTACTCCTTTTTACATTTTTATAAATACTTCTCCATTCCAGCGTTGGGGGTTCCACCTCTTGTGCCCATTTCTTTTCACTATTAAATTTAGTCACCCCCCCTAATCCCTTCTTAATTTTTTTATAAATCTGTGAGATTGATACTTTGCTCCCAATTCCCTGATAGCAAAATTCAGCAAAATCTGAGTGTTTCGTGATAAAATATTCGCTATTCTCAGTTTTATCAAACGGGTGTTTTAATCTAGCATATCTAAACCATGTGAGGCAATCTTTATCTATACTTAGACCCATTTCTTCTAGTGTCTTCAACTGTCCTTCCACCACCATCTGGGGCACAAACCTAATACCCTTTTTATCCCAAAATACAAAATCTTCGAACTTCCAAAATTCTTTTAAATTTAGATTTCCCCAGATGGGGGAAAATTTTAATGTGTGATTTATTCCTAATAATTTTTTAACATTAACCCAAACTAGGTGTATCATATTACTAATTGGGCACTGCCTACCCTTTATTTTTAACACTCCAGTTTCTAGAGTACTAATGATGTTATATTGGAGACCTCCCAATTCCCCTTCCAAAAAACGACGCAGTCTATCATCCTCCATCATTAACCATTGAAGCTGGGATGCATAGTAATAACCCCGAAAACACGGAACGGACAGGCCGCCATCTTCCTCATCTAGCCATAAGTATTTTTGTTTCAGCCTGACCCTTTTTCTCCCCCAAATAAGGTCATTTATAACTCGCTCTAACGAATTGAAAAAGTGGTCCCCTATCCAAACTGGGCAGGAGGAAATAACATACAGAATCTGTGGTAGCAGAACCATCTTTATAATCGCGATTCGATCCACTTGTCGGATTAACAATTTTTGCCAGGTACTTGTTTTTTCCCTAACCCTTTTTAAAAGAGGCTCCATATTAAGTTCTAGATACTCCTGTATCCTCGAGCTAACTTTAATACCTAGATATTCAAACGACTCCGTGGGTTTCAGGACTTTAAGATTTATTTTCTCCGGCCCGATTTCCTGGCCAATTGGGAGCAATACCGACTTTGTCCAGTTCACCCTAAAGCCGGAAATAAGACCAAACTGATTTACTATTTCCATCAGGTACAGTACCATTGGTACCCCCCCTTCCACAAAAAACAAGATATCATCAGCGTAAAGGCATATCTTATCCAGTGCGCCATTGCCCCCAAACCCCCTTATTTTATCATCTACTCGGACCTTACAAGCCAGCGGCTCAACATATATGGCGAACAATAATGGGGAGAGTGGACACCCCTGACGGGTTCCCCTCTGCAAAGGTATCGATTCTGATATTACTCCATTAATTTTTACCCTGACTTTCGAGTTATTGTACAGAAGCTGCACCCATCTAATGAATTTTTCTCCCAGATTAAACTCATGCATAACCTTCCAGAGGTATGCCCATTCCACCCTGTCAAACGCTTTCTCAGCGTCCAAGGACAGGATGGAATGAGCACCCTCCCCACCCATCTGAATGTTCAGTAATGTCCGTCGAATATTCGACTGAGCCTGGTGTTTGGGTACAAACCCTGATTGATCCGGGTGTATTAACTTCTCAATAACTTTTCTTAGGCGGTTTGCCAACAATTTAGCACATATTTTGAAATCAGTGTTGAGAAGAGAGATGGGGCGATACGAATCCACCTTTTTCTCGTCCTTACCCTTTTTACCTATCAGACTTATTACAGCTTCCGAGAGGGAGGACGGAAGTTCGCCCCTGTCCATTGACTCATTTAAGACCTGCACTAACACTGGAAGTATGACATCTCCATATGTTCTATAAATCTCAAAAGGCAGACCATCCAACCCAGGACTAGAGTTCCCCTGGATAGTTTTCAATGTCTCCCGTAATTCCTCCACTTCAATGGGGCCATTCAACCAGTCCCTCTCCTCCTCCGAGAGTCTGGGGATCGGCACTCCCTCCAGGAAGAGTCCGAATTCTTCAGCCCTCCCCCCTCCCTCCGAAGAGTAAAGGTCCCCATAGTATTTAGTAAACTCAAGCTCTATCTCTCCCTGGCTGGATGCCATCCCCCCATCTCTCCTCTCAACACCATCAATCCTGTTACCCCCCTTTTGGCTCTGTATAGGTGAGGACAACAATCTCCCCGACTTCCCAGATTCCCTAAAGTATCGTTCCCCCTCAAAGAACACCCTTTGTTGTGCTTTATCCGTCAGATAGTTCCTCAGTGCACTTTTAGCCTGATCCAATTGGCCTATTAATTCAGGGATTTTCTTAGTCATGAGTTCTACTTCTATTTCTTTTATCTTATCTATCAGCTCTCTCTCCTGTTTTACAAAACCCCTTTTCAAACCCTTAATTTTACTTACCAGAATGCCACGTAGAAATGCTTTGAAGGCATCCCAAACATAACCTAACCCTGTTGATCCCAGATTATATTTCCAGAACTCCTCTATAACCACCCTAATATCATCTTCCTCCTTAATTAAATTCAGCCAATGTGGGTTCAGGCGAAACTCACGGCTTGTTCGACTTAAGTTTGATTTAAACAGGAGGCAAACGGGGGAGTGGTCTGAAATGCTATTTGCTTCGTACCTCATGCTGGATATCTTGTTTACTAATTCTGAACTAACTAATGCCAAATCTATTCTGGACATTATTTTATTTCCCCGACTAAAACAGGAAAACCCTGGGTTATCACCATAGAGATATCTCCATACATCTATTAGTGAAAGTTCCTGCAATATTTTCCCCAGCAATGATTGTCGCCCAGTCGCTTGTTTATCCTTTGGGATCACAGAGTATCTATCTAACTCGTCGTTCATAACATTGTTAAGATCCCCCATTATTACTATGGGGCATTTGCCCCTTGACTCTGCATACTCCACCAATCTATGAATAACCGTTAAGGAAAAAGGGGGGGGGTATATACACAAAAGACAGGATGCATATTATACCATTCCACTGACAATGAAGGAATACATATCTACCCCTCTCATCTATTTTCTGGTCAAATGGAAGGTAATCTACTTTATGATGAATATATACACTAACTCCGGATGAGTACGTAGAAAAGCAAGAATGATATTGATACCGGGCCCACTTCTTATTTAAAAGATTTATCTTATCTTTTGTGCTATGTGTCTCCATTAATCCTACTATGGCCGGAAGGTGTCTAGTAACGTTATCAAAAACCATTACCCTCTTTACCCTGTCTCCAAGGCCCCGTACGTTCCATGTCATAATACTACTCATTCAGATCTGTCGCTTGCTTTTCCTTCACCCTAAACCCTACTAAAGCTCCCAAGACAACCATTCCCCCCCTTACCCCTCCCCTACCCCTTTTTCTATCCCCCCCCCACTATCTGGTCGGTAGAAATCGAACATTTCCCCCACCTCTTACACTCGACCCCTTCCCACCCCTACCCCCCCCCCCCCCCCGAACCAATCTGTTGCCTTTCATGTTCCTATTCCTTTAGCGTCCAACCACTCCACTACCTCCTCTGGAGAGCCGGAAAACCTAGCCTGGTCACGGTATATTATACGAAGCTTAATAGGATACAACAGGGAATATTGTATCTGAGCGTTGGCTAGTCTCTTCTTCACTTCTTTAAACTCACGCCTTTTTGTCTGAGTGGCTCTAGAGTAATCTGGGTATATCGCTATGTTATTACCGTTAAACTCCATTGTCTGCAGCTTCCTTTTAGTTCTCATTATTACATCTCTGTCCTTAGCACTTTGTATTTTAGCAAGGATTGCCCTCGGGGGGCCCCCTTTTACGGTGGGTCTCCCTGGTATTCTATGGGCTCTTTCCACTGAAAACCATTGAGATAGAGTATTATCTTTAAAACTATCCTGCAGCCACTGTTGGATAAACCCTGTTGTGTCCTCTCCTTCCACTCCCTCAGGGAATCCCACTATTCTAATGTTTGACCTCCTGGACATATCTTCCATTGTAGTAATTCTCTCTAGAAGGTTTTTTTTTTCCCCATCTATCCCTTCCACTCTTTTTTTTACTCCTTCTAAATCCTTTTTCATGATTCCAGAGGATATCTGCAGCTCTTTTACTTTTTCCCTGACTTTATTCATATCTTCCTTTATAAAGGAGAGGTCCACCTGTACTGAGGCGATCTTTAGGGTCAGCTCCTCCAGACTGTGGTTAGTTTTTTGCACCGCACCCAGGATTTCCTCAAGCTTATTGCCTACCAAGTTGATTCTTCCCTCCATCCCCTCTCCACTACCCACACTCCTTTCGACCCCCCTATGTTCTTCCACCGGCACTTCTCCACTATCCTTTTGACTTTCCTTATTACCCCTCAAAGAGCTCTTAATTTTTGGGAGCGATCTAAGATATTTCTCCATGCTAGTTGTTGCACTGTTGCCCTTTCCCCCCCCCCCCCCGGCGAGGAGGTACCAACAGATCTTCGGTTTACACCCTTTGGAGGCATGACTACAACCCCCCCCAACAGGAACCAAGGGCAATCTCACAAAACACAGGAAAAAAAAAATATCATGAAAAAAAAAATCAATACATAACACTTAAATATAAATTGCTGAGGTGGAGAGAAAATACATAGTAAAATCCGTGGTTCATCCAATTACGTATATATCCGACAAGCGGTGCCCTCCTCCACAGAAAAAGACACTTTTAGCAGTCCATCTCAATACTTAGTACATAAATATAAACTTAAATGCAGTTGCTAAAGAGGAAGAAAAAAAATGCATAATATAGTCCGAAGTTCTTCTGGATGCATATGAATATAAGGTGCTTTCAAGAATTCGTCACATTGTGTTTGCATTCAACGGACAAGAAAAAGAGAAAAAAAGGAATTTTTGGTTCTGTCCCACTCTTTCCAGTCACTTTCCAGTCGCTAGACAAATGAGAATAGAGTAAATATGCGCTCTGGCAGATCTTTCCAGTCCCCAAGCCACTAAACTGTAAATGCGCTTGCACTCCTAAGAGTAAGGGTAGAATAGTCCCAGTACATGGGATATAATACACATATGCGTATGTCCACGGGGGCTAACAGATGTATGCTGAGGATGACCCACTTTTTATTTATTTGTTTATATCCCCCAGTCTTGTTTGCTGTTTCCCCCCTCTTTTCAGGATCATACAAGGTATTTGCAGATATTTGAAAAAAGCTTTTTAAGCAGAGAACCAAAATCCCAGGTATTCCTGCGGTGCCGCTTATCTTTCAACCCCCTCCGCCTTTTGCCACCCTTTGCCTTCACCTCTCCACCGTGTAATATATATTGCTGCGGGGGCCCTTTTCAATTACGGCTGCTTCTCCTAAAGGCTTTCTAATTTGTCAGCGCTCTCGGCACTGGGGGATCCGGATTATGCTACGCTCTGAGGCCACCTGAAGACAAGAAGGTACCTGTGGTTTCTCCTCTTCTCTTCCTCCGCCACCCGTCGAGCGCACAATGCCGTCTGCTCCAGCCTCTAAGGAGGCAGAACCGCACCACTCATAAAGAAATACCTTGCCAGCCCAGCACGGCCGCCAGCTCAGCGCGGCTGATCCTGTGTCCAGACGCCGGCAAAGAGCGCAGGGATCCCAGCCATCTCAGACCCTTACTTCGGCTCCAGGACGCCCGATACAGGCAAGATGTTGTCCGGCGTTACCTTTCAGACGCCGCGGCTCATGGTTCACAGGGGAGGGGGAGGTGCAGGAGCAGGAGCGCGGCACGTCAGCGTCTTCACGTCATGCCGCTTCTGCCAGCAATTCCAAGTCAACAATTCTTAATCGTAGGTCCTCTGAGCTTTTTTGTGCGAGGCCTCATTCACATCAGGCAATGCTTCTTATGAAAAGCAAACCCAGAACTAGTGTGTGTTTTTTATAGGGCAGGGCAGCTGTAACCAACACCTCCAATCTCATCTCATTGATTAGACTCCAGTTGGCTGACCCCTTACTCCAATTAGCTCTTGGAGATGTCATTAGTCTAGGGGTTCACATACTTATTCCACCTGCACTGTGAATGTTTACATGGTGTGTTCAATAAAAACATGATAACATTTAATTCTTTGTGTGTTATTAGTTTAAGCAGACTGTGATTGTCTATTGTTGTGACTTAGATGACATCAGATCACATTTTATTACCAATTTGTGCAGATATCCATATCATTTCAAAGGGTTTACATACTTTTTCTTGCAACTGTGTGTGTGTGTGTATATATATATATATATATATAAACCTTCTAAATGCACGGGGGACTCCTGTGATCCCCCCCCCCCCCGTGTCAATTCAGACCTGCAGTTTGCGGATTTTACCTGGTGCGGCGGTGCCATTGGGTCCCCGTGGGGCTGTAGGGGGTACCCGATGGCATGGAAGGCAGCGCGATGCCTTCCTGTGACAACCCTGTGAGATCCAGCCAATGCATTCCAATACAAAAGTATTGGAATGCATTGTAAAGGATTAGACCCCCAAAAGCTGAAGTCCCAAAGTGGGACAAAAAATAAAGTGAAAAAAAAAGTTTAAAAAATAAAGTCCCCCCCCCATTTTCCACAAATAAAGTTAAAAAAAAAATAGGTAAAAAATCGGGGGGAAAAAAATTAGACATAATGGGTATCGCTGCGTCCATATCGACTGGCTCTATAAACATATCACATGACCTAACTCCTTAGATGAACACCGTAAAAAATAAAAAATAAAAACTGTGCTAAATAAACAATTTTTTGTCACCTTACGTCACAAAAAGTGTATTAGCAAGCGATCAAAAAGTCATACGCAACCCAAAATAGTGCCAATGAAACCGTCATCTCATCCCGCAAAAAATGAGACCCTACCTAAGATAATCGCCCAAAAACTGAAAAAACTATGGCTCTGAGAATATGGAGACACTAAAACATGATTTTTTGTTTTGTTTCAAAAATGATGATATTGTGTAAAACTTACATAAATAAATAAAAAGTATGCATATTAGGTATCGCCGCGTCCATAATAACTTGCTCTATAAAAATATCACATGACCTAACCCCTCAGGTGAATACCGTAAAAATGTTTAAATAAAAACGGTGAAAAAAAAGCATTTTTTGTCACCTTACATCACAAAAAGTGTAATAGCAAGCGATCAAAAAATCATACGCACCCCAAAATAGAGACAATCAAACTGTCATCTCATCCCGCAAAAGTCATACCCTACCCAAAATAATCGCCCAAAAACTGAAAAAACTATGGCTCTCAGACTATGCAAACGCTGAAACATGTTTTTTTTTTGTGTAAAACGTACATAATTTTAAAAAAGTATACACATTAGGTATCGCCGCGTCCGTGACAACCTGGTCTATAAAAATACCACATGATCTAACCTGTCAGATGAATGTTGAAAATAACAAAAAATAAAAATGGTGCCAAAACAGCTATTTCTTGTTAACTTGCCTGACAAAAAGTGTAATATAGAGCAACCAAAAATCATATGTACCCTAAAATAGTACCAACAAAACTGCCACCCTATCCCGTAGTTTCTAAAATGGGGTCACTTTTTTGGAGTTTCTACTCTAGGGGTGCATCAGGGGGGCTTCAAATGGGACATGGTGTCAAAAAACCAGTCCAGCAAAATCTGCCTTCCAAAAACCGTATGGCATTCCTTTCCTTCTGCACCCTGCCGTGTGCCCGTACAGCGGTTTATGGCCACATATGGGGTGTTTCTGTAAATTACAGAATCAGAGCCATAAATATTGAGATTGGTTTGGCTGTTAACCTTTGCTTTGTAACTGGAAAAAAATGATTAAAATGGAAAATCTGCCAAAAAAGTTAAATTTTGAATTTGTATCTCTATTTTCCATTAATTCTTGTGGAACACCTGTAGGGTTAACAAAGTTAGTAAAATCAGTTTTGAATATCTTGAGGGGTGTAATTTCTAGAGTGGGGTCATTTTTGGGTGGTTTCTATTATGTAAGCTTCACAAAGTGACTTCAGATCTGAACTGGTCCTTGAAAAGTGGGTTTTTGAAAATTTCAGAAAAATTTAAAGATTTGCTTCTAAACTTCTAAGCCTTGTAACATCCCCCAAAAATAAAATGAAATGTCATTCCCAAAATGATCCAAACATGAAGTAGACATATGGGGAATGTAAAGTAATAACTATTTTTGTAGGTATTACTATGTATTATAGAAGTAGAGAAATTGAAACTTGGAAATTTGCAAATTTTTCAAATTTTTGGGCAAATTTGGTATTTTTTGTATAAATAAAAATGAAATTTTTTCACTCCATTTTACCAGTGTCATGAAGTACAATATGTGACGTAAGAAAAATCTCAGAATGGCCTGGATAAGTCAAAATGTTTTAAAGTTATCACCACATAAAGTGACACTGGTCAGATTTGCAAAAAATGGCCTGGTCCTGAAGTTGAAAATGAGGAGGGGACTGTGGAGGCCCCTAATAAAGGGTCAGTGGGATACTGTGAGGTCACTGTTAAGGCAGCGGAGTACTGTGAGGTCACTGTTAAGGGAGCAGGGTATAGTGGAGGTCACTGTTAAGAGAGCGGGGTACTGTGGCAGTTACTGTTAAAGGGGCAGTCGCTGTGGAGGTCTCTGTTAAGGGGGCCGGGAATGGTGGAGGTCAGTTAAGGGGACTGTAATCTATGGTCAGTGTTAAGGGGCGGGTGCTGTAGTGGTCTGTGTTAAGGGGTGGGCACTGTGGAGGTCACTGTCAAGGGGTGGGGTGCTGTGGATCTCATTGTTAAGGGTCAGGCTGCTGTTAAGGTCAAAGTTAAGGGGGTGGGCTGCTGTGTAGGTCCCATTTTAAGGAGACGGGGCACTGTGGAGGGGGTCAGTGTTAAGGGATGCGGGGCTGTGGAGGTCACTATTAAGGGGACGGGGTACTGTAGATGTCATTGTTATAGTGGATACTGTCGATATATTTTAATGACGCACACAAAGATTAAATGAAATAGATGAAATATACCTGTGTGAAGCTGGGTCTTTCTGCTAGTATATCATATACAGAAGATATAAGGAATTTGTCCATAATTATGTGGATTCTGTTTTCCTTTTTTCTTTATTAATAAGCAGTGTGCAGGGAAGGTAATATGAGAAGAGTGCTATATTGCATACATGGTGTAAGCTCTGTATTCCAAGCATGAAGTACAACTATTGGCATGCTTGAAAGAAAACACAGGTGATTGAAAGTGACCATAATAATATAATATGTATTTATCACTTTTTTCCGTTTCCCAAGACTAATGCCATGGGACCTCTGCTTTCAATTTCCTGTTTAAATACTTTTTCTGCACTATTCATTGCATGATTTCAATGCTATAGTGTTTTGTTTTTAATTATTTCTTACCTAAACACTGCACTGTACACAGTGAAGCACAAACTGAAATAATTGGGGTCATTGGAAGATCAGGTCTCTCCATATGTGTAATAGTCTGGAATTTTGCTACTTTGCTCAGTTTATTGTGATTTCAGATGTTGATTTTGATCAAAAATTCTCAAGGGTGCTAGTTCTAGACCAAACAGGTCACAAAAAAAATCTTGGGAAATAACATTTCAGATTAATGCTTGTTTAGTTATATAACACATGTCAATATCTTCATTGACACCAAATGGTCTCCATCATAGTTAAATTTTATTTGGTGATGGGCAATGAGTTTATGCTTCTAAATTAAAGTGAACCTTTCACCATGACAATGTTTTCTAATTCGCAGACAACATTTTATAGAGCAGGAGGAGCTGAGTGGATTGGTGTCTAGTTATATGGGAAAATAATTAGTAAAACTTGTAATTTATTCATTTAAATCCCTTTTCTAGATTATTATTTTAAACTCAATATTCATAGAAAAGGTGTTTTTTTTTCCTTTTCTTTTTCATTTTGGCATTACTGTGCCATTGAAAATGAAATACAAAATACTTTCTGTAGGAGCCAACACAAATGATAAGACTTGTATACACAGTACAGTGCAAAAGTTAGACAGGTGAGGGAAAAGTGCTAGCAAACTAATAATGCTTTAAAAAGCAGAAGTGTTAATAGTTTATTTTTTATCAATTAACAAAATGCAAAGTGAATGAAATTAGTATTTGGTGTCGCCAATCTTTGTCTTCAAAATGGCATCAATTCTTCTAGGTAAACTTGGCAGGGAGATTGTTCCAAATATCTTGGATCACTAACCATAGATCATCTGTGGCTGTAGGCTTGCTCAAATCCTTCTGTGTACCTAGAAGAATTGATGCTGTTTTGAAGGCAAAGGGTGATGATCGAGCACCAAAGTATTCGGGTGTTCGGCCCGAACACATTGCTATATTCGTGTGATCGGCCGAGCACCCGAGTATAATGGAAGTCAATGGGAGACAACCAGGCACCACCTGGGGAGGGTGCCTGGTCCATTGTAAAAAGTCAGAAAGTGACAGAAACACCACCGAAATGGGTCGGGAACAGCATGGGGACGATGTCTGGATGCATCTTGGACTCCCAGGTCGCTGCTGGGAACCATGTTGTACGCCACTTTTACAGACTGACAAAAATATGCACAAAACCCCCCAAAAAAAATCTATTTTACAGGAAAAATTGTTAGGAAACATTCTTTCCCGTATATTCAATTGTATATAAAGTGCAAGTTCTGTAAAAAATTACAAGCAAGAGGCACTCTGAAACAGCCTGTATATCACATAAAGGAGGGCCTCATTCACATTGTGGTACAATTGTTCAGGTAGTGGGACTTCTACACTCAAAGACTATGCACTAAGTGAATGGGCTTCCAAAAATTACAAGGAACTGGTACTCCAAAACACCCTTAGTTACACATAAAGGAGAGCATCATATACACCCTTGAAAAATTATGATTGATGGCCTGCTGGTGACTCTCAAAAACATTTGGAGCACGGGCCTGCTGATCTGACAATCTAAAACATTAGGGGCGAGGGCCTGCTGTTGCATTAGTGACTCTAGATTAGTGACATTAGGTGACGATCCATTTGGATGTCTGCCCAATCAACTTTCAATGTTCTTTTCTGCGCCTACCAGAGCCTGAGAAACGGTTAACACATCCAAGGAAAGCAAGCGGGTGTCGCTCAAATCACACACTCCCAACTCGTGGAGGTAGTGACGATAAATAACAATTCAGGACTCTTATGATGCCCTGTTATTGGAATGAGTAATAAAAAATTACAGAGAATGTCACTGCAGTATTTTGGATGAGGAAACATTATACAGGAGAGGCCCTGCTTCCCCTTTGTTGACTCTAGATAACTTCTGCCTGATCGCACGTCCCTGTGACGTCCACGATCAAATTGGATATCTTCCCTATCAACTTTCAATGTCCTTTTATGCGCCTAACATGGTGACCACCTGTAACAGGGAATCATTGTTCGATTTCGGAGAGGGAGCCTGATAAAGGGCTACAGCTACCACTTCAAAGCAATGCAGCATGAGTTACGAGCATTCAGGTGAGCTGACCCTATAAAAGATTTTAGGTTCGGGCCTGCTGGTGAGCTGACCCTGTAAAACATTATATGCTAGTGCCTGCGGGTGAGCTGACCCTGTAAAACATTATATTCGAGGGCCTGCAGCTGAGCTGACCCTCTAAAAAGTTCTATGTGAGGGCCTGCATGTGAGCTGACCCTGTAAAAGATTCGAGTTGCGCGCCTGCAGGTGATCTGACCCAGTAAAATATTTTAGGTGCGGGCCTGCTGGTGAGCTGAGGTAGAATTGACAAACCCAAGTTGATTTTGATGGCTGCATTAATCTGCAGGTGACCGTCATACAGTTCTACAGATTTGTTCCCATCTTCATCTTTCTCAACAATCTGTGGCCTCAGTCTTTTATCCAGACTCTGTCATTGTGCCACTATGTGGCCTCCTCATGCTGCCATCTCCACACTATGTCACCTTGCCACTCATTTTTATCACTATGCTTCTGCTGATACCGCTTAAAAGGGCTTAGAGTGATCACTAGGCCCATAATCTTATTATGGTTTTGTAATCGATAAACCCAACTTGCTCTTGTGGGCTGCATCAGTGGCGTAGCTAGAAATGACTGGGCCCGACAGCAATTTTTGAATGGGGCTCCATCCCACAGTAATTTATTAGCAACCCCTTCCTTTCATGCCGCCCCCATTCCTGTGGCTAGTAAAGATCACTCTCTCAGACCAGGGCCGGCAGCTGTTCCATCCGTTTTATACACTAGACTGTCACTGTATATAATTTCATTGTGTAATACTGTTGAGGGGGCCCTGACCAAATCCTTTAGTCATCCTCCTCCTGGATGGGCCCCTTCTGGGTCAGGGCCCCAAAGCTGCAGCTTCCCCTATAGCTACGGCCCTGGTCTGCATTAATCTGCAGGTGACCGTGATACAGCTCCACAGATTGTTTCCATCTGCATCTTTCTAAACAATCTGTGGCCTTAGTCTTTTATCCAGACTCAGTCATTGTGCCACTATGTGGCCTCCTCATGCTGCCATCTCCATACCATGTCACCTTGCCACAAATTTTTATCACCATGCTGCTGCTGATGTAGCTTAAAAGGGCTTAAAGTGATCACCAGGCCCACAATCTAATTAAGGTTTTACGCACAAAACCAAAGTAAAAATAAATTTTATAGGAAAAATTGATTGAAAACATTCTTTCTTGTATATAAAGTGCAAGTGCTACCAAAAATTACAAGGAAGAGGCACTCTGATACAACCTGTATATCACATAAAGGAGGGCCTCATTCACATTGAGTTGCGGGCCTGCAGGTGAGCTGACCCTGTAAAAGATTTTAGGTTTAAGCCTGCAGGTGAGCTTACCCTTTAAAAGATTTGAGTTGCGGGCCTGCAGGTGAGTGGACCCTGTAAAAAATTAGATGTGAGGGCCTGCTGGTGAGCGGACCCTCTAAAAAAATATATTATCAAAGGCCATATATGCGAGGGCATTATATGTGACAAATAAGAAATGCATGTTGATATTACGGAAGAGGAGGATGAGAAAAGGAAGATTCAACCATATACCCTTGTTTGTGGTGGAAGGGGTGCATGGGAATACAGTCTATTAAATACATTAAAAACAACAACAATATTTTATTTTTTTGTGGGTGTTACCTCCACATCCTCTAGGAGAGGACTAAGCAACAGGGAGGACATAATGGGGTATGCAACTGTGCATGGATGTTTACTGTTTATTTTGTAATGGGGGGGGGGGGGGAATGGGAAAAAGATTGAATATTTGTATTAAATAAGTATTAATAAAGATTATATATATATAAAAAAAAAAAAAAAACACATGTGAAGTGCCTTTATGATCATCAGCATTCCTCTGGTGGAGTCGAGAAGTCATTGTCAATCCAGGCCTTGTTCATTTTGATATGAGTCAACCTGTCAGCATTTTCAGTTGACAGGCGGATACGCTTATCTGTTATAAATTATAATGCCACCAGCAGCACTAAATACACACTCAGACAAAACGCTGGCGGCAGGGCAGGCCAGCACCTCCAAACCGTAGAGCGCAAGTTCATGCCATGTGTCCAGCCTGGAGACTCAGTAGTTGTAAGTCACTGAGGGATCATTGAGGACACTGACACGGTCGGCTATGTACTCCTTCACCATCTTCCAAAAATTTTCTCCCGTTGTGGCAGCAGTCCGCACATCAGGGTGAGGGTGTTGGCGGGGTGTCATGAAACTGTCCCAGGCTTTGGAGGGTGTTGCCCTGTCTCTGTTGGAACTGCTGTGTGTTCCCCTTGTCTCCCCTCCTTGGTTGGCCAAGGAAGTACGGACTCTGCCGCCAGCGTTGTCAGATGGAAAATTTTGGAGCAATTTTCCAACAAGGATCTTCTTGTATTGCACCATTTTGCTCGTCCTCTCCACCAGAGGAATGAGAGATGAGAAGTTCTCTTTGTAGCGGGGGCTAAGAAGGGTCAACACCCAGTAATCCGTGTTATCTAAAATGCGTATAATGCAAGAGTCACTGGAAAGGCATCCTAACATGAAGTCAGCCATGTGTGCCAGAGTACCAACAGGCATGACGTCGATGTCGACATCAGGATGACTCTCCATCTCCTCATCCTCATCCTCCTCTTCTGCCCATCCACGCTGAACAGATGGAATAAAAGTTCCATGGGTACTACCCTCTGTAGCAGAGGCTCCTCCTCCTCTTCATGGTCCAATTCGTGCTGAGAACTGTGGGTGGTCTGGCTAGGACCCTGTGTAATGTCCTCCCCCATTTCCTCGTCTGCCACATTCAGAGTGTTGTCCTTAATTGTGAGCAGAGATCGTTTGCGTAGACACATCTGTGTGGATTCATCAAAGTTTTTTAAAAACTCAGAGAGGTCTGACATCAATGCTAACTCCTCGCTTGTGAATAGTGGCAGTTGACTTGAAAGGCGACGACCATGTTGCAGCTGGTATTCTAACATGTGGAACGTAGAGTTCCAGCACACGCTCACGTCGCACAACAGTTGGTGAGCTGGAAGCCGCAAACGCTGCTGCAGCGTTGACAGACTGGCTGAAGCTGTGGACGACTTGCAGAAATTAGCACACACGCGGCGCACCTTCACTAGTAGCTCTGGCAAATTGGGGTAGGTTTTGATAAACTGCTGAACCACTAAGTTTAAGACGTCGGCTAGGCATGGGATGTGTGTCAGGTTGCCAAGCTCCAAAGCCGCCACCAAGTTACAGCCATTGTCAGACACAACCTTGCCTGGTTGTAGGTTGAGTGGCGAGAGCCACAGCTCAGTCTGGTCTCTTATACCCTGCCACAGGTCTGCGGCAGTGTGCTGTTTGTCCCCTAAGCAGATCAACTTCAGCACGACCTGTTGACACTTACCAACAGCAGTGCTACACTGCTTCAGTGCTACACTGCTTCCAGCTAGCGACTGATGGCTGACTGCTGCTGGAGGAGGAGGCGGCGGAGCAGGAGAAGTTGTGCACGTCGGACCGCCTGCGGTGCTATTGTCCTGCACTCATATGATTTTATGAGTGCAGGACAATAGCACCGCGGGCGGCCCGACGTGCACAGCATAATTATAATCTATGATGCTGTCTGCTCCCGTGCTCATGATCAATGTCGCTCCAGGACATATGGCCCGTTCATGGACCGTATGTCTCGGAGGGCATACGGTCGTGTGCAAGGGCCCTTAGAAAAGTAGCCTGGATCATAGAATTCATGCAGAGCAGATTCATATGATATCCAGAAATGTACCAATAAATCTACACCTTTACACTAGGGAATATAAAACACATAATTCAGTTTAAACTTTGATAATCAAATTTTTAACATCCTTTTTCTGCAGTAGGTTATAGCTGCCTAGGAGCAGAAAAAACAGTAATGGGTTAATACAGAGGAAGCATAAATAAAGCATTCAGACACCATTTGCAAGTACTGATGGATATCACTGATCTCCACTTACATGTCTTTCTGTAAATGCTTTTAAGTAAAGTGTCTTTCACTACATTTCACTCACTTTCTAATTGGCCAAGGGAACCAATATTTCTTGCATGTTTCTCTGTATTCCTGTTATTTGAGTATGTTTGTTTTGGCCTATGTGGCCTATAGTCAGATACCTTTTTAAAGTTGCAGGAGCCAGTAACAGTCCGTGCTATCTCTGGAGAGTCTTATAAATGAATGTCCATTTACACTGTAATTTACTGTTTTCTGGGATACAAATAGAGAGGAGCGAATTTCATATTTTGAAATTCGTTCACGCTTCATTTGGTGGTAAAAGCAGAATTGCATTATGGATTCCATTACCATGGACCATAACGCAATTCTGTTATTCATTCCATCACAATAGAAGTCTATGGGCTTCAAAATGGATCCGTCCCGTTTCCGTTATGCAGGGGAGTCCTCTCCTGTCAGAAACTTACAAACTGTCTAACACAAACTTGACACAAGCACAGGCCCACATGTATTAATGTGGCTGTGGCTGTTCATGCCCCTCCATGGTTCCCTGCATGATAAGTTTAGCAATGCAATGTTTTTTTAAAAAGTGTGGTGGCTTGCAGAGGATGGCATTTCAGCCATTCTTTTGTGGCATGGAATTCACTCCCAGACTTGCAGCAACAGAACAGTCTGCCATTGGACCACTGTGACATTTCAAGTCGCTAGAATTCCACCTTGCATATGCTGGAGTGCCAGTAGGAGCATCGTAAAGCAATGAATGAATGATTTTGTCATGCATTAGGTCATCGCAGCAGGGAGCCTGTTTTGTATTAAGGTCAGGCAGTGGCAGCTCATCAGAGATGTGTGTTGCGTACTCAGGCCTTTCAAAGTGGTCATTAGATTTGTCAGTAGTCATCCCTCTGATATTTCTCAAAAATTGAATTTGGACGGTTCGCCGAATTTTCCAAAAAGATTTGATTCGATACGAATTTATGCGTGGCGAATCGCATAAAAAAAAACATTTTCCTCGCTGGAGGGAGACTGTATAGTGGTATAGAACACTGTGCCTTGCAGTAACATGCATAGGGAGTCTGCTGTGGTAGTGAAATAATACTGTAAGTCAGTATGACACGCAGATGACATGCGTTGCTCTTAGAATCACTGCACACTTCACTTATTTGGGCAGTTATGGGGCCAAAACTGACCAAATAACTCAAGTGTGAACTCACAGGTCGATGTTAGCATCAAGAAGAAGCGCACTCCTGTTACACCGTCGTCAGCTGAATCCACATACAGTCAGGTCCATAAATATTGGGACATTGACACAATTCTAACATTTTTGGCTCTATACACCACCACAATGGATTTAAAAATGAAACGAACAAGATGTGCTTTAACTGCAGACTGTCAGCTTTCATTTGGGGGTATTTACATCCAAATCAGGTAAACGGTGTAAGAATTACGACAGTTTGCATATGTGCCTCCCACTTGTAAAGGGACCAAAAGTAATAGGACAATTGGCTTCTCAGCGGTTCATTGGCCAGGTGTGTGTTATTCCCTCATTATTCCACTTACAATGAGCAGATAAAAGGTCCAGAGTTCATTTCAAGTGTGCTATTTGCATTTGGAATCTGTTGCTGTCAACTCTCAAGATGAGATCCAAAGAGCTGTCACTATCAGTGAAGCAAGCTATCATTAGGCTGAAAAAACAAAACAAACCCATCAGAGAGATAGCAAAAACATTAGGCGTGGCCAAAACAACTGTTTGGAACATTCTTAAAAAGAAGGAACGCACCGGTGAGCTCAGCAACACCAAATGACCACGGAAACAACTGTGGTGGATGACTGAAGAATTCTTTCCCCGGTGAAGAAAACCCCCTTCACAACAGTTGGCCAGGTCAAGAACACTCTCCAGGAGGTAGGTGTATGTGTGTCAAAGTCAACAATCAAGAGAAG
Source organism: Bufo bufo (assembly GCF_905171765.1). Taxonomy (NCBI): domain Eukaryota; kingdom Metazoa; phylum Chordata; class Amphibia; order Anura; family Bufonidae; genus Bufo; species Bufo bufo. Next base: position 218,235,700 of record NC_053394.1, read on the forward strand.
ACTTCACCAGAGAAAATACAGAGGGTTCACCACAAGATGTAAACCATTGGTGAGCCTCAAAAACAGGAAGGCCAGATTAGAGTTTGCCAAACGACATCTAAAAAAGCCTTCACAGTTCTGGAAAAACATCCTATGGACAAATGAGACCAAGTTCAACTTGTACCAGAGTGATGGGAAGAGAAGAGTATGGAGAAGGAAAGGAACTGCTTATGATCCTAAGCAAACCACCTCATCAGTAAAGCATGGTGGTGGTAGTGTCATGGCGTGGGCATGTATGGCTGCCAATAGAACTGGTTCTCTTGTATTTATTGATGATGTGACTGCAGACAAAAGCAACAGGATGAATTCTGAAGTGTTTCAGGCAATATTATCAGCTCATATTCAGCCAAATGCTTCAGAACTCATTGGACGGCGCTTCACAGTGCAGATGGACAAAGACTATAGTTGAGCGAACACCTGGATGTTCGGGTTCGAGAAGTTCGGCCGAACTTCCCGGAAATGTTCGGGTTCGGGATCCGAACCCGACCCGAACTTCGTCCCGAACCCGAACCCCATTGAAGTCAATGGGGACCCGAACTTTTGGGCACTAAAAAGGCTGTAAAACAGCCCAGGAAAGAGCTAGAGGGCTGCAAAAGGCAGCAACATGTAGGTAAATCCCCTGCAAACAAATGTGGATAGGGAAATGAATTAAAATAAAAATTAAAAAAATTAAAATTAACCAATATCAATTGGACAGAGGTCCCATAGCAGAGAATCTGGCTTCACGTCAGCAGAGAATCAGTCTCTTCATGCCATAGCAAAGAATCTGGCTTCATAAAAGCAGAGAATCAGTCTCTTCATGCCATAGCAGAGAATCTGGCTTCATGTCAGCACAGAATCAGCCTTCATGTCATAGCAGAGAATCAGGCTTCACGTCACCCACCACTGGAACAGGCCACTGTCACATATTTAGGCCCAGGCACCCAGGCAGAGGAGAGAGGTGCCGTAACAGAGAATCTGGCCTTATGTCAGCACAGAATCAGTCTTCATGTCATAGCAGAGAATCAGGCTTCACGTCACCCACCACTGGAACAGGCCACTGTCACACATTTAGGCCCCGGCACCCAGACAGAGGAGAGAGGTCCCGTAACAGAGAATCTGGCCTTATGTCAGCGCAGAATCAGTCTTCATGTCATAGCAGAGAATCAGGCTTCACGTCACCCACCACTGGAACAGGCCACTGTCACATATTTAGGCCCCGGCACCCAGACAGAGGAGAGAGGTCCCGTAACAGAGAATCTGGCCTTATGTCAGCACAGAATCAGTCTTCATGTCATAGCAGAGAATCAGGCTTCACGTCACCCACCACTGGAACAGGCCACTGTCACACATTTAGGCCCAGGCACCCAGGCAGAGGAGAGAGGTCCCGTAACAGAGAATCTGGCCTTATGTCAGCGCAGAATCAGTCTTCATGTCATAGCAGAGAATCAGGCTTCACGTCACCCACCACTGGAACAGGCCACTGTCACATATTTAGGCCCCGGCACCCAGACAGAGGAGAGAGGTCCCGTAACAGAGAATCTGGCCTTCTGTCAGCACAGAATCAGTCTTCATATCATAGCAGAGAATTAGGCTTCACGTCACCCACCACTGGAACAGCCACTGTCACACATTTAGGCCCCGGCACCCAGACAGAGGAGAGGTTCATTCAACTTTGGGTTGCCCCGCAATATAATGGTAAAATGAAAATAAAAATAGTATTGAATGAGGAAGTGCCCTGGAGTAGAATAATATATTGTTAAGGGGAGGTAGTTAATATCTAATCTGCACAAGGGATGGACAGGTCCTGTGGGATCCATGCCTGGTTCATTTTTATGAACGTCAGCTTGTCCACATTGGCTGTAGACAGGCGGCTGCGTTTGTCTGTAATGACGCCCCCTGCCGTGCTGAATACACGTTCAGACAAAACGCTGGCCGCCGGGCAGGCCAGCACCTCCAAGGCATAAAAGTCTAGCTCTGGCCACGTGGACCCAGAAGTTGAATGGGGCCGAACCATCAGTCAGTACGTGGAGGGGTGTGCACAGGTACTGTTCCACCATGTTAGTGAAATGTTGCCTCCTGCTAACACGTTCCGTATCAGGTGGTGGTGCAGTTAGCTGTGGCGTGGTGACAAAACTTTTCCACATCTCTGCCATGCTAACCCTGCCCTCAGAGGAGCTGGCCGTGACACAGCTGCGTTGGCGACCTCTTGCTCCTCCTCTGCCTTCGCCTTGGGCTTCCACTGGTTCCCCTGTGACATTTGGGAATGCTCTCAGTAGCGCGTCTACCAACGTGCGCTTGTACTCGCGCATCTTCCTATCACGCTCCAGTGTAGGAAGTAAGGTGGGCACATTGTCTTTGTACCGAGGATCCAGCAGGGTGGCAACCCAGTAGTCCGCACACGTTAAAATGTGGGCAACTCTGCTGTCGTTGCGCAGGCACTGCAGCATGTAGTCGCTCATGTGTGCCAGGCTGCCCAGAGGATCGTCATCATCCTGTGTTTCCCCCCAGCCACGCACCAGTGATGGGCCCGAGATGCTTTGGGTGCCACCCCGCTGTGAACATGCTTCATCCTCATCCTCCTCCACCTCCTCCTCATCCTCGTCCTCCTCGTCCTCCAGTAGTGGGCCCTGTCTGGCCACATTTGTACCTGGCCTCTGGTGTTGCAAAAAACCTCCCTCTGCGTCACTTCGAAGAGACTGGCCTGAAAGTGTTAAAAATGACCCCTCTTCCTCCTCTTCCTCCCGGGCCACCTCCTCTTCCATCATCGCCCTAAGTGTTTTCTCAAGGAGACATAGAAGTGGTATTGTAACGCTGATAACGGCGTCATCGCCACTGGCCATGTTGGTGGAGTACTCGAAACAGCGCAACAGGGCACACAGGTCTCGCATGGAGGCCCAGTCATTGGTGGTGAAGTGGTGCTGTTCCGCAGTGCGACTGACCCGTGCGTGCAGCAGCTGAAACTCCACTATGGCCTGCTGCTGCTCGCACAGTCTGTCCAGCATGTGCAAGGTGGAATTCCACCTGGTGGGCACGTCGCATATGAGGCGGTGAGCGGGAAGGCCGAAGTTACGCTGTACCGCAGACAGGCGTGCAGCAGCAGGGTGTGAACGCCGGAAGTGCGAACAGACGGCCCGCACTTTATGCAGCAGCTCTGACATGTCGGGGTAGTTCCGAATGAACTTCTGCACCACCAAATTCAGCACATGCGCCAGGCAAGGGATGTGCGTCGAACCGGCTAGTCCCAGAGCTGCAACGAGATTTCGCCCATTATCGCACACCACCAGGCCGGGCTTGAGGCTCACCGGCAGCAACCACTCGTCGGTCTGTTGTTCTATACCGCACCACAACTCCTGTGCGGTGTGGGGCCTGTCCCCCAAACATATGAGTTTCAAAACGGCCTGCTGACGTTTACCCCGGGCTGTGCTGAAGTTGGTGGTGAAGGTGTGTGGCTGACTGGATGAGCAGGTGGAAGAAGAGGAGAAGGAAGCTGAGTAGGAGGAGGAGGAGACAGGAGGCAAAGAATGTTGCCCTGCGATCCTTGGCGGCGGAAGGACGTGCGCCAAACAGCTCTCCGCCTGGGGCCCAGCCGCCACTACATTTATCCAGTGTGCAGTTAGGGAGATATAGCGTCCCTGGCCGTGCTTACTGGTCCACGTATCTGTGGTTAGGTGGACCTTGCCACAGATGGCGTTGCGCAGTGCACACTTGATTTTATCGGACACTTGGTTGTGCAGGGAAGGCACGACTCTCTTGGAGAAGTAGTGGCGGCTGGGAACAACATACTGTGGGACAGCAAGCGACATGAGCTGTTTGAAGCTGTCTGTGTCCACCAGCCTAAATGACAGCATTTCATAGGCCAGTAGTTTAGAAATGCTGGCATTCAGGGCCAGGGATCGAGGGTGGCTAGGTGGGAATTTACACTTTCTCTCAAATGTTTGTGAGATGGAGAGCTGAACGCTGCCGTGTGACATGGTTGAGATGCTTGGTGACGCAGGTGGTGGTGTTGGTGGTACATCCCATGTTTGCTGGGCGGCAGGTGCCAACGTTCCTCCAGAGGCGGAGGAAGAGGCTGAGGTGGCGGCAGCAGCAGAAGAGGCCGAGGCGGCAGCAGCAGAAGAGGTAGCAGGGGGAGCCTGAGTGACTTCTTTGTTTTTAAGGTGTTTACTCCACTGCAGTTCATGCTTTGCATGCAGGTGCCTGGTCATGCAGGTTGTGCTAAGGTTCAGAACGTTAATGCCTCGCTTCAGGCTCTGATGTCACAGCGTGCAAACCACTCGGGTCTTGTCGTCAGCACATTGTTTAAAGAAGTGCCATGCCAGGGAACTCCTTGAAGCTGCCTTTGGGGTGCTCGGTCCCAGATGGCGGCGGTCAATAGCAGGCGGAGTCTCTTGGCGGCGGGTGTTCTGATTTTGCCTACTGCTCCCTCTTTTGCTACGCTGTTGGCTCGGTCTCACCACTGCCTCTTCCTCCGAACTGTGAAAGTCAGTGGCACGACCTTCATTCCATGTGGGGTCTAGGACCTCATCGTCCCCTGCATCGTCTTCCACCCAGTCTTGATCCCTGACCTCCTATTCAGTCTGCACACTGCAGAAAGACGCAGCAGTTGGCACCTGTGTTTCGTCATCATCAGAGACGTGCTGAGGTGGTATTCCCATGTCCTCATCATCAGGAAACATAAGTGGTTGTGCGTTAGTGCATTCTATCTCTTCCACCCCTGGGGAAGGGCTAGGTGGATGCCCTTGGGAAACCCTGGCAGCAGAGTCTTCAAACAGCATAAGAGACTGCTGCATAACTTGAGGCTCAGACAGTTTCACTGATATGCATGGGGGTGATGTGACAGACTGATGGGCTTGGTTTTCATGCGCCATCTGTGCGCTTTCTGCAGAAGACTGGGTGGGAGATAATGTGAACGTGCTGGATGCACGGTCGGCCACCCAATTGACTAATGCCTGTACCTGCTCAGGCCTTACCATCCTTAGAACGGCATTGGGCCCCACCAAATATCGCTGTAAATTCTGCTGGCTACTGGGACCTGAGGTAGTTGGTTCACTAGGACGTGTGGCTGTGGCAGAACGGCCACGTCCTCTCCCAGCACCAGAGGGTCCACTAACACCACCACGACCATGTCCACGTCCGCGTCCCTTATTAGATGTTTTCCTCATTGTTCCCGTTCACCACAATTTTGAAAATGGCAAATTTGGGAATAGTTTTTCAACCCAGAACAAAAAGTGTGCTTTTACGGTCACTACAAATAATTTGACCAGCTAAAACAGTACAGATTTGGTTGAATAGAAATGTGAGGCCTATTTTTTTTTGCGCTGTGTGACAGGTAAACGTTTAATCACAGAATTAGACTTGTATCTGCACGGTAGCGTGTGTGTTAAGTTTTTCTGAATGACACTATCAGCACCTTGAATCTAAGATATCCTTTTTGGCATAGATTTCAAGTAGGCCTGATATAGCATAAACTACTTATTTTGAGAATGTCAAATTTGGGAATAGTTTTTCAACCCAGAACAAAAACTGTGCTTTTATGGTCACTACAAATAACTTGACCAGCTCAAACAGTACAGATTTGGTTGAATAGAAATGTGAGGCCTATTTTTTTTTGCGCTGTGTGACAGGCAGGGCCGGTACAAGGCAGGGGCCGAAGGAGCGGGTGCCCTGGGCGCTACCATTTGCGGACAGGAGGGGGGCGCAGGTGAAGTGCCAGCCACGGCCCCCCCTACATCATGCTGTGCCCCCCCAACTAAAATGACCCCCCCCCCCCCCCCCAAGTGAGCAGCCGCCGCCGGGCACAGGGAGATGAGCGCTTCCATTGCGCTCATCTCCATTGTAAACTGTCTGTGCCAGCGGAGGTGCAGGGGAGGGAGAGGCGTGTCCCTTCCCTTTCCTCTGATAGGCTGCAGGCAGGCACCGAAGTGGAGGAGAGGCCCCGCCCCCTAATTACTCCTGTTTACCTTTCTAAAGCTAAAGGACCTTTGATGATGTCATCACAGGTCCTGTAAGGGAACTGCACAGTGTAAAGTGTAGTTCCCAGGTTAGAACAGTGCATCTGCCAGGACCTGTGATGACATCATCTTCAACATCACAGGTCCTGCAGAATCTAGCAAAGGAACTGCACCAAAAATGGTGTAGTTCCTAGGTTTCAAAGGTACATCTGCCAGGACCTGTGATGACATCATCACAGGTCCTTCAACCCCTAACAGCAAGTATTAAAAGTTCACAAGCAGCTCTGTATTGATCCATACAGACTGGAATGGAGAGGTAAGAGGAGGTCCTCCACTTTTCATCATTTACCCCCCCCCCCCTCCATGCCCTGTTTTTACTCATTGCTCACTCATGTATACTACTTCAGACAGTTACCACTACCTCATGTACCTCACAGTGACTATAATGCATAACTGACCACATATTTCTATAAACACTGCATCTACAGTATTATACCTTCTATGTGTCACATCAATACACTGCTCTGTATATATATATATATATATATATATATATACACACACATACATGCACACACACTGCATATATTACACAGTATTATACATGCAATATGTACAGATATATAGTATATACTAGTGCACTGATATGTGAGGTATGAGGTATAATAGATGCTGTGTGTACAGATATCAGTACACTTCTGTATATACTATATATGTGAGGTACGAGGTATAATAGATGCAGTGTGTACAGATATATAGTATATACAGCAGTGTACTGATATGTGAGGTACGAGGTGTCAATACACTGCTGTATTTACTATATACCTGTACACACTGCATCTATTATACCTCGTACCTCACATATTACACTACTGTATATACTGTATACACTGCATATATTATACCCCGTACCTCACATATCAGTACACTGCTGTATATACTATATACCTGTACACACTGCATCTATTATACCCTGTACCTCACATATCAGAACACTAGGGAATATACTATATACCTGTACACACTGCATCTATTATACCGCGTACCTCACATAACTGTACACTGCTGTATATAATATACATCTGCATCTATTATACCTCTTTTGTGTGCCAGGGCTGATGGCATAAATTATAAAACGCAGCAGCAAGAATAGTTCATGGAACAAAGGGAGGGGCTATAAAAGGGGAATGGGGGCCCAATTTAGATTCCTGCTATGGGGCCCAGTGATTTTTATGTACGCCCCTGGCTGCAGGCACTAGGCCGGCAGCCTATCAGAGACCGGCGCAATGACGTCATCGTGCCGCCTGAGCCTTACATTACAGCGTGGGACACAGGAAGAGGCTGCATCGCATCGCTGACACTTAGGTAAGTATAAGTGTTTTTTTTTTGGTTTTTTTTACAATAGTGTTACTGGCACATTGGGGGGGCTTATTACAAAACTGGCACATGATGATGGGGGGGACTTTATACTGGCACATGATGATGGGGGGGAACTTTATAGTGTCTGTGACTTTCAAAGTCCCACAGTCCTTTGTTCTATTGCTTTAAGTATATTCTTGTTTTGAAACAACATTGATTCTTTCTTAAAAACGGGGGGGGGGGGGGGGGGGGGGCGCAGTTTGCCATCTTCGCCCTGGGCACCAAATGGCCTTGTCCCAGCCCTGGTGACAGGTATACGTTTAATCACAGAATTAGACTTGTATCTGCACGGTAGCGTGTGTGTTAAGTTTTTCTGAATGACACTATCAGCACCTGTCATGGTCTTACCTGCTTGCTGCTCTCCTTCGTTTGACATGTGCTGGCGGCCATCTTGGGGTCTGGGTTTCTTGTAGCCTTCCACCCTGCGGCTCCTCCTTCCCCTGGGAGGAGCTGGATGCCTAGCTCATATATATAGGAGGTCTGTGGCTTCAGTTCCTTGCTTGGTCCTCTTGTGTTCACATGCTTCTAAGACTGCTGCTGCTTCTGGTTCCTGATCCTGGCTTCGTCTGACTACCCTGCTGGTTCCTGATCCTGGCTTCGTCTGACTACCCTGCTGGTTCCTGATCCTGGCTTCGTCTGACTACCCTGCTGGTTCCTGATCCTGGCTTCGTCTGACTACCCTGCTGGTTCCTGATCCTGGCTTCGTCTGACTACCCTGCTGGTTCCTGATCCTGGCTTCGTCTGACTACCCTTCTGGTTCCTGACCTCTGGCTTCGCAAAGACTCTGCTCGGTTTCACCATCCGTTTTCAATAAAGCCTTCTTATTTTCATTTATCTCTTGTTGTACGTCTGGTTCATGGTTCCGTGACATTAGGACCAAGCCATGAATTCTGACGGTACAGGGCCATCCTCGCTACCCACGCTGGTTGCCAGACTTGATCAGCAGGATCACCTGTTGGGTCGGTTTGCTGAGGCGTTGCAAACCCTGCTTGAACGCACGGCTCATTTCGCTCCCGTTGCCGATGGGTCGGTTGTCGCTCCTGGGCTCGCTCCTACTGCCGCTCCGGTTGTTGCGCCAGAGTCTACCCCGACACCTGATGTTGCGCCTGCGGTGTGTCGGGGTATGACCGGTTCTGCCCCTCTTCCACAGCGCTTTGGGGGAGAGCCAACTCAGTGCCGAGGTTTCCTTAACCAGGTGGGCATTTATTTCGAGTTGCTGCCACATGCCTTTCCTACTGAGAGATCAAAGGTGGGCTTCTTGATCTCGCTGCTCTCGGACAAGGCCTTGGCCTGGGCCAGCCCTTTATGGGAGAACAACAATCCGGTGGTTGCCGAGTTTTCCGGTTTTGTTGCTTCTCTTCGGAAGGTATTCGATGTGCCGGCTCGTGCTGCCTCTGCTGCGAAGCTCCTTATGTCCATCAGACAGGGTTCACGATCCGTAGCTGAATACGCCATTGAGTTTCGTACCCTGGCAGCAGAGGTGGGCTGGAATAATGAGGCTCTGGTCGCTGCTTTCTCTCATGGTCTCTCGGATGCCTTGAAGGATGAGGTTGCAGCTAAGGACCTACCAGTTGAGCTCGAGTCTCTTATTTCTTTCCTGATTTTGATTGACACCAGACTCAGGGAGAGACCTTCCTTTAAGGAGAACCTGCGGAGGTCTTCTAACAGATTGGTGCCTACGTTTGCTGTCCCACCCGTGCCTCCCTCTCCTCCCACGCCTCCTGGGGATGACTTGTCTGGGGGTGAACCCATGCAGCTGGGGTTTGCTCGCCTGTCCGAGGGGGAGAGGGCACTCCGGAGACGCGAGGGCCGATGCATGTACTGTGGTCTCGGTGGGCATTTTCGGTTGGCATGTCCGAACCGTCCGGGAAACAATCGTACCCTGAGATCCTGTCGGGGGCAGATCTTGGGTGGAGTCTCCTCGTCCCCGGTTTCCCGTGTTGACAAACCACTGATCACTGTTGTCCTCTCCTGGGTCGGGGGCTCGGTGACGACCCAGGCGTTGGTGGACTCTGGTGCTGGTGGTTTGTTCATTGATAGTGTGTTCGCTGCCGCCAATTCCATTCCTCTGCAGGCTCGAGGTTCCCCACTGGCTCTTGAGGCGATAGACGGCAGACCCCTTCTGCCGCCACACGTGACTCATGAGACCCTTCCAGTGGGGATAGCCATTGGTGCCGTTCACAGAGAGTCGGTCTGCCTCCAGGTTATTTCGTCTCCACACTACTCGGTGGTCTTGGGGTACCCCTGGCTCCAGAAGCATAATCCGACTTTCGATTGGAGATCGGTCGAGATCCTCTCGTGGTCACCGCAGTGTGGGGCTAGTTGCATCCATGGGTCTGTCAAGTTGCTGTGTACTTCCTCGGACTCTCTGTTGCCTCCTGAATACGAGGAGTACCGGGATGTATTCGATAAGGTGCGCGCGGTTGCCCTACCTCCGCACCGCCCATACGATTGTGCCATAGAGTTACAATCTGGTGCCGTTCCTCCTCGTGGCAAAGTCTATCCACTGTCGGTAGCGGAGAATGAGGCCATGGAGGAGTACGTGAGGGAGGCGCTTTCACGCGGACACATTCGCAAATCTTCGTCCCCGGCAGGGGCTGGATTTTTCTTTGTGAAAAAGAAGGGCGGTGAGTTGAGGCCTTGCATCGATTACAGGGGTCTCAATCGCATCACGATCAAGAACGCTTACCCGATACCCTTGATTTCCGAGCTGTTCGATCGCCTTAAAGGGGCCACGGTCTTTACCAAACTCGACCTGAGGGCGGCGTATAACCTGGTAAGGATCAAGGCGGGCGATGAGTGGAAGACCGCGTTTAACACCAGGACCGGTCATTACGAATCCTTGGTTATGCCCTTTGGGTTGTGCAATGCGCCCGCAGTCTTTCAGGAATTCATCAACGATGTTTTCCGTGACCTGTTGCAGCAGTGTGTGGTAGTCTATTTGGATGACATCTTGGTATATTCTGAATCCATGGAGGCCCACATTCTGGATGTCAGACGAGTGTTGCAACGGTTACGAGAGAACAAGCTGTTCGGTAAGCTTGAGAAATGCGAATTTCACCGATCCCAGGTAACCTTCTTAGGTTACATCATTTCCGCTGAGGGGTTCTCCATGGATCCAGAGAAGGTTTCGGCTGTCTTACAGTGGCCCCAGCCCAGTGGTCTTCGTTCCCTGCAGCGCTTTTTGGGCTTCGCCAATTATTATCGGAAGTTCATCAGGGACTTTTCCATGCTGGCCAAGCCTCTCACGGATCTGACCAGGAAGGGCAGTAATTCCCAGGTCTGGCCGCTCGAGGCCATCCGAGCTTTTGAGGCCCTAAAGTCCGCCTTTGTGTCGGCTCCGATTCTGTCGCATCCCAACCCTGGGTTGCCCTTTGTCCTCGAGGTGGACGCGTCTGAGACGGGAGTAGGCGCCCTTCTGTCTCAGCGTAGAACACCAGAGGGTCCTCTGCTTCCTTGTGGGTTTTACTCCCGGAAACTGTCTTCCGCGGAGTGCAACTATCAGATTGGTGACAGGGAGTTATTGGCCATCGTGCAGGCCCTCAAAGAATGGAGGCACTTGCTCGAGGGTTCGGTGGTTCCGGTTCTCATCCTGACGGACCACAAGAATCTGACCTACCTTTCTGAGGCCAAGAGATTGACACCACGTCAGGCCAGATGGGCTCTGTTCTTGTCACGTTTTAATTACGTGGTCTCCTACCTACCCGGTTCCAAGAACATCAGGGCGGATGCCTTATCACGGCAGTACTCCGAGCTGTCCAGGGAGGAGTCGATTCCGACTTCGGTCATACCTCCGAATCAGATCCTGGCCGCCATTCGCACCAGCCTGACCTCTCCCCTGGGTGAGCAGATTTTGGCGGCTCAATCTGGTGCTCCCTCTGGGAGACCCAACGGCAGATGTTTTGTGCCTGAGGAGTTGCGCACTCGGTTGTTGCGAACCTACCATAACTCCAAGACCGCGGGGCATCCTGGAAAGAATCAGCTGTCCTGGGCTGTTTCACGTCTGTTCTGGTGGCCTTCCCTACGTTCCGACATCGCCGCATATGTAGCGGCATGCTCCGTTTGTGCCCAGAGTAAGTCCCCTCGGCACCTTCCGTTGGGCCTTCTGCAACCCATAGCCACCGGGGAGCGCCCATGGTCACACCTGGGGATGGATTTCATTGTGGACCTCCCTGCATCCCGAGGCCATACGGTCATTCTCATGATTGTGGATCGGTTTTCCAAAATGTGCCACTGTGTTCCTCTCAAGAAGTTACCCTCTGCACAAGAGTTGGCCACGATTTTTGCCAGGGAGGTCTTCCGGTTGCACGGTTTGCCTAAGGAGATTGTGTCGGATCGGGGGAGTCAGTTTGTGTCCAGGTTCTGGCGCGCCTTTTGCTCCCAGTTGGGGATTCATCTCTCCTTCTCCTCGGCCTACCACCCTCAGTCCAATGGGGCCGCAGAACGATCCAATCAGGCCTTGGAGCAATTCCTTCGTTGCTATGTCTCCGATCACCAAGACAATTGGGTTGACCTCCTGCCTTGGGCTGAGTTTGCCAGGAACACGGCGGTGAACTCTTCCTCTGGGACGTCTCCCTTCATGGCCAATTATGGGTTCCAACCTGCCGTGTTACCGGAGGTATTCTCTCCCCAGGATATTCCGGCTGTGGAGGATCACCTTTCCGTCCTACGTGCTTCTTGGGTACAGATCCAGAAGTCCCTTGAGGTCTCTGCGCAGCGCCAGAGACTCCAGGCTGATCGCAGACGAGCGCCTGCTCCTTCCTACCAGGTCGGAGACCGTGTATGGTTGTCCACCCGCAACCTCAACCTTCGAGTGCCCACTCCCAAGCTGGCGCCTCGCTTTGTTGGTCCCTTCCGAGTGCTTCGCAGGGTAAACCCGGTAGCCTATGCCCTTGCGCTTCCTCCTGGCATGCGGATCTCCAACGTGTTTCATGTCTCCCTGTTGAAGCCACTGGTGTGTAATCGTTTCACTTCCTCGGTTCCTCGGCCTCGTCCGGTCCAAGTGGGCAATCGTGAGGAATATGAGGTGAGCAATATCCTGGACTCACGCCTGGTCCGCGGTCGGTTGCAGTTTTTGGTCCATTGGCGTGGTTATGGTCCAGAGGAGCGTTCCTGGGTTCCCTCCGCAGATGTCCATGCTCCTGCCTTGCTCCGAGCCTTCCACGCACGCTTCCCTCAGAAACCGTTTTGTGCTCCGCGGAGGAGGGGCCCTTGAGGGGGAGGTACTGTCATGGTCTTACCTGCTTGCTGCTCTCCTTCGTTTGACATGTGCTGGCGGCCATCTTGGGGTCTGGGTTTCTTGTAGCCTTCCACCCTGCGGCTCCTCCTTCCCCTGGGAGGAGCTGGATGCCTAGCTCATATATATAGGAGGTCTGTGGCTTCAGTTCCTTGCTTGGTCCTCTTGTGTTCACATGCTTCTAAGACTGCTGCTGCTTCTGGTTCCTGATCCTGGCTTCGTCTGACTACCCTGCTGGTTCCTGATCCTGGCTTCGTCTGACTACCCTGCTGGTTCCTGATCCTGGCTTCGTCTGACTACCCTGCTGGTTCCTGATCCTGGCTTCGTCTGACTACCCTGCTGGTTCCTGATCCTGGCTTCGTCTGACTACCCTGCTGGTTCCTGATCCTGGCTTCGTCTGACTACCCTTCTGGTTCCTGACCTCTGGCTTCGCAAAGACTCTGCTCGGTTTCACCATCCGTTTTCAATAAAGCCTTCTTATTTTCATTTATCTCTTGTTGTACGTCTGGTTCATGGTTCCGTGACAGCACCTTGAATCTAAGATATCCTTTTTGGGATAGATTTCAAGTAGGCCTGATATAGCATAAACTACTTATTTTGAGAATGGCAAATTTGGGAATAGTTTTTCAACCCAGAACAAAAACTATGCTTTTATGGTCACTACAAATAACTTGACCAGCTCAAACAGTACAGATTTGGTTGAATAGAAATGTGAGGCCTATTTTTTTTTTGCGCTGTGTGACAGGTATACGTTTAATCACAGAATTAGACTTGTATCTGCACGGTAGCGTGTGTGTTAAGTTTTTCTGAATGACACTATCAGCACCTTGAATCTAAGATATCCTTTTTGGGATAGATTTCAAGTAGGCCTGATATAGCATAAACTACTTATTTTGAGAATGGCAAATTTGGGAACAGTTTTTCAACCCAGAACAAAAACTGTGCTTTTATGGTCACTACAAATAACTTGACCAGCTCAAACAGTACAGATTTGGTTGAATAGAAATGTGAGGCCTATTTTTTTTTGCGCTGTGTGACAGGTATACGTTTAATCACAGAATTAGACTTGTATCTGCACGGTAGCGTGTGTGTTAAGTTTTTCTGAATGACACTATCAGCACCTTGAATCTAAGATATCCTTTTTGGGATAGATTTCAAGTAGGCCTGATATAGCATAAACTACTTATTTTGAGAATGGCAAATTTGGGAATAGTTTTTCAACCCAGAACAAAAACTGTGCTTTTACGGTCACTACAAATAACTTGACCAGCTAAAACAGTACAGATTTGGTTGAATAGAAATGTCAGGTCTATTTTTTAGGCGCTGGGTGACAGGCTCAACTTGCCCCTGATGTAGTATATGGCCAAAAAATAACCACACTATTGATGGTTAAATGCACTTGGGTGACACAGGCTCAGCCTGCACCTGATGTAGTATATGGCCAAAAATTAACCACACTGTTGATGGTTAAATGCACTTGGGTGACACAGGCTCAGCCTGCACCTGATGTAGTATATGGCCAAAAATTAACCACACTGTTGATGGTTAAATAATGCACTTGGGTGACACAGGCTCAGCCTGCACCTGATGTAGTATATGGCCAAAAAATAACCACACTGTTGATGGTTAAATGCACTTGGGTGACACAGGCTCAGCCTGCACCTGATGTAGTATATGGCCAAGAAATAACCAGACTGTTGATGGTTAAATGCACTTCGGTGACACAGGCTCAGCCTGCAGCTGATGTAGGATATAGCAAAAAATAACCACACTATTGATGGTTAAAAGCACTTGGTGGTAGTGTCACGGAACCATGAACCAGACGTACAACAAGGGATAAGTGAAAATAAGAAGGCTTTATTGAAAATAAAGCTGTAAAGCAAAAGTCCAAACGGATGGCGAAACCGAAGCAGAGTCTTAGCGAAGCCAGAGGTCAGGAACCAGAAGGGTAGTCAGACGAAGCCAGGATCAGGAACCAGCAGGGTAGTCGGACGAAACCAGGATCAGGAACCAGCAGGGTAGTTGGACGAAACCAGGATCAGGAACCAGAAGCAGCAGCAGTCTAGAAGCATGTGAACACAGGAGGACCAAGCAAGGAACTGAAGCCACAGACCTCCTATATATATGAGCTGGGCATCCAGCTCCTCCCATTGGAAGGAGGAGCCGCAGGGTGGGAGGCTACAAGAAACCCAGAAACCAAGATGGCCGCCAGCACATGTCAAACGAAGGAGAACAGCAAGAAGGTAAGACCATGACAGGTAGCTTGTGCTGGCGCACCACAAGCCACAAGAAGGCCGCCGATCACCCCAGAAAAAAGTGATCTAAAAACGCTCTGGGCAGCCTAAAAAAAGTGAGCAAGTCGCACTTCAATGATCCACAGCTGGAGATCGATCACAGAATGAAGTCTTTTGGAGGAGTTAATCTGCCTAATCTCGCCCTAACGTCGCAGCAGCAACCTCTCCCTATGCTTGAATCAGCAGAGTGACGTGCAGCGCTACGTGACCCAAGCTTATATAGAGGCTGGGTCACATGCTGCACTGGCCAATCACAGCCATGCCAATAGTAGGCAAGGCTGTGATGGCCTCTTGGGGCAAGTAGTATGACGCTTGGTGATTGGCTGCTTTGCAGCCTTTCAAAAAGCGCCAAGAAAGCGCCGAACACCGAACCCGAACCCGGACTTTTACGAAAATGTTCGGGTTCGGGTCCGTGTCACGGACACCCCAAAATTCGGTACGAACCCGAACTATACAGTTCGGGTTCGCTCATCCCTAACAATGACCCAAAGCATACTGCAAAAGCAACCAAAGAGTTTTTTAACGGAAAGAAGTGGAATGCTATGCAATGGCCAAGTCAATCAACTGACCTGAATCCGATTGAGCATGCATTTCACTTGCTGAAGACAAAACTGAAGGGAAAAAGCCCAAGAACAAGCAGGAAATGAAGACAGTTGCAGTAGAGGCCTGGCAGAGTATCACCAGGGATGAAACCCAGCGTCTGGTGATGTCTATGCGATCCAGACTTCAGGCTGTAATTGACTGCAAAGGATTTGCAACCAAGTATTAAAAAGTTAATGTTTGATTTATGATTATTATTCTGTCCCATTACTTTTGGTCCTTTAACAAGTGGGAGGCACATATACAAACTGTTGTAATTCCTACACCGTTCACCTGATTTGGATGTAAATACCCAAAAATTAAAGCTGACAGTCTGCAGTTAAAGCACATCTTGTTTGTTTCATCTCAAATCCATTGTGGTGGTGTATAGAGCCACAAATGTTAAAATTGTGTCTATGTCCCAATATTTATGGACCTTACTGTATAGACAAAAGAAGAGAAATGAGCTGATATCTGTGGTGCTGGGGCTGTTAGTACATCCAGTAATATACTCAATTGGCTAAAGTTAAGACAAGTTAAATAGGGTAAATGTGAACAAGGCTACGGGTCTAGATGGATTACACCCAAGCAAAGATCTTTATGATAGATAATTGCATGCCCTCGTACCTAGACTGTGTGACACCTGAAAACCCTATAATAGTGAGGGGACACGACCACCGGCTCCCTGCACTTAATACGGAGGGAGTCAGAGTCACCTAGAATCAAGCCAGCACGGAAACACAAATAAAGGAAAAGACTTATCTGAGGAACCAGCAGTTGCAGCCTCTAGCAGTGAACACAATCCAGGAAGTAGTATAAACCGCAAAGTGAGGCAGTATGAGAGGGAATATAAAGGAAGGCAATCAGTGTAAATAGATGACAGCTGGGAGAAGGAAAAGAGATGACAAAGTGAAACCAAAATAAAGAACATCATGCAAGAGGAACAGAAGAACGTCTGCCAGAGCTTCTCAGAGAGCTGGCGGTGACAGGCATGGAGGGTCTTAGTTATGAAGAAAGATTAAAAGAATTGAATTTATTTAGTCTTGAGAAGAGACGTTTAAGGGGGGACATGATTACCCTATACAAATATATAAATGGGCCATACAAAAAATACGATGAAAAACAGGGTGCACTGCTTCCGACTGGAGAGGAAAAAGTTCAGTCTCCGGAAGTGTCAAAGCTTCTTTACTGTAAGAACTGTGAAGCTGTGGAATAGACTTCCTCAGGACATGGTCACAGCAGGAACAGTGGACAGTTTTAAAAAGGGTTTAGATGAAACAACATTAAGGCCTCTTTCACACGGGTGTCGCATGTGAGGGCGGATAGGATGCGGGTGCATCGCTGGAAAATTGTGCGATTTTGCCTGCGAGTGGGGTAAGTTTTGTATGTGATCGCGTTGCGTTCTTCAGTTTTTTTAGAGTGCAATGCATTTGGTTATGGACCATGTGACGGACCATGTGATGAGCGCAGTGACGTCACCAAAGGTCCTTTTCCTCCCAGGTCATCAAAGAAGAAGAAAGAAGACGAGCTGGGGAGCGCGAACAAGTGGATGAGGTGAGTTTAATTATTTATTTTTTCAACCCCTCCATCCCTAATTTACTTAGCATTCTGTATTAAGAATACTATTCTTTCCCCTTATAACCATGTTATAAGGGGAAATAATAATGATCGGGTCCCCATCCCGATCGTCACCTAGAAACCATGCGTGAAAATCGCACTGCATTTACACTTGCTTGCGGATGCTTGCGATTTTCACGCAGCCCCATTCACTTCTATGGGGCCTGCGTTGCGTGAAAAACGCACAAAATAGAGCATGCTGCGATTTTCACGCAACGCACAAGTGATGCGTGAAAATCACCGTTAATGTGCACAGCCACATAGAAATGAATGGGTCCGGATTCAGTGCAGGTGCAATGCGTTCACCTCACGCATTGCACCCGTGCAGAAAACTAGCCCGTGTGAAAGTGGCCTAATGCTTATGAAAACGTGTAGAAATCTGAGTCTCAATTCCTTCAGGGATTCACATCCCCACCTATCCTTTGGTTGAACTTGATGGACTTATGTCTTTTTTCAACCGTATTAACTATGTACTATGATGATGATGAAGCCCCTTCTTCACCCGGCTCCCAAGTGCGATCGGCTACATCATCATCATCATCCGCTATTGTCTGCACGTCACTGAGGTCCCCCTCAACAGTCTCAGGGCCAGGAGACTAACCATTTGCAACACCTGCTCCCACGCGACTCTCATCATCACTACTTGCCCGCCTACTGGAGGAAGCAGTGGATGTCTCCACCAGTGATGAGCGGCAGGGGAAATATTCAAATTCGCTATATTTTGCAAATATTTGGGCGAATACTCGTCATTTATAGAGTTGAGCGGACATCTGGATGTTCGGGTTTGCCGGGTTCGGCCGAACCTCGCAAAAAAGTTTGAGTTCGGGACCCGAGCATGACCCCGAACCCTATTGAAGTCAATTGGGACCCGAACTTTAGAGCACTAAAATGGCTCTAAAAAAGTCATGGAAAGGGCTAGAGGACTGCAAAAGGCAGCAAAATGTGGTTAAGAGCATGGCAAGTGCTCTGCAAACAAATGTGAATAGGGAAATGACTTAACCGCCTCCAGACCGCCTAATGCAGGATTGCATTCCGGAGGCGGTTTTGGGGTGTATTTTTACATATACCCATGCTAGGTGAGAGAAATATCTCTCTAAAAGTCAACTTTTCCCATTTTTTTATACAAAGTTGTCATTTTAGAGAGATATTTCTCTCACACAGCATGGGTATATGTAAAAATACACCCCAAAACACATTGCCCTACTTCTTCTGAGTACGGCGATACCACATGTGTGACACCTTTTTGCAGCCTAGGTGCCCAAAGGGGCCGAAATTCTAAAGCGCACCTTTAGGATTTCACAGGGCATTTTTTAGGCATTTGGATTCCAGACTTCTCACGCTTTAGGTCCCCTAAAATGCCAGGGCAGTATAAATACCCCACAAGTGACCCCATTTTGGAAAGAAGACACCCCAAGGTATTTCGTGATGGGCATAGTGAGTTCATGGAAGTTTTTATTTTTTGTCACAAGTTAGTGGAATATGAGACTTTGTAAGAAAAAAAAAATCTTCATTTTCCGCTAACTTGTGACAAAAAATAAAAACTTCTATGTACTCACTATGCCCATCATCGAATACCTTAGGGTGTCTACTTTCCGAAATGGGGTCATTTGTGGGGTGTTTTTACTGTCTGGGCATTGTAGAACCTCAGGAAACATGACAGGTGCTCAGAAAGTCAGAGCTGCTTCAAAATGCTGAAATTCAAATTTTTGTACCATAGTTTGTAAACGCTATAACTTTTGCGCAAACCAATAAATATACACTTATTGCATTTTTTTTATCAAAGACATGTAGAAAAATAAATTTAGAGAAAATTTTATATAGAAATGTATTTTTTTTAATTTTATTTTACAACTGAAAGTGAAAAATGACATTTTTTTGCAAAAAATTCGGTCAATTTCGATTAATAACAAAAAAAGTTAAAATGTCAGCAGCAATGAAATACCACCAAATGAAAGCTCTATTAGTGAGAAGAAAAGGAGGTAAAATTCATTTGGGTGGTAAGTTGTATGACCGCGCAATAAACCGTGAAAGTAGTGTAGTGCAGAATTGTAAAAAGTGGTCTGGTCATTAAGGGGGTTTAAGCTAGGGGAGCTGAGGTGGTTAAATAACATAAAATACGTAAAAAAAAATAATAATAATCTTGATCTAGGAGGAGGAGGTCCATATGGAGTAGGAGGTTGAGGAGGCGGTGGATGTGGCGGTGTAGGTGGAAGCAGCAGTGGAGGAGGAGGAGGTAGCCAACACTGTTTTTTGGTTTTATTTATTTATTTATTTATTTATTTTATTTTTTTTGTTCAAATTTGGGTAGACCCCAAAACATTGGGAAATATAAAAAATAAAACAAAGAGAAAGTGCGCTGGAGTACAACAATGGCTGGGTGAGGCCAGTATACATGTCTATTCTGCACAAGGTACAGACAAGTCCTGTGGGGTCCCTGCTTGGTTCATTTTAATGAACGTGAGCTTGTCCACATTGGCTGTGGACAGGCCGCTGCGCTTGTCTGTGATAACCCCCTCCTGCCGTGCTAAACAAACGTTCAGACAATACACTGGCTGCAGGGCAGGCCAGCACCTCCAAGGCGTAAAGGGCAAGCTCAGGTCATGTGCCCAATTTGGAGACCCAGAAGCTGAAAGGGGGCAGACCCATCAGTCAGTACGTGTAGGCGTGCGCACACATACTGCTCCACCATGTCGCATGTGCCCGTGATGTCCACGATCCAATTGGATATTTTGTTTATCAACTTTCGATGTTCTTTTATGCGCCTACCATGATGATCACGGGTAACGGGGAATCAGGGTTCCATACAGGAGAGGGAGCCTGAGAAAGGGATATTACATCCATGGGAGGTCAATGGCTGAAATCTGCTCAGGTGGAAATGTGGGATAATTTATTAAAGCGGAAGAATTGAAGGAAATGAGGGGGCGCACGGCAATTACCCACTCCCGACTCGGGGAGGTAGTGACGATAAATAACAATGCAGGACTCCTAAGATGCCCTGTTATTGGAATGAGTAATAAAAAATTACACAGAATGTCACTGCAGTATTTTGGATGAGGAAACGTTATACAGGAGAGGCCCTGCTGCCGCTTTGTTGACTCTAGATAACTTCTGCCTGATCGCACGTACCCGTGACGTCCACAATCCAATTGGATATCTTCCCTATCAACTTTTGATGTTCTTTTATGCGCCTACCATGGTGATCATGGGTAACAGGGAATCAGGGTTCCATGTCGGAGAGGGAGCCTGAGAAAGGGATACCACATCCAAGGGAGGTCAATGGCTGAAATCTGATCAGGTGGAAATGTGGCACAAGTTATTAAATTAAATTCAGCACATGCGCCAGGCAAGGGATGTGCGTCAAACCGGGATTTCAAATGAGATTTCGCCTATTATCGCCGGGCTTGAGGCTCACTGGCACCAACCACTCATCGGTCTGTTGTTCCATGCCCGTCCACAGCTCCTGCGCGGTGTGGGGTTTATCCCCCAAACAGATAAGTTTCAAACTGCCTGCTGTCGTTTACCCCTGGCTGTGCTGAAGTTGGTGGTGAAGGTGTTACGCTGCCCGGATGAGGAGGCGGTAGAGGATGAGTAAGCGGAGTAGGAGGAGGAAGCAACAGGAGGCAAAGAGGAACGCCCTGCAATCCTCGGTGGTGAAAGGACATGCGCCAAACTGCTATCCACCTCAGGCCCAGCCGCCACTGCATTTACCCAGGGAGATATAAGGTATCTGTAGTTTTGTGGACCTTGCCACAGATGGCGTTGTGCAGTGCACACCTGATTTTGTTCACCACTTGCTTGTGCAGGGAAGGGATGGCTCGCCTGGAAAAGTAGTGGCGGCTGGGCACAACGTACTGTGGGACAGCCACCGCCATCAGATTCTTAAAACTATCCGTGTCCACCAGACGGAATGACAGCATTTCAAAGGCCAGGAATTTTGAAATGCTGGCATTCAGGGCCAGGGATCGCAGGTGGGTAGGGGGGTACTTCCTCTTTCGCTCAAGTGTTTGGGAGATGGACAGCTTCCATGAGAGATTGTGGAGATACTTGGTGACTGAGGTGGTGGCGTTGCTGCAACATCCTCTGTTTTCGGGGTTGCAGGTGCCACTGTCACTCCAGAGGGGGATGAAGAGGCCGAGACTGCAGCAGAAGAGGAAGCAGGAGGAGCCAGAGACCTTTCTAGGTTTTTAAGGTGTCTACTCTGTGACTAAGGGTACCCCAAGTAGAGTCCCCTTTTTAAATACACACACACTCAGAGGCCTAGAGGCCCCCTTTATTCTGCTTTAAAAGAGAAATATTCCCTTGCTTGGAGCAGTGTCCTAGTATTTGAAAATTGCACTTCCCCGTCATAAAGTTAAGGATGGGAGCTTCAAAAGCACCCCTGCCAAGGCTCATCGTAAAATACTGGATCCTGGGATAACATTAGCCAGACATTCTGACTACAGTCCCAGCAGTGGAAAAGAGAGAGATGGGAAAGCGACATATTGAACCTTTGAGGGACTCAAACATAGTCATTTTTTATATCTCTGGTCGTAGGCATATTCTGCACTGGCTAAGGCCGAATACAACCTCCGTGGACCCGTGCGATCATGGAGATATCAAACAGTATGTTCTTGTTCCCTTGGAAGGCTGAAAACCCAGCTTTAAGCCATCCTGGAGAACCACAAGCCCCAGCAGAGTCAAGTTTGGTCTTGTTAGACTCTTAAAATCATAAGGGTCATTAATATCTGAATGTCATAGTTGTATTTAGTGGTTCCACAGAACTGTGGACTCAGCCAGAATAAGAACATTCTGGGCTGACCTTAGCTGGGTCATAAACCTTGCTGACACCTCTTCAACCCTGCCCACACGTTCGTACCATTGGTGGGCAGAACTGCTGGCACCTCCTGTTTTAGAACTGCTATAAGATGCTGTCAGGGCATTGTATGGCAACCCTGCCTTGCCTTAACACCTGGATTTGTATCACATTCTGAATGTCAGTGCTCAGGGTTCACAGATATTATACCAATCGGATTGCACAACGGCTTCAAGGACTGAAACAGAGGAACTTAAGTATACTTTTCATCCATTATCCCTTTTATTTTAACTGTCGTGAATTACTATTACCTTGAATTATTATAATCTAGAATAGTCATTTTTATGTAAATGTATATATGCACTGTTTTTCCTTTCACCTTTTATAAAAAAAATATTAAAATCTTATTTACTAAGTCTTCCTTGTTCTAAGCAAAGGAATTAACAAATCCTGTCTCTGAAGAAAGTAACGTTACCATTTTGTATGAGAAGGGTCATTTTGATTGTTTCTTGGCTGAACGATTGCGATCGGTCAGCAAGCGGTAGCTGGTTCATTCTCTGCTCTGCGTGAGGGTGAGTGACCGGTAGTCGGTTCGTGTGCCGTTAAAACACGTGTTGGCGGTGCTATCTAAATGGGAAGCACTAATACCAGGTATTACTAATGAGGAAATTAATGATATATTAGAATCCTCTGTGTTGGTTTCCCCATCTATCAACAATAAATTCATACAGCTATGTATTGTCCACCAAAGTTATCTATCACCCGTGCGGCTACAAAGGATAGGCAAATTGACACATTCCAGGTGTCACAGATGTGACGCGGAAGGGGCAAATTTTTGGCACCTTATATGGGAATGTCCATATATACAAAACTTCTGGTCAGACATTATAAATTTCCTCAATACACTCACGCACCCTTCTGTGGCATTGACTCCACAGGTGTGCTTGTTTGGTATTATGGACGAGGAAGTATACCCACATCATTGTAGAATATTTTTAAGAGAAACATTATTTCTCGCACGAAAGGCTATTGCAATTCGCTGGATGGGTGATAGACGACCTTCTATTAACCAATGGAAAGTACTTGTGAACAGCGTAGTGTCCTATGAGAATATTGTATTTAAAAACCGAGGTTGTTCCCAGAAGTTTAATAAAGTATGGGGATCTTGGTGTTCATCCATGCATACGATGTATTCAGCTCCCAGATTTATAGATAACCTTAATACAATGTTAAGGTAAAATGCTTGTATACACACTAGACATATGTCCTACCTGTCATGACTGCTTTATGCATCCATTATAACTATGAAGTGTAACTTGAAGCGGATGTTAGTATGAATATGGTACTGTTTTGTTGTACTTTGTATTTGAATGTCTCATTGATCTTCATGTGTACTATGATCTGTAATTTTCTAATGATTCGTTCAATAAAACGAGTTTAAAAAAAAAAAACACGTGTTGGCAGTATACCGAATTGTATCTATAAAGGGTTAACCGGAAGTTAACCACCCCTTGTCACGTGCGGAATCCGTCTGCGTACAGGTACGTTAGTGACATACTCCACTGCAGCTCGTGCTTTGCACTTAGATGCCTGGTCATGCAGGTTGTGTTTAGGTTTAGAACTTTTATGCCTCGCTTCAGGCTCTGATTGCACAGCATGCAAACCACTCTTGTCTTGTCGTCAGCGCATTGCCTGAAGTGTGCTCGGTCCCTTTGTGTGCTCGGTCCCTTGGTGCGGTGGGCAGTAGCAGGCGTACTGTCTAGGGGATGGCCGCTCCGCTTTTGCACCCTGCTCCCTCTTTTGCTGTGCTGGTGGCTCTGTGCGACCACCGCTTCTTCCTCCAAACTACACAGGTCCCTCGCATGACCTTGATTCCATGTGAGGTTGAGGACCTCATCGTCCTCCACATCATCTTCCACCCAGTCTTCACCCCTGCCCTCCTTGTCGGTCTGCACACTGCAGAAAGCCACAGCTGTGTTTCGTCATCACCCGAGACGTGCTGCGGTGGTCCTCCCATGTACTCATCCTGAAACATAAGTGGTTGGGCATCGGCGCACTCAATCTCTTCCACTATTGGGGGAAGGCTATGTGATGGCCTTGGGAAACCCTGCTAGCAGAGTCATCAAAAAGCAGAAGAGACTGCTGCATGACTTGGGGCTCAGACTGCTTGGCTGATTTGCAAGGGAGTGAGGTGAAAGACTGATGGCCATGGGCTGCAGGTGCCAACTCTGATCTTTCAGCAGGGTAGGGTGGGAGACAATGTGAAGGAACTGGAGGCACTGTCAGCCACCCAATCTACTATCGCCTGTACTTGTTCTGGCCTCACTATTCGTAGAGCGGCATTCGGGCCTACTAAATAACGCTGAAGGCTCTGTCGCCTACGCGCACCTGAGGAAGGTATTTCATTTGGGCGTGTAGCTGGCACAGATCGACCACGTCCTCTCTCTGCAACAGAAGCTCCACCAACATCACCATCCCTTATTTGACGCTCTCCTCATTTTTTGCGAAGTAACAGACGTTTTTACTAAATTTTGTTCTCTGTCAGCAATGCAGAGCAGGGGTTTTCAATGGCAAAAATTGGTTAATGTCACCCACCAATGGAACAGACAACTTTTAGAAATTTCGATCCCTGTCACCTATGCAGAGCAGGGGTTTTTCAACGGCAAAAATGGGTTAATTACAAAAAATAAGATGGCTACACACCGTTATATATACAAACAATAGAGCTAAGAAATGGGGGTCATTCTAGATAAAAGTGGTACAATACCGACTATAAATGAGTAATGGAAGCTCTTAGCGCACATACGTGTCGGGCCCATCTGCCAGGCGTCAAGGTGGCTTCCGCAGATGGGTCCCTAACACTAAATATACTGCCTCACTTTGGACTTACTTAAGCCTACAATATTCAGGGCAGTGTAGGAACCAGCTACAAACGTACTCTGCTCAGAAGTCCCAGCTGTTCAGTCTAAAAGAGGTGCTACCTTCAATATATTGCAAGAAAATTTAGACTAGAACCTTCAGAACCACAGGTGCATATCCTGCACACCGTTATATATACAAACAATAGAGCTAAGAAATGGGGGTCATTCTATATAAAAGTGGTACAATACCGACTATAAATGAGTAATGGAAGCTCTTAGCACACATAAGTGTCGGGCCCATCTACCAGGCGTCAAGGTGGCTTCCGCAGATGGGTCCCTAACACTAAATATACTGCCTCACTTTGGACTTACTTAAGCCTACAATATTCAGGGCAGTGTAGGAACCAGCTACAAACATACTCTGCTCAGAAGTCCCAGCTGTTCAGTCTAAAAGAGGTGCTACCCTCAATATATTGCAAGAAAATTTAGACTAGAACCTTCAGAACCACAGGTGCATATCCTGCACACCGTTATATATACAAACAATAGAGCTAATAAATGGGGGTCATTCTAGGTAAAAGTGGTACAATACCGACTATAAATGAGTAATGGAAGCTCTTAGCGTATAGTGAGTAGTAGGCAGTATATTTAGTGTTAGGGACCCATCTGTGGAAGCCACCTTGACGACTGGTAGATGGGCCCGACACGTATGTGTGCTAAGAGCTTCCATTACTCATTTATAGTCTGTATTGTACCACTTTTATCTAGAATGACCCCCATTTCTTAGCTCTATTGTTTGTATATATAACGGTGTGCAGCCATCTTGTTTTTTGTACAGATGGATTTACTGAATTGATTACACTCACATATGGGGTACTTTACAGAATAAAATGTGACTATGTCACCCCCTGGGTCCCTGAACTCACAGACGGATTACCTATATTATTTTCTTTTCCCCTGGCACATATGCAGTGCAGGTGCACTTAAAAAAATGGGTATATGTTGCCCACTGAACTGAAAGAACAGGATTAAATTATTGTCCCTGGCACATATGCAGTGCTGGTGCACTGAACTTGCACAAAGTGGCTGCCGACGCCCACCTAACTAAAAGACGGATAAAACTTGTTTTTCTGTGTCACTGGGCTCAGGGCAGGGTACAAAAATGTTGCATTGCACCCACATAAAAAATTGCTGTAGACCGCAGAGTTAACAAGTTCTGATATCAGATTATTTCCTATTCTCTCCCACACAGCAGCAGCATCGTATCCGTACACTAGTAAGAGCTGTGTGACGTGTGGTGCTACGTGCTACGTGATCTCTAATCATTATTTTCTTGATTGCAAAAATCGGCAATCGGAAAATTTGCAATAAAAATTCGCTATACGAAAATTCGCGATCAACACTACTCCTAAAGTCAAAGATGTTGCAGTCTTCTCATTGGCCCACAAGCAATAACCAGTGAGGGATCATGGGTACTGATGGAAAAAAAAAGAGAATATTCGCAATTACAAAGATTTATGGGCAGGGCTAAATGCGTCTTGGACGTGGGTAAGGCATGCCGAACCTCAACTATGGCTGAGTTGTGCCGGAAGCCACGGGCGTGGGTAAGCCTGGAGAGGGCGTACCCTATTGGAGTGTGTGAAAAAAGGGGTGGGAGGGAGGGGCAAGTGAGACACACCACCTGAGGGAAGGAATTGGCAGGTATATATAGGGAGCTAACGCCCTGCCCACAAATACAGGCTGAAATCAGCCTTAATACTTATGGGCAGGGCTAAATGCGTCTTGGACGTGGGTAAGGCATGCCGAACCTGAACTATGGCTGAGTTGTGCCGGAAGCCACGGGCGTGGGTAAGCCTGGAGAGGGCAAAAAGACAAGTACGCTATGTTGTCTACACTGGTTTATTCATATTCTTCCAGCCCGCATGACCTATAACGCCAACGACTGAAAAGCTTGAGAAATTTCCCGGTGTGGATTCGGAATGTATCTGTTGAAGCAAGATGACCTCCAGCGCCCCATGGATCGAATAACGTGAGCGGGGACTTGGTGTTTCGAAGCTGACGATGCCGCCCCAATACGGAACGAGTGACCCGAAATGGCTCCTGGGTCGTACCCCAGACCTGCCGCCAGAGAGCGGATGTGGGACGTGAATTGGTTTGAAGTGAGGGGTTTGTTCTTGAAGGGCAGGAGCAGACTGTCAGGAGGCGCTGTCTGCAACAGGGACAATAATTTATTGAGGATCTGGACTGGACACCAATTATTCCGGGTAGGGAAATATTTAATTTCCGTGGATGGCCCTGTCTGGTTTGTTTTGGTTGACGGAATGCTGAGTACATAATAGTTATAGTGCCACGACAGTTGTTCTTTGCGAAGACCGCCGGGTCTCGGAGAGCTGCCAGTGAACTCTCCTGGCAGGAGGAAGCCGTAAAAACTTAGAACATGGCCGCTTGGATGACCGTGCTGGTCAAGGGCCAAAAAGGATCGCCGTCCAGGGCAGAAGACAAATCCCTGAACAGCTTGACATATGGCGTGCAAACAACAATGGCTAAATTGAAGGTCCAGTTGTCGCCCAGCATTTGGCTCACCCTGGCGGGACCCAGAGGCAAGATAAATGATGTGACATGGTATCAGTGGTAGCTGAACCTGGACGATCTAGGTGACATACACTGTTAAGTTGGCCTGGACGATCCAGGTGACATACAACATTAAACTCGGCCTGGACGATCCAGATGACATACAACGCTAAAGTTGGCCTGGACGATCCAGGTGACATACAACATTGAACTCGGCCTGGACCATCCAGGTGACATACAACATTGAACTCGGCCTGGACGATCCAGGTGACATACAACACTGAACTCGGCCTGGACGATCCAGGTGACATACAACACTGAACTCGGCCTGGACGATCCAGGTGACATACAACGTTAAAGTTGGCCTGGACGATCCAGGTGACATACAACGTTAAAGTTGGCCTGGACGATCCAGGTGACATACAACATTGAACTCGGCCTGGACGATCCAGGTGACATACAACATTAAAACTCGGCCTGGACGATCCAGGTGACATACAACGCAAAAGTTGGCCTGGACGATCCAGGTGACATACAACATTAAACTCGGTCTGGACGATCCAGATGACATACAACGCTAAAGTTGGCCTGGACGATCCAGGTGACATACAACATTGAACTCGGCCTGGACGATCCAGGTGACATACAACATTGAACTCGGCCTGGACGATCCAGGTGACATACAACACTGAACTCGGCCTGGACGATCCAGGTGACATACAACACTGAACTCGGCCTGGACGATCCAGGTGACATACAACGTTAAAGTTGGCCTGGACGATCCAGGTGACATACAACATTGAACTCGGCCTGGACGATCCAGGTGACATACAACATTAAAACTCGGCCTGGACGATCCAGGTGACATACAACGCAAAAGTTGGCCTGCCGAGACACAATTCTGACCTGCAGGGACCAAGTAGCTTACTGGCCCATGTGCTGTTGATTAATATATGTAAATACGCACACCAAAATTGCCCCTGACACAGGCTGGAAGCTGGGCTGCCGCAGCTTGGCGTAACGCCGGCAACAATGCCCACTGCTTCCCACCTGTGCCGCCTCTGCTATATAGCGTCTCTGCTGGGGCAATGATTTAATTATCCCTTTTTTTATTTTATTTTTTTAAACTGGGGCGGATATTTCCGAATGGACATGTGGCGCGCTCATGGCCGCTGCAGGGAGGGGAAGGGGGACCCCCGTGCCTGCGACCCTGCTAGGACTGGGATGTGCGGTCCCCAAGTGCGAGCCTGGAGTGGACGGACGTGTGTGCCTTTCAAGGGGAACCTAGACTTGTACTCTTTCCCTAACTAAACATAGCTACCCCCGACTGCCCATTTCCCGCCACCGTAGGAGCTCCGGAAGGCAGAGCGAGCGGTGGACGTGTACAGGAGGGTCATTTCTTCGGCGCTCGGCTGAACATGCCTGTGGAGGCCCGGCGGTCACGTGTGCGTTCCACCGTGAACCGCACGCCATCCGCGAGAAGGGGAGACCGACCCGTGGCCGCAAGTATACGGCACGCTCCATTGGACAAGTACTTACCTGGTGACAGACCGGAAAAACTGTTTAAGTATTGCACTATACCGTGTAGCGAACCGAAACTTTTGAAACAACCGTGATGCTTGCACGTGCCGGCAGCTGGATGTGGCTCCTCTTGAGAACGAAAACTTCTCTCAGGAATGTCGCACTGTGCAGAGAATCGTACTGAAGAGAAAAAAAACAGACGTGAAGCTTGCTGGGCAGCTAGGTGTGGCTCTTCTTACAGATGCAAGTGAGACACACCACCTGAGGGAAGGAATTGGCAGGTATATATAGGGAGCTAACGCCCTGCCCACAAATACAGGCTGAAATCAGCCTTAATACATAACACTATATTCTAGATATTCGCGAATTCTCGAATAGCCAATATTCGCGATAAAAATTTGCAGTTCGAATATTCGCGATCAACACTAGTCTCCACCAGATCTTGGCTGGGCAGTAGCTGCTGACTGTCCTCTTGTAGCTCGTCCTTGCTGAAAAGTGGAGCAAAGCCTCCGGCATATAATACTTCTCACGCTAAGGGAACTAAAAATGACAGAGGAAGGTTCAGGACAGGCCTGCTCCCAGCCCATGCCAACTAAGCATCGTGTCAGAGGAACCCACCGACTCTTGGTTGGGGGTGTCTGATGTCACTTGCGACGAAATAGAAGCCCAAGTCAACCATTCAAGCACCGCCTGATTGCTGGTCAAGACACAACCGCTAGATGACACCGGGAGCTCAGGTCTCTCGCTGTAACTCCTGCTGCCATCCCCCCTTCTTCTGCTGCCTGCGACAGAAACATTTTGCTGACTGCCCGTTCCCTTTGAAGGTCCTGTCACCTGTCCATCTGACATACTTTATAATAAAAGAATTGAATTAAAATAATACCCCCCAAAATGGCTGTAGTACAATGTTACTTCACCGCTGAACGGCAATTAAGACATATATATTTTTTTATGATCAATAATCTCCCCCCCCCCTGCAAAAATAATTATCACAATTCACCTCAGAACAGTGATTAAGACGTATTCTTTTTCCTATTTCTACACCCCAAAATAAGAAATATAACAATCACAATTCACCGCCGAACGGTGGGACGTACGTATATTTATATACGTATAATGGGATGTACATATATTTCATTTTTCTACACCACGTAAATGGCTGTAGTACAATGTTACTTCACCGCTGAACGGCAATTAAGACATATATTTTTTTTTATGATCAATAATCTCCCCCCCCCTGCAAAAATAATTATCACAATTCACCTCAGAACAGTGATTAAGACGTATTCTTTTTCCTATTTCTACACCCCAAAATAAGAAATATAACAATCACAATTCACCGCCGAACTGTGGGACGTACGTATATTTATATACGTATAATGGGATGTACATATATTTCATTTTTCTACACCACATAAATGGCTGTAGTACAATGTTACTTTCCCGCTGAACGGTAATTAAGACCTATATATATATTATTAAATATATATTTATAATTAATAAACTCCCCCCCAAAAAATATAATTTTCGCAATTCACCGTCGAATGGCTAATGGAACGTTTGTATATTTCCTTTTTCTACACCACGTAAATGGCTGTAGTACAATGTAACTTCACCGCTGAATGCCAATTATGACATATATTTTTTCCTTTTTTTTTCCCATTTGTACACCCCAAAAAAATAAATGGAACAATCACAATTCACCGCCGAACAGCTAATAGGATGTGCGTATATTTCCTTTTTCTACACCACGTAAATGGCTGTAGTACAATGTTACTTCACCGCTGAATGGCAATTAAGACATATATATATTTTTTTTCGGATTAATAAACTCCACCCCCCAAAAAAATTATCACAATTCACCCCAGAAAGCCAATTAAGACATATTCTTTTTCCTATTTCTACACCCCAAGATAAGAAATATAGCAATCACAATTCACCGCTGAACGGCTAATGGGTATATTTCCTTTTAATACACCACATAAATGGCTGTAGTACAATCTAACTTCCCCGCCAAACGACACTTATGACATATTTTTCCCTTTTTGTTTTCTATTAATACACCCCCAAAAAAAATAATTTTTAGTCAACGTAGAACGGCTAATAGCACATACGTATCTTTCCTATAAATACGCCCCGTATATGGGTGTAGTACAATGTAACTTCACCACCGAAGGACCCGGGTATATTTAATCTACGGTATTTCATTTAATGTTTGTGTGTGTCGTTAAAAGATATCGAAAGTATCCACTATAACAGTGACATCTACAGCACCCCGCCTCCTTAACAGTAACCTCCACAGCCCCCCACCCCTTAACACTGACCCCCCACAGTGCCCCATCTCCTTAAAATTGGACCTCCACAGCAGCCCACCCCCTTCACTTTGACCTTCACAGCAGCCTGCCCGTTTAACAGTGAGTTTCACAGCACACCACCCCCTTGACAATGACCTCCACAGGGGCCTGCCCCCTTAACAGTGGTCTTTACAGAAATCTGCCCCTTAACACTGACCTCAATAGCGGACCATTCCTTAACTGTGACCTCCACAGCGGCCTGCCCCTAGGGTGGCCAGAGGTCCAGTTTTAGGCCGGACAGTCTGGCTTTTAGACTCCCTGTCCTCCATCTGGCGCAAGGCCTGGACGGACACAGGGATGTCCTTTTGAACAGCTCACTCTGAGACAGCAGCACTGTACCTACAAGTTGAATTTTAACTTCATTTTCAATCCCTATCGGCTGAGAAGTTTGAGGGGGCGTGTCCTAACCAGATCGGAGGCGTGGCTTAGTGGGACCTGTGGGCAGGGTTTTAAGTCCGTCTATTCAGGGTGGCCTGAATGGCCACCCTACCTGCCCCCTGAACTGTGACCTCCACAGCACTCCGCTCCCTTAACAGTGTGATCCACAGCTATTAGGCCATGGCTTTACTTCAATAGCGATTATCCTGCTGACAGATTTCCTTTAAACCTCACCTACAGCAGTGAAGAAAAATGGCGGGGTTGTTATGGAAACCTGGTGTCAAACTGTGTATGTGGAGGATAATGGCCTGTGAGCTTCTATTGGCTGATAAGGGTCATGTGACCAAGCTTCTATTGGCTAATGCATTTTTTGGGAATATCTCAGGAACGGTACGTCCTAGAGAGGTGAGACCTGGTCTAAAACCTTCCCGACACCTGATGTACCTGTGTGCCAAATTTTGGGATTGTAAATGCGGATTCCTTTAGCGGACATACAGTACAGACCAAAAGTTTGGACACACCTTCTCATTCAAAGAGTTTTCTTTATTTTCATGACTATGAATGCATCAAAACTATGAATTAACACATGTGGAAATATATACATAACAAAAAAGTGTGAAACAACTGAAAATATGTCATATTCTAGGTTCTTCAAAGTAGCCACCTTTTGCTTTGATTACTGCTTTGCACACTCTTGGCATTCTCTTGATGAGCTTCAAGAGGTAGTCCCCTGAAATGGTCTTTCAACAGTCTTGAAGGAGTTCCCAGAGATGCTTAGCACTTGTTGGCCCTTTTGCCTTCACTCTGCGGTCCAGCTCACCCCAAACCATCTCGATTGGGTTCAGGTCCGGTGACTGTGGAGGCCAGGTCATCTGGCGCAGCACCACATCACTCTCCTTCATGGTCAAATAGCCCTTACTTTCAAAGTTTTCCCAATTTTTAGGCTGACTGACCTTAATTTCTTAAAGTAATGATGGCCACTCGTTTTTCTTTACTTAGCTGCTTTTTTCTTGCCATAATACAAATTCTAACAGTCTATTCAGTAGGACTATCAGCTGTATATCCACCTGACTTCTCCTCATCTCAACTGATGGTCCCAACCCCATTTATAAGGCAAGAAATCCCACTTATTAAACCTGACAGGGCACACCTGTGAAGTGAAAACCATTTCAGGGGACTACCTCTTGAAGCTCATCAAGAGAATGCCAAGAGTGTGCAAAGCAGTAATCAAAGCAAAAGGTGGCTACTTTGAAGAACCTAGAATATGACATATTTTCAGTTGTTTCACACTTGTTTGTTATGTATATAATTCCACATGTGTTAATTCATAGTTTGGATGCCTTCAGTATGAATCTACAATTTTCATAGACATGAAAATAAAGAAAACTCTTTGAATGAGAAGGTGTGTCCAAACTTTTGGTCTGTACTGTACATACATACATACACACATACATACACTCAGCTTTATATAATATATATATACACGTATGTATCTATTCTATTAATACACCCCGTAAATGGCTGTAGTACAATGTAACTTCAATATAACGGCAATTATGACATATATTTTTCCCTTTTTTTTTTCTCCAAAAAAAGTAAAACAATGTAAAATCAAAGCAGAACAGCTAATCGGACGTACATATCTTTCCTATTAACCCCTTCAGGACACAGCCTTATTTCACCTTAAGGACCAGGCCATTTTTTGCAAATCTGACCAGTGTCACTTTATGTGATGATAACTTTAAAACACTTTGACTTAGCCAGGCCATTCTGAGATTGTTTTTTCGTCACATATTGTACTTCATGACACTGGTAAAATGGAGTCAAAAAAATTCACTTTTATTTATAAAAAAATACCAAATTTGCAAAAAATTTGAAAAAATTTGCAAATTTCCAAATTTCTCTACTTCTATAATACATAGTAATACCTACAAAAATAGTTATTACTTTACATTTCCCATATGTCTACTTCATGTTAGGATCATTTTGGGAATGACATTTTATTTTTGGGGGACGTTACAAGGCTTAGAAGTTTAGAAGCAAATATTGAAATTTCTCAGAAATTTTCAAAAACCAACTTTTAAGGACCAGTTCAGGTCTGAAGTCAGTTTGTGAGGCTTACATAAAAGAAACCACCCAAAAATGACCCCATTCTAGAAACTACACCCCTCAAGGTATTCAAAACTGATTTTACAAACGTTGTTAACCTTTTAAGTGTTCCACAAGAATGAATGGAAAATAGAGATACAATTTTACAATTTCAAAACTTTTTGGGCAGATTTTCCATTTTAATATTTTTTTTCCAGTTACAAAGCAAGGGTTAACAGCCAAACAAAACTCAATATTTATGGCCCTGATTCTGTAGTTTACATAAACACTCCATATGTGGTTGTAAACTGCTGTACGGGCACAGAGCAGGGCGCAGAAGGAAAGGAATGCCATACGGTTTTTTTGAAGGCAGATTTTGCTGGACTGTTTTTTTGACACCATGTCCCATTTGAAGCCCCCCTGATGCACCCCTAGAGTAGAAACTCCAAAAAAGTGACCCCATTTTAGAAACTACGGGGTAGGGTGGAAGTTTTGTTGGTACTAGTTTAGGGTACATATGATTTTTTGGTAGCTCTATATTACACTTTTTGTGAGGCAAGGTAACAAGAAATAGCTGTTTTGGCACCGATTTTTTTTTTGTCATTTACAACATTCATCTGACAGGTTAGATCATGTGGTATTTTTATAGAGCAGGTTGTCACGGACGCGGCGATACCTAATATGTATACATTTTTTTATTTATGTAAGTTTTACACAATGATTTCCTTTTTGAAACCAAAAAAATCATGTTTTAGTGTCTCTAGTCTGAGAGCCATAGTTTTTTCAGTTTTTGGGCGATTATCTTAGGTAGGGTCTCATTTTTTTGCGGGATGAGCTGACGGTTAGATTGGTACTATTTTGGTGGATATATTCTTTTTTGATCGCTTACTGTTGAACTTTTTGTGATGTAAGGTGACAATTTTTTATTTTATTTAGCACAGTTTTTATTTTTTATTTTTTACGGTGTTCATCTGAGGGGTTAGGTCATGTGATATGTTTATAGAGCCGGTCGATACGGATGCGGCGATACCTAATATGTCCCTATTTTTTTACCAATTTTTTGTAACTTCATGTGGGGAAAATTATGTTTTTTTAACCAATTTTTTTTTTACTTTATTTGGGGAAAATTTACGCTTTTGTTTATTTTTAATTGAAACTTTACATTTTTTGGGGGGAAAACTTAATTTTTTCATCTTTTTTTTACTTTATTTTTTGTCCCACCTTGGTATTTCAACTTTCGGGGTCTAATCCCTTTTACAATGCATTCCATTACTTCTGTATTGGAATGCATTGGCTGTATGAGTAATACTGTGTGTATTACTCATACAGCTTCCGGCCAGTGAGATCCAGGGGGCTGGATCTCACAGGCACGTCACAGGAAGGCATCGCGCTGCCTTCCATGGCATCGGGTCCCCCCTACAGCCGCATGGGGACCCAATGGCACCGCCGCCAGCCGCCACCGCAACAGTGAAAAGCCGCAAACCGCAGGTCTGATTTGACCTGCGGTGTGCGGCGATAGCCAACATGGGGGGGGTCACGGGACTCCCCCTTGCATTTAGCCAAGGTGCCTGCTCAATGATTTGAGCAGGCACCGGGTTCTGATCACTGCCCGCCGAGCGGCGGTGATTGGAAATTCTCAGGACGTATCGGTACGCCCCGGGTCCTTAAGTACCAGGACATCAGGGTGTACCGGTACGCCCTGTGTCCTGAACAGGTTAATATACCCCGTAAATGGTTGTATCACACAGAACTTTTACCCCAATCACAAACAAGGTTTGCTGGAATTAGTGATGTATCATATAGTGCAAACAACCTAAAAGCGGCAGTATAACACTAGTGATGAGCGTCAGGGGCAATATTCGAATTATATTATATATATTATATTTTGTAGAATATTCGTCATAAATACAAGAATTCGAGATTATATTCTTGATTGCGAAAATTGGCAATGTATTATTCGCATAATGCGCGAGAAATACCGGCGTGGGGCACTTATACATTTTTCAAGCTGGAATACGTTTCCTGAGACTGGAGAAAATGGTTGGCACGGCAGAACATTACAATATCTTTATATGCAGATAGAGTGCTCCAATATATTTTAGCTTGTGAATTTTTGGCACTTAATGATGTGCATATTTTTTTGCAATACGTGCAACTTGTGACATGACAGCACTATGTCTGTAGCATGTATGTATGGACAGCAGAACCTATCAGCTACAATATAGATCGATCTAACCTACACTCACTATCTCCCCCTAACTATCTGAATATATGTTAACTGTCTAATCATAATGTAATACAACAAAGCACAGAGCACAGCAATAACACTGCTGTCTTTCATAACTGCAATAAACTTTAGAAAATAGCTGCTGGCGAGGTTCTTATATAGTAAGCAGTAGGCAACTTTCCTATTGGTTGCTAGGGATGTTGCTAAGCTGTGACAAAGCCTTCTCATTGGCCCACAAACTAGAAGAAGGGAGGGATGATCACCAAATGTGTACTGTGTTAAAAAAACAAAACGAATATTCGTCATTACGAATATATAGCACTATATTCTAAATATTCGTGAATTCTCAAAGTGCCGATATTCGTGATAAAAAAAATCGCTTTTCGAATATTCGCGCTCAACAGTATATAACACCAATTTGGATCCCCAATTAGTGCAGCAAGGTGTAATAGAATTGCTCCTATTACCCAGGCTGTACATTTTCCTATTGCACCTTGTTCTCCTTTTATAGTGTAGATGATTCCTCCCTATCCTTTCCCTACACCTTGACTAATATTTCCCTGAACTTGTTCTAGCACTGTCCTTAGTGCCAGCTGACATCTCTCCCTGCACTAAGCACACTGGAAAATGGCTGAATCCAAGATAGATGAGGCTATTTATAGGGCTGTGACATCACAGGGCTGGCTGGCTGCAGATTGGCTTGGCATTGTGGGTGATCCCTCGTTCCCAGAGTAATTTGCTCCATGTCCTAAAACGTGCAGCAGCCATTTTAGAAAAAAAATTGATTTGTTACCACGAAGCGTGAGGAAATTCGGATTCAGTGCGAGCCACGGATCCGCAAAAAACGGAAGCCACCCGTGTTGCCTTTCGCAATTTGCGGAACGGGCGTCAGCAATATAAATGCCTATTCGGACAAGAATAGGACATGTTATATTTTTTTAACGGGGCCGCGGAACGGAGCCACGGATGTGGACAGCACACGGAGGCTGTCCATGGTGCTGATTAAACTTCTGCTAAAGGCAGAAGTCTAATCAGACTTTGTAAAGTGAAAATACAGTACAGTACACTATATAGTGTTATAGTGTACTGTACTGTATTATACAGACATCAGATCCACTGGATCTTCAAGAACCAAGTGGGTCTGGGTCAAAAAAAGTGAAAAAAAGTGAAAAGAAATGTAAAAATCAAAAAACACATTTATCACTGATTAAAAATGAAAAAAAAATTATTCCCTACACATGTTTGATATCACCGCGTCCATAAAGACCTGATCTATAAAACGGTCATGTTACTTTACCCGCACGGTGAACGCCATAAAAAATAAAAATAAAAAACTATGATGAAATTGACATTTTGCCCACCTTACTTTCCAAAAAAGGTAATAAAAGTGATCAAAAAAGTTGTATGTACGCCAAAATAGTACCAATCAAACCGTAACCTCATCCCGCGAAAAATGTGACCCTACCTAAGATAATCGCCCAAGAACTGAAAAAACTATGGCTTTCAGGATATGGAGACACTAAAACATGATTTTTTTGTTTTTGTTTCAAAAATGAAATAATTGTGTAAAACTTACATAAATAAAAAAAATGTATACATATTAGGTATCGCCGCGTCTGTATTAATCTGCTCTATAAAAATATCACATGACCTAACCCCTCAGGTGAATACCATAAAAAAAAAAAAGAAAAAACGGTGTAAAAAAAGCTATTTTTTGTCACCTTACATCACAAAAAGTGTAATAGCAAGCGATCAAAAAGTCATACGCACCCCAAAATAGTGCCAATCAAACCGTCATCTCATCTCATCCTGCAAAAATCATACCCTACCCAAGATATTTGCCCAAAAACTGAAAAACCTATGGCTCTCAGACTATGGAGACACTAAAACATTATTTTTTTTGTTTCAAAAATAAAATCATTGTGTAAAACTTACATAAATAAAAAAAAGTATACATATTAGGTATCGCCGCGTCCGTGACAACCTGCTCTATAAAAATATTACATGATATAACCTGTCAGATGAATGTTGAAAATAACAAAAAATAAAAACGGTGCCAAAACAGCTATTTCTTGTTACCTTGCCTCACAAAAAGTGTAATATAGAGCAACCAAAAATCATATGTACCCTAAACTAGTACCAACAATACTGCCACCCTATCCCGTAGTTTCTAAAATGGGGTTACTTTTTTGGAGTTTCTACTCTAGGGGTGCATCAGGGGGGCTTCAAATGGGACATTGTGTCAAAAAACCGGTCCAGCAAAATCTGCCTTCCAAAACCGTATGGCATTCCTTTCCTTCTGCACCCTGCTTTGTGCTTGTACAGCGGTTTACGACCACATATGGGGTGTTTCTGTAATCTACAGAATCAGAGCCATAAATATTGAGTTTTGTTTGGCTGTTAACCCTTGCTTTGTTACCGGAAAAAATGGATTAAAATGGAAAATTTGCCAAAAATGTATCACCATTTGCCATTAACTCTCGTGGAACACAAAAAGGGTTAACAAAGTTTGTAAAATCAGTTTTGAATACCTTGAGGGGTGTATTTTCTAGAATGGGGTCATTTTTGGATGGTTTCTATTATGTAAGCCTCACAAAGTGACTTCCGACCTGAACTGGTACCTAAAAAGTGGGTTTTTGAAGATTTGCTTCTAAACTTCTAAGCCTTGTAACATCCCCCAAAAATAAAATATCATTCCCAAATTGATCCAAACATGAAGTAGACATATTGGGAATGTAAAGTAATAACTATTTTTGGAGGTATTACTATGTATTATAAAAGTAGAGAAATTGAAACTTGGAAATTTGCAATTTTTTACAAATTTTGGGTAAATTTGGTATTTTTTTATAAATAAAAATGAATATTTTTTACTTCATTTTACCAGTGTCATGAAGTACAATATGTGACGAAAAAACAATATCAGAATGGCCTGGCTAAGTCAAAATGTTTTAAAGTTATCATCACTTAAAGTAACACTGGCCAAATTTGCAAAAAATGGCCTGGTCCTTAAGGTGAAATATGGCTGTGTCCTAAAGGGGTTAAACCCTTGCTATTAAAGCAAAATGGGGGAATGTTACCGAAATGAAGGCCAAATTGCTGTATTTCCAAGATACACTGTGTAGGCAGCTGGCCGTCCATGTGTCTGACCAGTTCTGCGGCTCTTCTCCCCCTCTAGAGTCACCCACCTCCTGCCATTTCCGCTACCATAAGCAGCAGAAGCTGCAGCATCAGCCAGTTCAGTATCATGAACATGATGGAGCAGTTTTTTCAAGTGCCATGTCATACTGACGCAAATCAACAAACGGAGACATACCACTGGAAAAACCAGGTTCAGTCATTGATCAGTCATAGTTTTTTGATGCTTGGTCCCAAGAAGCCACGGTATTTTTTCTGATAACACTGTATTTGTTTCAACACCAACTGCTGCCAATAAGGGACAATTTTTGGAAGTTTTCTAATATTAAAAAGCATAGAAAATTAGGTTGTGTGGTGTATTTTTAGACACATTCAGGGTCATTTACTAACAGATATATGCCAGTTTTCTACAGTATATCTGTTGCAGATTGCTGCACAAAGGTTATTTGCACCGCAGTCTGAGATTTTTCCCCACTCACGCCTGGTCTAAAAAAGGGAGAGTGGTGTGGAAGGGGAAGGGGGCGGGTCAGCAGGCCTGTCTCATTTTTCATTTTCTTTGCCTGTTTTAGGCGTAGAAAATGTTCTAAATCTACACCATCTTCCTTTAGACCAGCGGTAGATGCGCCAAGGTTATGTAGAGGCCGGTGCTTCTACAAACTTTAGTGGATCCACCGCCATTGCAGGGGTTAAGCATCTAAAACACTGTTCTTAATAAAAGACCCCCATTGTTTATTAACACCATTGACCATGTGTTTACCCATAGCTATATATATCATTGTCTCTCTGGTATTATTTGCTATTGCTGTCATTGCGTTAAAGATCTTAACAGAAGGGAAGGAGCGAAAGAGCAAAAAATCAGGAAAGAAGAGAACTTTTGGTGACCCT
Organism: Bufo bufo; assembly: GCF_905171765.1. Classification (NCBI taxonomy): domain Eukaryota; kingdom Metazoa; phylum Chordata; class Amphibia; order Anura; family Bufonidae; genus Bufo; species Bufo bufo. Next base: position 218,275,629 of record NC_053394.1, read on the forward strand.
GTTTCCTGTACTGCACCTGTACCAGATACTGAAGCACATAGTGCAGCATGAGACTTTAGGGGAAGTCAGGATCAGGAGTGATCACGTTTAGGCCTCATGCACACGACCGTTCCGTTTTTTGCGATCGGCAAACCGCGGATCCGCAAAAAACCGAAGCCGCCCGTGTGCCTTCTGCAATTTGCGGAACGGAACGAGCAGCCCATTGTAGAAATGCCTATTCTTGTCTGCAAAACTGACGAGAATAGGACATGTTCTATTTTTTGGCGGGGCCACGGAACGGAGCAACGGATGCGGACAGATGCCCTTTAATCATTAGACATTGGCACCAATGGTTGTGGCCAGGATCACAGGGGCAGTGCAGTGTAGCGGCAATCTCATAGAAATGAATGGGGTTGCAGTTTGAGTCACACGTGTGCCATGACTATGACCCCTCAATAGCAAAAATGCAGCAGAGTTGGATTTTTTGCGATTCAGTCGCAACTGACACATGCGACTTGCACTGTGACCCCATTCATTTCTATGGGATCACCGCTACATTGTGATGCCCCTCCGATTAAGACCACGTTAGCTGTCATGCGACCAGTGTTGCTGTGTAGCCCTACCCTTATAAATGCCTTTTACTTTCTGCAAGCATATGCGGTTTCCAGCACATATGAAGCTAGTACATGTAATAATAGATTATAGCCAACCACTTTAAGAATCTGAGCTCCAATGTCTTGTACCTCCTGGATCTTGTAGTATCTCACTGCAAATTACAAAGTGAATTTATGACAGTGCTAGACAACAAAAGCTATTGATCAGCAGACAGTGGACTCCATTTTTCTAAAGTTAATCAAGTCCACTGTTTGATATTCAGCCTCCGAACTGTCAAGGAGAAATGAAAGCTAAAGGATCATAAATAGCCAAGTTGGCAGATGAAGCAGGACTTTAAAAATGTAATGTGATTTTCTATAGTAACTCGGTCTGTAGACAGTATACACTAGGGCCTGTTCACGAATCTCTGGCTCCACGCAAACTGGTGAATGCATTGTCGGTATCCCGAAGTTATTCATTGTGATGTTGTACTAGATTCACTGCAAATAATGGGGTAGTTTTGAGGCTCATAATCCCTCAAATCTCTGTTCCCTCTGGCAAATTACAGAAATGCTAGAAATAAACAAATGCCATAATTGATCCCATAGTTTCTGTCATTAAAAAGTCTCAAACTTTAAAGCACGCCATAGCTGCACAAAATTTTGTAACTTTTGACGGGTTTAGAGCCTCACTCACTACTTTTCACAAAAATAGGTAGAGGAAACAGGGAGTGGTAGTGCCGGGGCAGCTATAAGCGCCCTGGCCAATTTATATACAATTATTGTAATCTATACCTGGAAATTGACGAAGATTATTGTGGAAATCTACCCCAGATCCTTTGCCGTGTAGATTTCAGCTTTTGCACACACACCTGCATAGATGTGGAACAACTAATAAGAGGCCTCTTAACAATTGTGGTGCATCTGACAATAACTGGGGATAGAGAATACTGGCATGTAATACATCCATCTTAATACATTTCCAACCCTGTGTCTTCTGAGGAGGGGGACCTTAATCCATCACTTGGGGCACAAGCTCCATAAGCTTTCCCCAGCTACACCCTGTGATGTCCTTCTCTTGATTTTGCTAGTAATGCACTACCCTCTTTCCTTTCCTTGGACATGCTCAGTTTTTTATCAGTCAGTTGAGAGCGATTATAAACTATAATACATTTTGTGGATTAAAATATGAAGTTGGATCATTTTTAATGGATGTCAGATCAGAAAAATGTTCAGATTATCAGATCCTAGATTAATATAGTTTTGCTATATTTTAATTCCTGATCACGTACACGTCGGTATAAAATTGAGATTTTCAATCTTGTCTACAGCCTAAAGGGGTTGTGTGCTCTAATTACTTATGAGATCGGTGAGGCCCAACTCCTGGCATCTCTGTGAATCAGTTGTTTTAAGTGGTCGCAGCAGTCATGCCAACCTGGCATACTCTTCAGTGTTAAACTAAGTTTTCTAGATTATAGCAGTGGTGCAATGTAATTATAACATCTCATCTCATTCAAGGGAAATGGCGTGTAGTTATAACTTTGGAAAGGACACAGTGCTCACACGATTGCTAGAACCCCTTCAAGCAGCTGATTGGTAGGGGTTCCGGGAGTCAGATCCCCACTGATCTGATATTGATAACCTATCCTTAGGATAGATCATCTATATCATTACAGCACAACCCTTTTAAAGTTGAGGAGAGAATATTGTATATGTGCTATACATGTGAAAATATGATTGTGTTCTACCAATACAAGTCCTCTCATATTTCAGCATTATTTATTATGTAATGTGAGTCATTTTAATTAGCTTTTGGTATTCATTCAATACAATCTTCACATTGTGTACACTATATCAGATGGAACAAGTCTACAGGCCATTCTAGTGGAATGGGATTCTGGCTGTTACAATAAATGTAATCTAAAATCAATACAAATGCCTACAGAGGAAAGAATCTGTAATGTTTTGGTAGGTTCGGTATAAGTTAAAGGATGATAGAATAGTGAATAGTACTAATGAAGGCCCATATCAGTGTTGCTGGACATAATGAATAACATATAGTTCATGGACAGAAATATAGCAGAATGTTTAACATTTACCTAAACCTTTCTATATACTTTATTAAAACCTACTGTAAATGCCATAAACATTTTTTTTCTAACATTCTTTATGTTTTTAACATTTTCCCAGTAAAATAGGCACCTGAAGTTCAGGGGCCAATTGCGCTTTAGAATCCCTAGTCCCGTACACCACTTTGGATGGGAATACGGGCTCCCCTGCAACCGCACTGAGCGCTGTACAGGCCAGAACATCACTGAACCTTATTTATTATTTATTTATTTTATGCACTTATATGGCGCGACTATATTCCGCAGCGCTTTACAGACATTATCATCCAACTGTCCCCAATGGGGCTCACAATCTAAGGTCCCTATCAGTATGTCTTTGGCAGGGCCGGGCCGACACAGAGGCTGGGGAGGCTCCAGCCTCAGGGCACAGGCCAGCTCCCCAGCCTCTGGGCGGCCGTCGCTACTGCTGCCGCGAATGCCGGGCAGCCGGCCGCGCTGCCTGGAGGACGGAGGGAGTAGTGAGCACTTCACTGACTTACGTGCTCCCTCCCTGCTCCGCCTCCTGGCTCGGCCGCTCCGCTGCTCTGGTCTCTGCTGTCTGCTCAGTCGACGCTTACTGGCTGTGTACAGCGCGCGCACTTTGACCTGACGCGCTGTACGCAGTCAGGTCACATGTGCGCGGCGCCCTCTGGAGACCAGGAGCAGCGCGGGCCGGGCAGCAGCAGGCAGCAGCACACCGGGAGCGGGCACCTGCTCTGGCAACTGGCAAAAGGTGATTTACAGTGTAAATCTGTGGTCGTCGACGACGCTTGCCTGACTGGCTGAGTACAGCGCGCACTTTGACCTGACGCGCTGTACGCAGTCAGGTCACATGTGCGCAGCGTGGGCAGCAACACAGCACTGTGTCATGACCCAGCCCAGGCCCCAGCAGGGATAGAGCGTGAGAGTCTGGGGGGGGAGGGGCGCACTTGGGCAGCTCAGCCTCTGTTGGTGGACCTTGTCCCAGCCCTGGTCTTTGGGAGGAAACCAGAGTACCCGGAGGAAACCCACGCAAACACGGGGAGAATATACAAACTCTATGCAGATGTTGCCCTTGGTCGGATTTGAACCTAGGACCCCAGCGCTGCAAGGCAACAGTGCTAACCACTGAGCCACCGTGCTGCCGTTTGCTATGTATGGATGGCACAGCTGTGGCTAATAATCCTGGCTGAGCCTTTTTAGGAGGCGGGAAAGTGGCTGGCTCCACCCATATTTAGGAGGAAATCCACGCAAACACGGGGAGAATATACAAACTCTATGCAGATGTTGCCCATGGTTGGATTTGAACCTAGGACCCCAGCGCTGCAAGGCAACAGTGCTAACCACTGAGCCACCGTGCTGCCGTTTGCTATGTATGGATGGCACAGCTGTGGCTAATGATCCTGGCTAAGCCTTTTTAGGAGGCGGGATAGTGGCTGGCTCCACCCATATTTTGGGAGTGTTTAGGGAGAATTTAGAGAGAGGGGGGAAGGGAGGAAGCTGCTGCCTCATTCGATTCTCCTTTGGCCCAGGCAGCTTCAGAAACAGATCTCTGCAAGATATACAGAAAGAGAAGAAGGGAAAGAGAGGAACTTAGAATCTGCATGTACAAGCATTAATATGCAAAATAACTGTGGAGCCCCAGTTATGGGTCTTCAAGACAGAGAAAGCCAGATATCCTTCAAAGGAAGGAAAACCGAGCAGAGGGATGTCTCCATTACAGAGATCCCCAGATCCACCATATTAAGTGGCCCCTATGTCAAGATGCCGCTCTTTTACAAGCTTTAAGGATGTGATGGGGAAGACCTAGGCCAGTTATCCATCCACAGACAGCTGTTTCATGTACAAGCATAGGAGTCAGCAATGCAACCTGAAACTACAGTACTTTTGACTTTGCTGCCTTGCTGTTGTTAAGACTACCTTCACACCTGGATGTGTCCTGGCCAGACTTGCCTTTAAGACCCTATATCCTACAGGGGACACTAAAGTCATTAAAGCCAAGGTAATTTTGGCAGCCATAGATTCTACTGAGAGAGACTTTAGCAAGATAGAGAGAGAAGAAGAATGCCATAACTCCCATTCTTGCTTAAATCCATACATCGCTATCTGGGTGAAAATTGGACTGTGTACAGTTGGAAATGTGTCTGTATTTTGCATTACATTAAAGAGAGACATTTATTTTTCCTCCACTGGCTGGGTTTTCTGACTCTAAGCTGACCATTGCACTCCACACAACCTACATTGCACCCATACACCTAACATCATAGGCAAACCAACTACCATCAAGCAGAAGCTTCAGTACCAGACTGTGCCCTGGGAGAAGAAGAGGTGTACCGTCCTTTCACTGCACGGCTCTAGGGAGCAACGGTGTGAGGAAAGCCAATGTGATAGATTGTGACAGAGCCTCTACGATGCCCATCTTCTACTCTGGCTCCTCCTGGGTTGCTAAACCTGTACCAGGGCTGCTCTCCTAAAGCCTGACATAGATGGGCTATGTCAGGCTTTAGCAAAACGGGCACAGGCAGAGGAGCATTTTCTTATGTGAGCTCCTGCCCTGTACCCACTTTACTTCAGGTGCCTATTTCACTGGGAAAATTTAAAAAAAAAAACTGTATGTTAGAAAAATTTATTTTATGACATTTAGAATAATTTTTAATAAAGGATATAGAAAGGTTTGGGTACACTTTAATAATGCAATGCTTATCTATACAGATGTAGTAGAGTTAACACATGCTTTATGAGATGTGTTATATAAACTAAATGCGTTAAGCAAACACCTTCAATTGCTTTACAATGGCTTTTGTTTCAAGATAACAATGAGTTAAGAAATTTTAGTTAAGTGTTTGTGTGTTAACCCTGCTACATCTGTAATTTCTATGTTCTGTGGTGTTTGAGATGGAAGGTAGAATTATTTAAAGTGTACCTCATTTATTTCTAATATTGTGCAGGGGCTGATGTTAAGCATTTTTGTAATATAGAAAAATGTATAAAGTATCCGTGGATCGCTACAACTAGACCATATGGAACAGGTGCTCTAGGTCTATGTGGCCCACCCAGCCACAGAAAGGAATTTAGAAAGTAAAGAGAAAGACCTGACACTCTAAATATGCAGCCAAAATCGAGATAGAGGTATTAAAATATTTAAGTGTTTTATTTAAAATATATTTAAAAATAAAAATAAACACAGCAGCATATGGAATAAATAAGTAGTAGCACTGAACTATACAATACAATAGCAGTAAATGGCGGCAGTGAAAAATCAGCAATAATATTGATATATAAAAATAGTGTCAATAGTAAAATTCAACCATAGAGAATCCGCAATCTGTAGGTGAATTTAAACATAATTGTTCCTCCTGTACCGCAATGGAAAGTGCAAAGTGCGTTCAAATGGCAGTAATAATTGATGTCCAGCAAACTTCAGACTATATTCAAGTCTTCACATGCAAAATCATTAATCCACGCTATCCGGAATGGATAACTTTAACTATTCACAGTCCACAATTGTTACTGACTTTCTATAGCAGCGTGCGCATAAGTCACCAGTCTTTCAAATAACACACATAGAAGACCAGAAGGTACAGTGCGGTAACTTCTCAAGGTGGCGTCCCACCCAGGTACAGTTGCTATATATCCTTGTTACCTTAGTCTGGTCAATGTGTGGATGTGGGCTTGGTAGTTTGTAGTATGATGGATGTCAGCTGCGCTTATCCAAGCTACGTTACCACGGCTGGTTTGTGCGCTCAATGAAAGCATATATCGTCAAAGCTTTATAACTTTCTTCCGGAGGCTTTAATTCATGTCCAGGGGAGATTCTTTACCGGCATGCCGGTGCAAGGTATGGTCCATACGCGTTTCGGGGATATAACAGTGACCCCATCCTCCGGAAGAAAGTTATAAAGCTTTGACGATATATGCTTTCATTGAGCGCACAAACCAGCCGTGGTAACGTAGCTTGGATAAGCGCAGCTGACATCCATCATACTACAAACTACCAAGCCCGATTTTGCATGTGAAGACTTGAATATAGTCTGAAGTTTGCTGGACATCAATTATTACTGCCATTTGAACGCACTTTGCACTTTCCATTGCGGTACAGGAGGAACAATTATGTTTAAATTCACCTACAGATTGCGGATTCTCTATGGTTGAATTTTACTATTGACACTATTTTTATATATCAATATTATTGCTGATTTTTCACTGCCGCCATTTACTGCTATTGTATTGTATAGTTCAGTGCTACTACTTATTTATTCCATATGCTGCTGTGTTTATTTTTATTTTTAAATATATTTTAAATAAAACACTTAAATATTTTAATACCTCTATCTCGATTTTGGCTGCATATTTAGAGTGCCAGGTCTTTCTCTTTACTTTCTAAATATTTTTGTAATATACTTTTTTAGGGAAAGGAGTTTATTTTCAATAGAAAACAGGTTGTAAAGAGTCTTGCTAGAAAAACACGATTGAGTGTTGCTCAGGGTTCTACTGAGTGCTGAAGACAACTATGTGGAACATATCTAACTATCCCAGTCCATGTTCCCCTATAGCCACATTGTCTGCATGTGTCCCTGCTCACTTATTGCCATCACTGACTGCTGGCAGCTCTATACCTACTGTTAGTGCTAAGATCTGGAAGCCCCATTCTTCTCTCTCCTCATGGAGGAGAGAGAAGAATGGACCTTCCAGCGCATTTTACTGACAGCAGGTATAACAAGGTTATAATACACGCTGTCAGTGCTAAGCATTTGTAGTTCCATTGTTCTCTCTCTCTTCCATAGAGATGCCAGCATTCAGTGATGGAAACAAGTAGGGAAAGGCAGCTATAAGGGACCAGGGGCTGTGGTAGTTAGATATGTTCCATATAGTTGTACGTTGCACATAGTTCTCTTCAGTCTAGCTAATTGGTGGGAGCTTCAGGAGTCAGGTCTCCGATTATCTGATATTAATGATCTATCCCAAGGAAAATCCTGAAAACCCCCTTTCATTGATATGCACTTGTATGGTAATTAGTGTTGAGCAAATCGAAGCATCCGAATCGGATTTCGATCCGAAGTTTAGGAAAAATTACATTCACTACAAAGCTGATTTCCCTAGCACTTCATAGTATTTCATCGTATTCTTCTAAAATGATTGCTGCACATATTAAAAAGTGAAATTAAGAAACCCAGGAAAGCAATATGACCTATAATGCTGCGCAGCCAGCCAATCAACAGATAGCAATCCCTTGTGATGTCACAGCCCTATAAAAATTCTCATCCCATGCGATCTCTGCCATTTCACTGTGAGCTGAGATTAGGGAGAGATGTGACAAGCGCTTATGCACTAGGGACAGTGTCGCAGAAAGCTGTTAATTGTAGAATATTGATCGGGAGAGTGCAGGGACATTGTAGAGAGATCATCGGGAGAGTATTTATACACTGTAGGGAGAGCATAGGGAGACTGCAGGGACAGTGCAGGTTGAGTGTAACCACTGTGTGCATCTTGTTCCTCTGCTACAATCTAATTTAATTATTTAGTTTACATATAGAATTATTGTGACTCGGTATTAAAGGGTGGGCCAGCCTAATATATCGCCGTCTGCATCTTGTTGGACTGCTGGCACACTCGCAGTTAGTCCTCCTGCACACGACCATTTTTTTTTTCCGTTTATGGGCCGTTTTTTGTATTCGGTATACGGTCCGTATACGGAACCATTCATTTCAATGGTTCCGCAAAAAAACGGAATGTACTCCGTATGTCTTCCGTATCGGTTCCGTTTTTGCGGAACCATCTATTGAAAATTTTATGCCCAGCCCAATTGTTTCTATGTAATTACTGTATACTGTATATGCCATACGGAAAAACGGAATGGAAACGGAAACACAACGGAAACAAAAAATGGAACGGATCCGTGAAAAACGGACCGCAAAACACTGAAAAAGCCATACGGTCGTGTGCAGGAGGCCTTAGGCTCCATTCACACGTCCGTGGTGTGTTGCGGACCCGCAAATTGCGGATCCGCAACACACCCACCCGGAACCCCTATAGAAATACCTATTGTTGTCCGCAAGCTGTGGACAAGAATAGGACATGTTCTATCTTTTGCGGAGCTGCGGACCTGAAGATCGGGGCCGCGCTCCGCAAATGTGGATGCTGACAGCACATTGGGTGCTGTCTGCATCCATTCCGTCCCCATAGAAAATGAATGGGTCCGCACCCGTTCCGCAAAATTGCGGGAACGGATGCGGACCCATTTGCGGACGTGTGAATGGAGCCTTAATCTGTTAGTTTATATACAGAATTACTGTGCCTCAGTATTAAAGGGCAGTATTAAAGGGCGTCATTTTGTTCAACTGCTGACACAATCCCTCAGGAGACTGCAGGCCACAACAGCATAATTTGCATATTGTGCAACGCACCTAACCAGCAAAACCCAATACCAGTAACAGCCCCTGTTTGGCCAACATATTAGGCTACTTTCACACTAGCGTTCGGGGTTCCGCTTGTGAGTTCCGTTTGAAGGCTCTCACAAGCGGCTCCGAACGCATCCGTCCAGCCCCAATGCATTCTGAGTGTATGCGGATCCGCTCAGAATGCCTCAGTCTGGCTCCGCTTGGCCTCCGTTCCGCGCAGCAGGCGGACACCCGAACGCAGCTTGCAGCGTTCGGGTGTCCGCCTGGCCGTGCGGAGGCTAACGGATCCGTCCAGACTTACAATGTAAGTCAATGGGGACGGATCGGTTTGAAGTTGACACAATATGGTGCAATTTTCAAACGGATCCCTCCCCATTGACTTTCAATGTAATGCAAAGTGTGGACGGATCCGTCTGACTAACTTTCACACTTAGATTTTTTTCTGAATTATAATGCAGACGGATCCGTTCTGAACGGATCCCAACGTCTGCATTATAGGAGCGGATCCGTCTGTGCAGACACCAGATGGATCCGCTCCGAACGCAAGTGTGAAAGTAGCCTTATATGGCGACTACTAGTTTTCAGACTCCTGTCCCTTATGGCAATAATCCTGCGGCCATGTTTGATCCATCATCATGTTCAGCCCATCTGGTATTAATTGTAATATTAGTTTAAACGAAATACCCTCTAGTTCATAGTATATAGTTGTATAGTTTTCAATTTTACACTTGAAATATGGAAATATGTTTACTTTGCTGTAAGAGGGCTTGTTTTTGCAGGACAAAATTTAAATCTTATTAGTACCTTTTTATGGTACGTATGACTTTTTTACTTTTTTATTTTTTTCCATTACAGTCATCAGCGCACATGAAATTTTTATTAATATTTTAATAGTTCAGACATTTCCGAACAAGGTGATACCTAATGTTTTTTTTCTGTCCTTATATGTTTATATGTAATTTTTATTTAGTTTTTACTTTTAAAGGTACAACTTTTAACCCCCTTATTGGGATAGAACATGTGATCTTTTGATCCCTTGTCCTATTCACCCTAATAAAGATCTATTAGGGTGAATAGTATTTTGACAGGCTCCTTTCTGACCTGTGTCTTATGTAATTCTTGACGTACAAAAAGTTATGGTAACAAAAATGTAAAATTTAAAGAGCACTCTGATAGCTGTAGGTAAAACTGCATACGTTTTCATGCAGTTGTGGTTTTTAGAGTTGATACACATTTATTTAAAGTGTTACTGTCATGTTTTCATAAAATAATCTATTTGAGCATATGCTACTGCAGCAGCGTTATGCATAGAGCAATCTTTAGTTTCTTCACAAACCACTGCTTTCCTTGAGCTTTTTCCTTAGTTACTGTTGTTTTGAACCCTACAATATAAAGATCTTCTCAAGATGGCTCCTCAGTTCTCTGAGGCCAAAATTGCCTTCCCTCACTTCCCATACACACTTGCTTTAGCCAGCAGCTTCCTGTCAGCCAATCATATCGGACTACTGAGAGACACGCCTCCTTAATCTGAAGCCTAATACTATCTACACACAGGCATGCAGTGTGGAGGACCGCCTCTCTGTCTTCTGTTTACTCTGAAGGGAAGACAGAAAAGACATAGCAACGGTCTTTTAAACCCTTCAGGACACTGCCATTTTTCACCTTAATGACCAGGCCATTATTTGCAAATCTGACATGTGTCACTTTATGTGGTGATAACTTTATAATGCTTTTACTTATCCAGGCCATTCTGAGATTGTTTTCTCGTCACATATTGTACTTCATGACAGTGGTAAAATTGAGTCAAAAAAATTATTTTTATTTATAAAAAAATGCCAAATTTACCCAAAATTTGGAAAATTAGCAAATTTCCAGATTTCAATTTCTCTACTTTTATAATAGATAGTAATACCTCCAAAAATAGTTATTACATTACATTCCCCATATGTCTACTTCATTTTTAGATAATTTTGTGAATGCCATTTGATTTTTGGGGACGTTAGAAGGCTTAGAAATTTAGAAGCAAATCTTGAAATTTTTCAGAAAATTTCTAAAACCCACTTTTTCAGGACAAGTTCAGGTCTCAAGTCACTTTGTGAGGCTTACATAATAGAAACCACACAAAAATTACCCCATTTTGGAAAGTACACCCCTGAAGGTATTCAAAACTGATTTTACAAACTTTGTTAACCCTTTAGGTGTTCCACAAGAATTAATGGAAAATAGAGATAAAATTTCTAAATTGCACTTTTTTGGCAGATTTTCCATTTGAATCCATTTTTTCCAGCTACAAAGCAAGGGTTAACAGCCAAACAAAACTCAATATTTATGGCCCCGATTCTGTAGTTCACAGAAACACCCCATATGTGGTCGTAAACTGCTGTACGGGCACACGGTATTGCGCAGAAGGAAAGGAACACCATATGGTTTTTGGAAAGCAGATTTTAATGGGATAATTTTAAGCTGCCATGTCACATTTGAAGACCGCCTGATGCACCCCTAGAGTGGAAACTCCAAAAAAGTGACATCATTTTAGAAACTACACCCTTCAATCTATACAAAACTGATTTAACAACTTTGTTAACCCTTTAGGTGTTCCACAAGAATTAATGGACAATAGAGATAACATTTCTGTAGTACAGAAATACCCCATATGTGGTCGTAAACTGCTGTAGATGGCATTGTGCAGAAGGAAAGGAACGCCATGTGGTTTTTGGAAGGCAGATTTTGCTGGACTGTTTTTTTTACACCATCTCCCATTTGAAGCCCCCCTGATGCACCCCTAGAGTAGAAACTCAAAAATGTTACCCCATTTTGGAAACTACGGGATAAGGTGGCAGTTTTGTTGGTACTATTTTAGGGTATATATGATAGGGTAACAAGGGTAACAAGAAATAGCTGTTTTGGCACAGTTTTTATTTTTTGCTATTTACAAAATTCATCTGACAGGTTAGATCATGTGGTATTTTTATAGAGCAGGTTGTTACGGACAATACCAAATATGACTATGCTTGTTTGTTTCAGTTTTACATAACAAAGCATTTTTGAAAAAAAAAAGATTTTTGAGTGTCTCCACATTCTGAAAGCCTGAAAGTTTTATTTATTTTTTGGGCGAATGTCTTGTGTAGGGGCTCATTTTTTTCGGGATGAGATGACTGTTTGATTGGTACTGTTATAGGGTGCATATGACTTTTTGATCGCTTGCTATTATACTTTTTGTGACGTAAGGTGACAAAAAATGGCTTTTTTTACACCGTTTTTATATATTTTGTTTTACGGTGGTCATCTGAGGGGTTAGGTCATGTGCTATTTTTATAGATCAGGTTGTTATGGACGCGGCAATACCTAATACGTATACTTTTTTAAATTTAATTAAATTTTACACAATAACAGCATTTTTGAAACAAAAAAAAACATGTTTTAGTGTCTCCATATTCTGAGCCATATTTTTTGGGCGATTGTATTAGGTAGAGGCTAATTTTTTGCGGGATGAGGTGACGGTTAGATTGGTACTATTTTGGGGGTATACGCCTTTTTGATCGCTTGGTGTTGGACTTTTAGTGATGTAAGGTGACCAAATTTTTTTATTTAGCACAGTTTTTATTTCATTTTTTGAACGTTGTTCACCTGAAGAGTTAGGTCATGTGATAGTTTTATAGAGCCGGTCGATTTGGACGCGCCGATACCTAATAAGTGTACTTTTCTTTTTTTCCCTATTTTTTTCCCTTTATTTTGGCAAAAGGATATTTTTATTTTTTACTTGAAACTTAAAAGAAAATTGGGGAAAACTATTTTTGTAACTTTTTTTTAACTTTATTTTTTGTCCCACTCTGGGAGTTAAACTTTTGGGGGTCTGATTCCCTTTACAATGCATGACAATACTTCTGTATTACAAAAAACAAAATGGCTGCACACCGTTATATATACAAACAATAGAGTTAAGAAATGGGGGTCATTCTAAATAAAAGTGGTACAATACCGACTATAAATGAGTAATGGAAGCTCTTAGCGCACATACGTGTTGGGCCCATCTACCAGGTGTCAAGGTGGCTTCCGTAGATGGGTCCCTATGACTAAATATACTGCCTCACTTTGGACTTACTTAAGCCTACAATATTCAGGGCAGTGTGGGAACCAGCTATATACGTACTCTGCTCAGAAGTCCCAGGTAGATGGGCGTGTTCAGTCTAAAAGAGGTGCTACCTCTTTTAGACTGAACACGGCCATCTACCTGGGACTTCTAAGCAGAGTTCGTTCGTAGCTTGTTCCTACACTGCCCTGAATATTGTAGGCTTAAAGGGGTTGTCCAGGTTCAGAGCTGAACCCGGACATTCCCTTATTTGCACCCCGGCAGCATCCCTGAGCCTAGCTTCGGAGCTAAATCGCGCAGGGCATGGGCTCTTTTGTTTTCAATAACACACTGCCGGGAGCTAACTTCCGCCCGGCAGTGTGTTTGGTGACGTCAAAGTGTGTTTGGTAAGTCCAAAGGGAGGCAGTATATTTAGCGATAGGGACCCATCTGCGGAAGCCAGACACGTATGTGCGCTAAGAGGTTCCATTACTCATTTATAGTCGGTATTGTACCACTTTTATTTAGAATGACCCCCATTTCTTAGCTCTATTGTTTGTATATATAACGGTGTGCAGCCATTTCGTTTTTTGTAATTATGTTTGCTTCATGGATATGCACCTGTGATTCTGAAGGTTCTAGTCTAAATTTTCTTGCAATACTTTTGTATTGTAATGCATTGGCTGTAAGTGTATTACACACTGTAATACACTTACAGCTTCCTGCCTGTGAGATCCAGGGGGCTGGATCTTACAGGCTCTCCTGGAAGGCAGCCACGATGCCTAAGGAAGGTATCGTTCTGCCTTTCATGCCATCGGATCCCCGTCACAGCAGCACGGGGACCCGATGGCAGCTAGAATACCCGCAAGGACATCGCATGTGCCGCGGTCAGCGCTGACCCCAGGACATCAAGGGTTAATGCACCAGGCGCATGCAGCAGGGGTCCGGCTATCAGTGACTGCCGGACCCCTGCCGCGGATCGGGTGGGTGCAGGAGATGTCACGGACATCTGCGCCGTGCATGTACGCCGCGGGTCCTCTACTGGTTAAGGGAGCAGTGGAAATGGACACTAATGAAAGATGTTATTATAAGTTAATTACAGATTTTTTGACAGATCATTGACAGACTAACTCAGGTAAACATGCTCTAATAAACTAGCAAATAAAAAATATGACAGTTACACTTTAATGTTTCTCACATGTATAAACTGAAACCATGGCAAAAAATGTATGAACCCAACCACAACAGGAAACCAAGTTGAAAGCATTTCTCACCTGCTGTGCGCTCTCATGAAGTATATACTACTTTGCCCACTTTCCAGCTGGTGACTTACCTTTTCTGTATGCTATACCCAATAATATAAAACCTACAGTATTAGTTGAGGTGTAATTAAAGCAGCATCAAAACTACATGGAATCCTGGCAGAGGCACAATTTGTTCTTTCAGCTCTATTTAGTTTTTTTTCATTGCTTGGTCAAATGTGTGTACATCATCCTGTATATACACAGTCGAGTCACATTATTATGACCACCAGCTAATATCCAGAGTAACCGCTGTATGCAGCACAGACAGCAGCTAAACAGGATGGAAGTAACTCAATAAGGTCCTGGTAGGTTGTCACAAGTATCAGGAGCCATGCTGACTGCAGTGCTCCCACAGCTGCTGGAGAATGGGTGGGTTAGGATCCATACAGCGAACACGAAGATAAAGGTGCTCCTATAGGTGCTCATTTGGATTAAATTCTGGGGAATAAGGGGGCCAGGGTGGCACCCGGGGTGGGTCATTTCTCTGGCACCCCCCCCCCCCAATACTTAACCACATACCTCTTACATTCAGGGACATCTTCTGTCATGTAGACCTTCTCTTTCCTCTTCTCCTCCGCCATGACAAATTCTTTCAGCCACATCTCGTCTCTACAGAGTTTGTAACACAGACACGTTAGATTTCTCAATTTTTCCATCAACCTCGCCTGTCCCCACAGTGTCATCATGCTGCCACTCCCAATACTGTGCCCGTTGTTTTCCCCAATGTCCCAGTTACTATACTGCTGAAAAAATAGTGACCCTAATAGACATAATTGGGGTAATTTATCAAACTGGTGCAAAGTAGAACTGGATTTCAAAAAGAGCTGTCAAAAATGAAAGGTGGAATCTGATTGGCTGCTATGGGCAACTAAGCCAGTTCTACTTTACATTAGTTTGATAAATTACCCCAAATGTCCCTATAGTGTCTACAGCAGCTATAATGTCCCCTAGAGTGCCCCCAGTAATAATAACAACCTATATTGTGCTCCAGGTAATAATCCCTGTATAGTGTCCCCAGAAATAATATAATAGCCCCTACAGTGCCTCCCCAATAGCAACGTCCCCCACGATGCCCCCCACACAGTAGTGTCCCCACACTGCCCCCCACACAGTAGTGTCCCCCAAACTGCCCCCCACACTGCCCCTCACACAGTAGTGTCCCCACACTGCCCCCACACAGTAGTGTCCCCACACTGCCCCCACACAGTAGTGTCCCCCACACTGCCCCCCCACACAGTAGTGTCCCCCACACTGCCCCCACACAGCAGTGTCCCCCACACTGCCCCCCACACAGTTGTGTCCCCCACACTGCCCCCCACACAGTAGTATCCCCCACACTGCCCCCCACACAGTAGTGTCCCCCACACTGCCCCCCACACAGTAGTGTCCCCCCACACTGCCCCCCACACAGTAGTGTCCCCCACACTGCCCCCCACACAGTAGTGTCCCCCACACTGCCCCCCACACAGTAGTATCCCCCACACTGCCCCCCACACAGTAGTGTCCCCCACACTGCCCCCCACACAGTAGTGTCCCCCACACTGCCCGCACACAGTAGTGTCCCCCACACTGCTCCCCACACAGTAGTGTCCCCCACACTGCCCCCACACAGTAGTGTCCCCCACAATGCCCCCCACACAGTAGTGTCCCCCACACTGCCCCCCACACAGTAGTGTCCCCCACACTGCCTCCCACACAGTAGTGTCCCCCACGCTGCCCCCATACAGTAGTGTCCCCCATGCTGCCCCCTCACAGTAGTGTCCCCCACATTGCCCATATAGTAATTTCCCCCCCACATAGTAATCCCTCGCATAATAATTTGCCCCCACACAGTATCCCACCATATTCCCCCCCCACGTCCTCCTGTGTGCACCCCCCTCATGTCCCCCAAAGTTGGCACATAAAATCAAATAAAAAAATTTGCCCCACACAGTATCCCACCATATTTTCCCCCCACATGTCCTCCTGTGTGCACGTCCGCCAGCGCTGGGATTTCACTACCGCATAGGCCTGTAGCCTATGGCTGTGATCGGCAGCGGGGCAGGGAACTATGCGCTCCGCTCCCTGCCCCGCCGCAGTATGTGGGTGTCAGCGCTTCAGCAATGAGTGCTTCCATCTGTATTGATGAAAGCGCTCATTGATTCTGGGCCTGCTGGCACCCCCATGAGAGCCGGCACCCGGGGCGGACTGTGTGTGGGGGACACTACAGTTCAGGACGGAGTTGTTACGGGTTGCGTATGAGATTCCGATGGCTGGACACCTAGGGGTCGCTAAGACAAAGGCCAGATTAGCCCAGATGGGGGCCGATGTGGTTGCCTACTGCCGTTCATGTGACACCTGCCAGCGGGTGGGGAAGGTGGGGTGGCGCCCCAAAGCCCCACTGGTAACTCTGCCCATAATTGAAGAGCCTTTCAGGAGGGTGGCTGTGGATCTGATTGGACCGCTTTCCATTTCCAGCAGCTCCGGGAAATGCTTCATATTGACGGTAGTAGACTACGCCTCCCGGTACCCGGAGGCGGTAGCCTTGTCATACATTCAGGCCGACAAGGTGGCCACCGCTGTGCTGGGGAATTTCTCCAGAGTGGTCTTTCCCTAGGAAATGCTCACCGACCGGGTGACCCAGTTCATGTCGCAATTGATGGAGTCCCTCTGTAGGCAAACACAGGTGCAACATCTGGTGACCAGCCCATACCACCCACATACCAACGGCCTGTGTGAATGGTTTAATGGCACCTTAAAGCAGATGCTTAAGATGCGGTAGCGGTACCTCCCACATCTACTGCTTGCCTACCGAGAGGTCCCACAGGCCTCCACGGGGTTCTCCCCCTTCGAGCTCCTGTACGGGCGACGTGTGCGGGGCCCCCTGGCTCTGGTGAAAGAGGCCTGGAACGGAGATGTAGCCACCCCTGGAGTGTCGGTCGTCGAGTATGTCATGCGCTTCCAGGACAAGATGCAGGCCTTGTCGCAGCTGGTGCATGATAGTATGGAGCGGGCCCAGGCCGACCAGAAGTGATGGTACAACCAGAATGCTTGAGAGAGAACCTACCAGGTGGGTCAAAAGTTATGGATACTGGTCCCCGTACCTCAGGACAAGCTTCAGGCAGCCTGGGAAGGCCCATACCTCGTGCATCAGCGCCTCAATGTCGTGACGTACCTGGTCACCCTGGACCACGCCCGAGGAAGGCAGAAAGCCTTCCACGTGAACATGATGAAGGCACATCATAAGAGGGAGGCATGTGCCCTCCCTGTCTGCAACCTCCCCAAAGAGGGGGAGGAGGAAACCCTCCTGGACATTCTCGCCCAGGTGAAGGCGGGTGGGTCCATAGACGATGTGGAGGTGGGCCAACAGCTCTAGAAGGACCAATGATCCCAGCTATGGGCCACCCTTCACCCCTTCCGGGAGTTGTTCAGCAACAAGCCCGGAAGGACGGAGTTGGCCGTCCATCACGTGGACACTAGGGATCACCCCCCAATCCGGCGTTCAGCATATTGGGATTCCTTGGAGGTGCAGCAGCACATGCGCCAGGAGATTGACGAGATTCTGAAGCTGGGGGTCATCCAGGCATCCAACAGCACTTGGGCCTCGCCTGTGGTCCTCGTCCCAACGAAGGACCGGACCACCCGGTTCTGCATGGACTACAGGGGACTCAACGCTGTCTCGGTCACCGATGCGTACCCTATGCCAGGCATCGATGACCTGCTCGATCAATTGATGAGGCCCAGTACCTGACCCATGAGGTGTGGATGGTCAACACGCTGCTTAATGGACTTGAAGAGTACGCGGCCGCGTACCTGGATGACATTTCCGTCTTCAGTCCCACATGGGAGGATCACCTACAGCACCTGACGCAGGTGCTGGGGAAGATCCACCAGGCAGGCTTGACCATCAAGCCGGAAAAGTGCCAGCTGGGCATGAGCGAGGTCCACTACCTGGGGCACCGGGTAGGCCCTGAAGCCAGAGCCCAGGAAAGTGGATGCTATCGCATCCTGGCCCACCCCGAGGATCAAAAAACAGGTGATGTCCTTCCTGGGCACTGCCGGGTACTATAGGAGGTTTGTCCCCCACTATAGTAGCCTGGCGAAGCCCTTGACGGACCTCACCAAGAAGAAGCTGCCCTCCGCAGTCGATTGGACAAACGACTGTGAGGCGGCCTTCCGGGCGCTGAAGGCTGCCCTCTCGAGCTTCCCTTTACTACAGGCAGCCGACTTCACGCGGCCGTTTATAGTACAGACTGATGCCAGTGATTTTGGCCTTGGTGCCGTACTCAGCCAGGTCGACACTACGGGCCAGGAACACCCCGTTCTGTACCTGAGTCAGAAGCTCCTGCCGAGGGAGGTGGCGTACTCCACAATGGAGAAGGAGTGCCTGGCCATTGTCTGGGCACTGCATCGGTTGCAGCCGTATTTATATGGGCGCCGCTTCACTGTGGAGACCGACCACAACCCCCTCAGCTGGTTAAACACTGCATGAGGGACGAACGGGAGGCTGCTACGCTGGAGCCTAGCTCTCCAGCAGTATCACTTGACCATTCGCCACAAGAAGGACTGTGACCACGGGAACGCCGATGGGCTATTCTTCACAATTTGAAGAATAATTATTTTATGGGGCACTTTTTTATATATACAGTACATGTGGTCTTGGATGTTTTTTATTATGTTTCTGGCAATTATTATATGTGACAATGAACTAAGACTGTTGTATTGATGTCAAATGGCATGTGACTATAGCAAATGATATAAATAGAAAGGGTTACAGTTAGAGATGAGCAAATTTCATATTTTGAAATTCGTTTAAGCTTCGTTTGGTGGTAAAAGCAGAATTGTCCTCTCCTGCATAACGGAAATGGGACGGATCCGTTATGCAGGCCATAGACGACTTTTATCACAGAATGAATAATGGAAATGCCTTTAAAGGCATTCCGTTATGCATTCCTTCATAGGATTACGTTATGGTCCGTGGTAACGCAATCCATAATGAAATTCTGCTTTTACCACCAAACGAAACGTGAACGAATTTCATAACATGAAATTCGCTCATCTCTAGTTACAGTATGTAACATTCTGTACATTAATGTATTAACAAAGTATTACCTAACATTAACAGTATCCCATTTTCTCTATATTGGTGGTTATCAAGAATGTTGTAAATAAGGAGAGCAGAGCCCTGAGAACTTGATGTTCACATGACTGCTCAGACCTCTGATCACTGACATGTCCCTACTGCTAGGCAAAGCCGTCCCTCTTACTCAGTAACCTCAGGGCTACAGCCTGGCATGTGTCAGCTGGCGTAGGACTTTATTCCAAATTTCTTACCTCAAAGAGTGACATAGAGGCCAGGAGGTAAAATACACTGGGCAATAATAAATGGCTTGGGACATACAGCTATAACGTATTTTCTTTTCTATTCTGCATTTTACAGATTTTCCTGCTTGCCATAAAACCATGAGTCAAGCATATCTTGGCATGGTTTAATTGGTGTGAAATTGATTTAAGTTATAGAAAAATATATTTGTTGTATACATGGGGAGGTGACCTGCAATGGGATATCTCTTATATGTCAACATTACCTGGAAGTCTGTAAGACTCTGGGATTCTGCAGTTGAAGCGGTTGTGCAGTAGGTTAATGTGGATGATCTATCTGCAGAATAGGTCAACAATATCAGATCAGCGGGCTTCCAGTTCCCGATAAGCTGAATGATACGAGCAGTAATTGCAATGTGCCGTCTCTACAAAGGCGATGAAGTGCAAGTAATTTTGAAGACGAAATAGCAGAGATGGAGGTACTGGGAGTCGGATCAAAGTCAATCTGATTTTGACGACCTTTCCTCAGACTAGGCCATCAATATTAACCAATAGCACAACCTCTTTAAATTACTGTGTATATTCAACTGTCTACTGTTATTGGTTTTGTATGGGGTGCAGTGGTGTAGTATGAGATGCTGTTTGTACGCAATGTATTTTGTGACACAAAATAAATGTACACAGAATTAATTGTGTCTTTACACAAACCTTTTTGTTGCACAGAATGTCATTTTGTAGCACATGATATCATTTTGACACACAAATTGTAATTTTTTTGCATAGAATGTGATTTTGATGCACAGAATTCATTTTGTTACACAGAATGTCATTTGTCTACAAAATACACTGTAAACGAATTGCGCCCCATTATGGAGAAGATATTTTTGTCCAGTGTGGTGCATATGGTGCATGGACCATGTGACCCTCTTAGGAACAGTCCTTGGGCAGTCATAAGTAACCCCAATGTATCCATGAAGTCAACTGAGGCATGGTGCTGGTGAGCAAGGAGACCATGTGCCAGTGTAGCAGGTGAGGTAACGGATGTGGACTGAGTGGGTTGTCTGTGGTGGAATGTTTGGTAGATGAGCTGAAAAAATACCAAAGGGACTGGCGGCTTACATAACAAGTGCTGTACCATTCTTTGTTGGAGAAGTGTTCTGTTTGTAGCTAAAGTTGTAAGTTGTCACGGCTGTATGTGAGCAACAAGAGTATACACAGTAAAAAGAGCTACTGACCGGACCCAAACTAGGGAGGATAAAGGGTGACCCCTGTCAGACCCTCAAAGCTCTCCCTATGCTGCTAAAGCACATGCCCGGATCCAAATGGCGGAACGAGGCATGCCCGCGTACCTAAGACTGATGACCACTGTAACCCCTACAATAGTGGAAGGGGCACGGCCACCGGTGCCCTGCTCAGTATATGGAGGGAACCGTGGCCACCTCAGATCCAGTCAGAAAATAACCAGGTACACAACAATGTCTGCACACTTAGCTGAAGGAGCTGCAGCCGCAGAGAAGATGGATCCAAGGACAGCTGGCAATATCCGGAGTGCTTGCTGCAGCAGAACATAGTTCCAGTGAACTGATAGCTATAAGTGAAGATACTCAAGCAAGAGCTACAACTGAAATGAGAAATATAATCCACGCCCTACAATAGGAGGAGGGGTGATTTAAAGGCAGGGAAATCAAACGCAGGAGGAACAGCTGGGAGGAAGGAAACAGAAAGTAAAGACTTCATCACAGGGGCGGAGAAACAGAGCAGTGATAACTCCTCCAAGCTCTGGTAGTGACATCATCACAGGGGTGGAGAAACAGAGCTGTGAGAACGTCTCAAAGCTCTGGTAGTGACAGTACCCCCCCCTCTACGGGTGGACTCCGGACACCCAGGACCCACCTTCTCAGGATGAGCCCTATGAAATGCTCTGATGAGGCGAGTGGCTTTAATGTCCGACACCGGATCCCACATCCTCTCCTCAGGACCATAACCCTTCCAATGAACGAGGTATTGAAGAGAACCGCGGACAATGCGAGAGTCCACAATTCTGGAAACCTCAAACTCCAGATTGCCATCAACCAAAATCGGAGGAGGAGGCAAAGAGGAGGGTACCGTGGGCTGGACATATGGTTTTAAGAGAGATCTGTGAAATACATTATGTATCTTCCAAACCTGTGGAAGATCAAGACGGATGGCAACAGGATTGATGACTGACAAGATTTTATAAGGAAAATGCAAATGTGATCGCACACTACATCCAGCACTCTGCCCTCCATGCTGGATGAGACATTGGTTTATATTTTGGCCAAAGCATAGTAAGCCACTCACCGCGTCAAGGCCGTCTCAATTGAGTGGTCCCTAACTCTTGTTCCTACCTGTTTATGGGCCATGACAGCCACTTGCATGCTGACCTGCATTCCCTGGATTTTATGTGGCTGTCATGGCCCATAAACAGGTAGGAACAAGAGTTAGGGACCACTCAATTGAGACGGCCTTGACGCGGTGAGTGGCTTACTATGCTTTGGCCAAAATATAAACCAATGTCTCATCCAGCATGGAGGGCAGAGTGCTGGATGTAGTGTGCGATCACATTTGCATTTTCCGTTTGTATATGTATTTCGCCATAGTGATCTGCACCTACAGGCAGGTTGTGCTGACTCAACCCCCTATTTTTTTCTTTGTAGTATATATTGGAGGCGTGGCGATCTCCTTGGAGTCATTGCACACCTGACCAGTTAATCTGTCCTGGAGGCTGGTTTTAAAGTCAGTATAAAACTGAGTCTGCTTATATAGAACCTACCATTAGCCATCTGGCTCCAGGAGAAGTATATGGTGGGTTCAGCATGCATGTTGGTACTTGCATCCCTGGATCCGATGAAAGCTGTAATGGCACCGGACGGGGTTACAAGCAAAGTGTACTTGGCTTGCATGCTGACCTGCATTCCCTGGATTTTATGTGGCTG
Organism: Bufo bufo; assembly: GCF_905171765.1. Lineage (NCBI taxonomy): Eukaryota > Metazoa > Chordata > Amphibia > Anura > Bufonidae > Bufo > Bufo bufo. The sequence continues at coordinate 218,298,317 of NC_053394.1, forward strand.
TCATGGCCCATAAACAGGTAGGAACAAGAGTTAGGGACCACTCAATTGAGACGGCCTTGACGCGGTGAGTGGCTTACTATGCTTTGGCCAAAATATAAACCAATGTCTCATCCAGCATGGAGGGCAGAGTGCTGGATGTAGTGTGCGATCACATTTGCATTTTCCGTTTGTATATGTATTTCGCCATAGTGATCTGCACCTACAGGCAGGTTGTGCTGACTCAACCCCCTATTTTTTTCTTTGTAGTATATATTGGAGGCGTGGCGATCTCCTTGGAGTCATTGCACACCTGACCAGTTAATCTGTCCTGGAGGCTGGTTTTAAAGTCAGTATAAAACTGAGTCTGCTTATATAGAACCTACCATTAGCCATCTGGCTCCAGGAGAAGTATATGGTGGGTTCAGCATGCATGTTGGTACTTGCATCCCTGGATCCGATGAAAGCTGTAATGGCACCGGACGGGGTTACAAGCAAAGTGTACTTGGCTTGCATGCTGACCTGCATTCCCTGGATTTTATGTGGCTGTCATGGCCCATAAACAGGTAGGAACAAGAGTTAGGGACCACTCAATTGAGACGGCCTTGACGCGGTGAGTGGCTTACTATGCTTTGGCCAAAATATAAACCAATGTCTCATCCAGCATGGAGGGCAGAGTGCTGGATGTAGTGTGCGATCACATTTGCATTTTCCGTTTGTATATGTATTTCGCCATAGTGATCTGCACCTACAGGCAGGTTGTGCTGACTCAACCCCCTAAGATTTTATAAGGCACAATAAACTTGGGACCTAATTTCCAGGAGGGAACCTTCAGTTTAATATTTCTTGTAGACAACCACACCAGATCACCCACATTCAGGTCCGGACCAGGCACACGTCTCTTATCAGCCACACGCTTATACTTCTCACTCATCTTTCTAAGATTACTCTGAATCTTTTGCCAAATGGTAGACAAAGACGAGGAAAATCTCTCCTCCTCAGGTAAACCAGAAAGAGCCCCTCCCGAGAATGTCCCAAACTGCGGATGGAACCCATATGCACCAAAGAATGGTGACTTATCAGAAGATTCCTGACGACGGTTGTTCAGAGCAAACTCAGCAAGAGGGAGAAATGAACACCAATCCTCCTGGTTCTCTGCCACAAAACAGCGCAAATATGTCTCCAGATTCTGATTGAGGCGCTCAGTCTGACCATTCGACTGCGGGTGAAAAGCAGAAGAGAAGGACAGCCGAACCCCCAGGCGAGAACAGAAAGCCTTCCAGAACCTGGACACAAACTGTGTGCCTCTATCGGAAACAATATCAGAGGGAATGCCGTGCAATTTAACAATATGGTCGAAAAAAGCTTGCGCCAACGTTTTAGCATTGGGTAAACCAGGGAAAGGTACGAAATGAGCCATCTTGCTAAAACGGTCCACCACCACCAGGATCACCGACTTCCCCGAGGAACGAGGAAGATCCGTGATAAAGTCCATGGACAGGTGTGTCCAAGGACGGGAAGGTATGGGTAACGGGAGAAGGGAACCTGAAGGCCGTGAACGAGGGACCTTAGCGCGAGCGCACGTCTCACAAGCAGCCACAAAACCCTCCACCGACTTACGAAGAGCCGGCCACCAAAATTTCCGAGCAATGAGATCTACCGTGGCTCTACTCCCGGGGTGACCAGCAAGAACCGTATCATGATGCTCCTTGAAGAGTTTGTGACGTAGCTCAGGAGGCACGAACAACTTCCCAGAAGGACAACGGGCAGGTGCCTCAGTCTGGGCAGCCTGGACCTCGGCCTCCAAATCGGAATATAGAGCAGAAACAACTACCCCCTCCGCCAAAATGGGACCCGGGTCCTCAGAGTTTCCTCCTCCCGGAAAACAGCGAGAGAGAGCATCAGCCTTCACATTTTTGATCCCAGGTCGGAATGTAACGACAAAATTGAATCTGGAGAAGAACAGAGACCATCTGGCCTGTCTCGGATTCATACGCCTGGCCGACTCCAAGTATGCCAGATTCTTATGGTCGGTAAAAACGGTGATAGGGTGTCTGGCCCCCTCCAACCAATGGCGCCATTCCTCGAAAGCCAACTTGATGGCCAACAACTCCCTATCTCCCACATCATAGTTTCTCTCTGCCGGGGAGAGTTTTTTAGAGAAAAAGGCACAGGGTCGCCATTTGGCAGGAGAAGGGCCCTGGGACAAAACTGGACCCACACCCACCTCGGAAGCATCCACCTCAACAATAAAAGGTAAGGAAACATCGGGATGCACCAAGACGGGAGCAGACGCAAAACTCTCTTTAATCTTAGAAAAGGCTGCAAGCGCCTCCTCCGACCAAGAGGAAAAATCCGCCCCCTTTTTTGTCATGTCAGTAAGGGGTTTGACAACAGAGGAATAATTCAAAATGAACTTTCTGTAATAGTTCGCAAAACCCAGAAAGCGCATCAATGCCTTCTGATTCTCAGGAAGCTCCCACTCAAGTACAGCACGGACCTTCTCCGGATCCATGCGAAAACCAGAAGCAGAGAGGAGAAAACCCAGAAATTGAATCTCCGATACCATAAAAAGACATTTCTCCAGCTTGGCGTACAATTTATTTTCCCGCAGAATCTGCAGAACCTGAAAAAGATGATCCTGATGGGTCTGAACATCAGGGGAAAAAATCAAAATATCATCAAGATACACCAATACAAATTTCCCCATTAAATGGTAGAAAATATTATTAACAAAATGCTGAAAGACGGCCGGAGCATTCATCAGGCCGAAAGGCATAGCGAGATTCTCGAAATGCCCGTTAGGGGTATTAAAGGCCGTTTTCCATTCATCCCCCTCTCTGACCCTGACCAGGTTGTATGCGCCTCTCAAATCCAATTTGGAAAACACCTTGGCCCCAACAATTTGGTTGAAGAGGTCCGGGATCAGAGGAAGGGGATAGGGATCGCGAATCGTGATACGGTTCAGCTTCCTTAAATCTAGGCAAGGTCTCAGAGAGCCATCTTTTTTTTTAACAAAAAAAAAACCCGCGGCCACAGGTGACTTTGAGGGACGAATATGCCCCTTCTCGAGACTCTCGGAGATATAAGTTCGCATTGCGATTCTTTCCGGTTGTGAGAGATTGTAGAGGCGTGCTTTTGGCAGCTTGGCGCCGGGAATGAGGTTAATGGGACAGTCAAACTCCCAGTGAGGAGGTAGCTCCTGAACACCGCTCTCGGAAAACACGTCCGAGAAATCAGAGAGAAATGATGGCACAGTTTTAGTAGACACCTCTGCAAAAGTCGCTGTGAGACAATTCTCTCTACAAAAGTCACTCCACTCATTTATTTGCCTTCCTTGCCAATCAATAGTGGGGTTATGTCTAGTGAGCCAGGGTAACCCCAAAACTAGAGGAGAAGGCAATCCGTTAAGGACAAAACAAGATATATCCTCCACATGAGTGTCACCTACAGCTAGCCGGATATTGTGAACAATGCCCTTCAGAGATCTCTGTGAGAGTGGAGCAGAGTCAATAGCAAAAACAGGTATATCCTTTTCTAATGTGCAAACCTGAAAACCATGCATGGCTACAAATTGAGTGTCAATAAGATTGACGGCCGCTCCACTATCGACAAAAATCTCACAAGAAATGACTTTGCTCTCTAGCGCCACCCTGGCAGACAGGAGAAAATGGGAACTGCAGGTCAGAGGAAAAGCATCAATTCCTACATCAACTTTGCCCAAAGTAGCAGATGAAGCAGAATTTGATGATTTACCTTTTGAGGTTTTTCTCTTATTATCGCTCTTAGTACAGTTCAAGAATCTCCTAGACGGACAAATATTTGCCAAATGACCTATGCCCCCAGAACAAAAACACACCATACTCTGAGGACTAAATCCTCTTTTATCAGGGGCAAGTCGACCTAGCTGTATGGGCTCCTCCTCAAAGGGGAGCGAGACAGGATGAGGCCCCTGCACACTGAATGAGTCCGCACCATTGCCCCTAGACTGACAATGGCTGGACAGAGAGGTCTTGTTTCTTTCTCTTAGACGCCTGTCAAGGCGTACCGCCAATGACATGGCAGACTCTAAGGACGTTGGTCTCTCATGGAAAGCAAACGCATCTTTCAATCTCTCTGAGAGACCATGACAGAACTGACTCCGGAGTGCAGCATCATTCCAACCTGAATCAGCTGCCCATCTCCGAAATTCAGAACAATAAAGCTCCGCAGACAGTTTGCTCTGGCATAAAACACGTAAGTTAGATTCGGCCAGAGCAACACAATCCGGGTCATCATATATCTTCCCCAGGGCCACAAAAAATCTTTCCATGGATCGAAGGGAGGGATCTCCTGATGGCAGCGAAAAAGCCCAAGTCTGAGCATTACCCCTGAGCAGGGAGATGACAATCCTCACCCTCTGCTCCTCCTTACCAGAGGAGTGGGGACACAAGCAAAAATGGAGTTTGCATGCCTCTCTGAAACGAACAAAATTCTCACTGCCCCCGGAGAACGTTTCCGGAAGCGAGACCTTTGGCTCGCAACAGACTCCATGAGCCGGAGCAGAGCCCAATGCTTGAAGCTGAGTCATAGATTGACGGAGATCCGCTACTTCCAAAGAAAGACCCTGCATGCGGTCAAGGAGGCCAGAAAGCGGATCCATGTCAAAAAAGGACGGTTTTGGTGGATTATAATGTCACGGCTGTATGTGAGCAACAAGAGTATACACAGTAAAAAGAGCTACTGACCGGACCCAAACTAGGGAGGATAAAGGGTGACCCCTGTCAGACCCTCAAAGCTCTCCCTATGCTGCTAAAGCACATGCCCGGATCCAAATGGCGGAACGAGGCATGCCCGCGTACCTAAGACTGATGACCACTGTAACCCCTACAATAGTGGAAGGGGCACGGCCACCGGTGCCCTGCTCAGTAAATGGAGGGAACCGTGGCCACCTCAGATCCAGTCAGAAAATAACCAGGTACACAACAATGTCTGCACACTTAGCTGAAGGAGCTGCAGCCGCAGAGAAGACGGATCCAAGGACAGCTGGCAATATCCGGAGTGCTTGCTGCAGCAGAACATAGGTCCAGTGAACTGATAGCTACAAGTGAAGATACTCAAGCAAGAGCTACAACTGAAATGAGAAATATAATCCACGCCCTACAATAGGAGGAGGGGTGATTTAAAGGCAGGGAAATCAAACGCAGGAGGAACAGCTGGGAGGAAGGAAACAGAAAGTAAAGACTTCATCACAGGGGCGGAGAAACAGAGCAGTGAGAACTCCTCCAAGCTCTGGTAGTGACATCATCACAGGGGTGGAGAAACAGAGCTGTGAGAACGTCTCAAAGCTCTGGTAGTGACATAAGTAAAGTGAACGCTGTTGATAATAGAGTTGAGCGAATTAAATCCAACAAAGTGGAATTCGATCCGAATTTCAGAATAAATTTGATTTGCGGCAAAGCTGTATTTCCTTGTGCTTCGTGGTAGCAAACTGATTTAACCTGAAATAGTGTAAAAAAAACAAAAAAAAAATCATACTTACCTCCCTTATTTACTAGCAACAAGAAGGCTGCCACCATCTTGATTAAAGATCTCGGCCATGACGACGTCATCTCGGGCCGTGCAAGATTTCGCACCAGATCTTTAAGCAAGATGGCGGCGGCTGGCCCGTCGTGAGCAAATGGAGGCGGTAAGTATGATAGAATATTTTTCCTGTTCATTTTAGGCCTCATGCACACGACAGTTGTTTTTCTCGGCCTCCGTTCTGTTTTTTTTTGTGGATAGGATGGGGACCTATTCATTTCAATGGGTCAGCCAAAAAATACTGATATTTCATCCGTTTGTGTTCTGCGTCCGTTGTCCGTGTTTCCCTTCCGCAAAAAAAATAGTGCATGTCCTACTTTTTTCACATTTGCGGACAAGGATAGGCATTTATTACAAGGGATCTGTGAAAAAAAACTGATCCTCCCCAAAAAATGGATTCCGCATCCGTTTTTTTTAGCGGACGCACAATTTGCGGACGCAAAAAACAACTGTTGTGTGCATGAGGCCTTACACTGTTTTTACTCTTAAATGCCGCTATCATGTATGAACACGGCATCTGAGAGGTACAATGATAGGGAGCGGCGCTATCACAGCTCCCTGTCATTTCACCCGCTACTTACAAAAAATATGCGTTTCGTAACAAAGTAATTCGTCACAAGACAAATTTTCTTGTAAAATTCAGCGAAGCAGCCGAATCAAATTTTCCAAAACTTCTCTCATCTACAGTTGAAAAGCCTCCCCCCAGTGTATACCTTCACTTCTTCCACATTCAGTACCTGGATTATCTGTGGCTCGCATGGGCCTTACGAGTCTAAGATTTGTTTCTTCTAGGAGGCTTCTATTGGTTTGTCAGCTGTCAAGTGACTGAAATTAAAGTTTCTGGGCAAAAGAGCACATCAACATGGGTGTTAAGCTGCATCTCATCAGACATATGAGCAATAAATATGGGCATGTCAAAAGAAACCATTAGGCTTTCAGCTGGCATATTTCATTTGTTTTAAAACTGATCAGCTGGGTATTACAACTGGGAGCGGTGGATGCGGGGCATTGTGCCTGTCATGATGGTGTTGCCTAAGAGCAGAAATCTAAATGGGAACACCTACAGTATACTAAGGACATCTTTCAAATTTCTCTGTGTAATGTTCTTCCTTGACAGTTACCCTTAAGGCTGGGTTCACACTTGAGCGTTTTACAGCGCGTTCAAACGCGCTGTAAAACGCTCAACACATGAAAACCAATGCTTCCCTATGGCCCTGGTTCTCACTTGAGCAATTTACAGCGCGTTTGAACGCGCTGAAAAACGCCCTACGCTCAAACAAGTTCTTGAGCTTCTTTGGGGCGTTTTGACGCGCGTTTGTGGCCATAGGACACTGCAGTCAATTACACAAACACGCGTCAAACGCGCGTTTACTATTGCAAGAAACGCGCATAAAAATGCGCGACAAAAACGCGCGTAAAACGCGCATATCAAATACGCTCAGGTCTGAACTCAGCCTAAAGGAAATGTGTCACCAAAAATGTTATCTGACACAATGGTTTGGAGGGGATAGTATTGACTTCTATGGGAGAAATTTCTAGGCATGCTCTACAGGGCCGATCCTACACGGGGTGCAGTGGGTGCCCCGCACCCCAGCACTGTCACCCTGGTGACAAGTGGGGGCGGCCGCGGCCGGCGGCAGGGCAGAGCAGGAGATGAGCGCCTCCATTGCGGAAGCGCTCATCTCCATAGTCATCTGTATTGCCGTCCTCAGGACGGCAATACAGATGCCTGTGCTGCGGCAGAGGAGGGAGAGGTGTGTCCCCTCCTGTTCCTCTGATAGGCTGCCGGCTTAGTGCTGGCAGCCTATCAGAGGCCGGTGCAGGCGGCGCGATGACGTCATCGCGTCGCCTGAGCCGTATAGCGAGGGACACAGACGGAAGAGGCGGCCTGCATCGCATCGCATTGCTGGAGGTAAGTATAAGTGTATTATTATTTTTTTTTTTTTTATATAGGTACAATACTGGGCTGGCACATGATAAGGGGGGCTACTGGGCTGGCACATAAGGGGGGCTACTGGGCTGGCACATAAGGGGGGACTACTGGGCTGGCACATGATAAGGGGGGCTACTGGGCTGGCACATGATAAGGGGGGACTACTGGGCTGGCACATGATAAGGGGGGACTACTGGGCTGGCACATGATCAGGGGGGACTACTGGGCTGGCACATGATAAGGGGGGCTACTGGCACATGATATGGGGGGCTACTGGCACATGATATGGGGGCACTCTAGCTACTGGCACATGATAATGGGGGGGATCTGGCTACTGGCACATGATATGGGGGGGGGGGCTCTGGCTACTGGCACATGATAAGGGGGGGGGCTCTGGCTACTGGCACATGATATGGGGGTCTACTGGCAGATGATAAGGGGGGCTACTGGCACATGATAAGGGGGCTACTGGCACATGATAAGGGGGTCTACTGGCACATGATAAGGGGGGCTACTGGCACATAGGGGGGCTACTGGCACATAAGGGGGGCTACTGGCACATGACATTTATTTTGACTTGTCAAAGCCGTTGACTAAGTTATTGTCAAAGCAAATTGGTGGGGCTGAAGTTGGGGGCTGAAGTTGTTGCCATAGAAACATTGTAAAGGGGAGGAGTTAGTAAGATAACCACGCCCATGTGGGGGCGCCAGAAATATTTCTGCACCCAGGCGCCTGTGACCCTAGGATCGGCCCTGATGCTCTATGTCCTGTGCAGAGGTATTTGTACAAGAAAAGGCTAGATAAACCTATTGTGAATGGTGGGTACTTTTTTTATCTATACAAAGAGATTATATAATTTCAGGCAGGATTAGAATGATAGATAAGCAGGTAACTGCAGTAAAGTGGTGCCTATTATTAGGCTTGACAATGGCAGAACTAACTGGATAGAGTGAGACTGTGCTGACACCCCAACTGTACCCTTACTGCAGACGGCTAGCAATTCATTCATAACCTCAAGTAGAAATATTAAAGGACTGGGACAACATAGAGTCATAAGAACAGATGCTCCAGAAATTATTACATGGGGAATGCATGTAGCTATTAAAATGGGCATGCCAGGAGAGGGGACAGGTCCTCTTTAAACACACACACTCTTGGTTCAATTTCATATGAAGCCAATTAATTGAAGTACGTAATCTACATATGTTTTCAAGTGTAAAAAGAAACCTACGCAGACTTCACAAACATTATGCAAATCTTGCCTTGAAACATTGGAACTCTTAAAATTGCTTAAAAATCCAGCTCTACTTTAGGATATTGAATGCATATACGTTCTATAGAAAAGGAATAGCGAGACATCAGGTGGATAAAATGATTTTATTTAATGTGCTTCCGTAAAAGAAGGGCCATTAACTTCCATTATTCATCCTTATCTCATTGTTTTACTGTTTATTTCAGCAAACCTAATTTGTACCAACCATTGGCTCTGCAGCTTTACCACACGGAGGGCCCGGAGGGGCTTGAAGAGGCTTAATTTGATTTTGTGGCTAATGCAACACTTTCTGCAGGCCTCTGAAACACCTAATGCTTATTACAAGGGCTATTTTTACTTTATAAACTGGTCTTTTCAATAAATAGAAATATGAGGGATCAGAGAGATATTATTTTTTACAAAGAAATATGCAATATTGTAATAAGAATTGTGACTGTAGAGCAGGTATTGCTCCGCTCCAGCAACATTCATCAATGTTATATATTGCTGCCCTGTTCTATAATATGGAGTTTATCTCTGAAATGGGAAAAGGTGGAAAAAGTGGTGTGACACCAGAGTTTTTGTGGCGTCACCAGAATCAATGAATTTTCATATAGTGTTAGTAAAGTGGACCTTATGATTAAAACATCTGTTTTCCTGTACTACAGGGCCAAGTAATCCATAAATCAAATGTATTAATTACATCCTCCTCGTCTATGACGTTTAGGCCTCATGCACACGACCGTATGTGTTTTGCAGTAGCAACTGAGGATTAGCAAAGCACGATTACCGACCGTGTGCATACCGTCCTTTCATTATATTTATAGAAATGTCTTATACTTGTCCACAAAACAGACAAGAATAGGGCATGTTCTATCTTTTGTGTGTTCCGGTGTAACATATACAGATGCGGACAGCACATGGTGTAATGTTGTGTTGTCATGTTTTGCAGCTCCATTGAAAAGAATATGTCTGCATCAGAGCCACAAAAAATGCGGATCAGGTGCAGAACAAAAATATGGTTGTGTGTAGAGATGAGCTAATCGAAGTTGCCGAAGTGTAATTTGATCAGAATTTCAGGAAAATTCGATTTGCACCGAATCCGAATTTCCTCACGCTTCGTGGTAACGGATCAAATTTGTTCCTAAAATGGCTGCTGCATGTGTAGTGAGGAATCATGGCACAGCATTTATGTTGAACAGGGTTCAGTAGGGGAGGTTACAGCCTGGGTAATAGGAAAAATCCTATTATACCTTGCTGCACTGACTGGCGATCCAAATTGCCATTTAACAGCTCTGTAATTCCAGCAAACCGTTCTTGTTATTGGGGTACAAGTGCTGTTTGATACAGCCATTAAAGGGGTATTCCCATCATAATGATCACTGTTAAATCTGTTAATGACTTGACAGTGATCATTTTTCTAAATACATTTTATTACCCAATTCCCACCCTTTTTGAGAAAATAAGTCCCCTCTTACCTGATTGTTGTCTTTCAACTCCCTGGTTACGGCCACCTCTCCTGTCGAACCCCGCCGGGCCGCGCTTGTGCATAAGCTTGAAGATTCTCTCCCGATCGGGCCGTGCAATGTCCTGAACGCGCACGCCGCCGCGCATGCGCCATGATGACTTCTTCCTGGCCAGTATAGTACAGAGCAGCGCACGCCGGCTCTATACTATACTGTACAGGCCAGGAATAATTCACCATGGCGCATGTTCTAAAGCATTTTTTGGCCTGTAATCTTAGGAAAAAAGGGCTTATTAGCCGTTGTATTGGTGAAGTGCGAAAATTACAGCCCTTTTTGGCGTGTATTAGTGGAAAAAAGAAAAAAAATATTGCATTTCAGTGGTGCAGTTATATGTTCTAAAGCCTTTTGTGGAGTGGATAAGTGGAAAACGAAAAATATATTTGCCGTTCAGCGGTGCAGTTATATGCTCTAAGCCTTTTGTGTCGTGTATAAGTGGAAAAAGATGAGGGCCTATTTGCGGTTCAGCGGTGCAGTTATATGTTCTAAAGCCCTTTTTGTCTTGGATTAGTGGCAAAAGAAAAATATATTTACCGTTTAGCGGTGCAGTTATAAGTTCTTAAGCCCTTTTTTGCGTGTATTAGTGGCACTAAAAAAGGATTTGCCGTTGTGTGGTGAAGTGAGAAAATTACAGCCCTTTTTGGTGTGCATTAGTGTAAAAAAAAAGGGCCTATTAGCCATTGTGTGGTGAGGTGAGAAAATTACAGACTTTTTTGGGGTGTTTTAATTTCCTTTTTATTTATTTATTTGATCTAACAGTATATCAGGCAGAGAAGTGCCAGGCCCTGCACAAGGGAGTGGCAGAGGCCTAAATGTTTCTGGCGCAGGCACAGGTCGCAGCAGAGTAAGGGGGCATGGCAGCAGAAGTCGCAGCGAGAGGCCTGAGCTCCCAGTGTCAGCTAGCGGTCGTGTCTTGACCAGCAACCCAGCGGTTCTTGAATGGTTGACGCAGTCATCCACTTCATCCCAAGTGACATCAGACACCCCCAGCCATGAGTTGGTAGGTTCGTCAGACATAACCCTTAGTTGGCATGATCCGGGAGCAGGCCCTGTGCCCTCACCTGTCCTCAACCTGCCTCTGTCCTTTTCGATTCCCTCAGCCAGAGGAGTATTATATGCTGTGAGCTCAGCCCCACTATACAGTGAGGATGAGCTTCTAGAGGACAGTCAGCAGCTATTGGCCAGCCAAGATGTGGAAGAGACATCCGCCGCTTCCTCCGCTAGGCGGGCAAGTAGTGATAAGGAGAGTGGCGTGGGAGCAGGTGTTGTGAGCGATGAGGCTTCTGACCCAGAGACCGTTGAGGGAGCCGGGTGAATTAGGGGCTTCATCATCATCGCGAGAAAAGGGCGGGCAGCTTGCCCATGAGGCAGTGGCGGAGCCAGCAAGTCGCTAGCATGGCCGGGAGTCAGCAGGGTGGCAGCAGTGGGAGGTCGATAGCCAAACAAGGCTGGGGTAGACCACCCACTTCACAGGAGCCTACCTGCCCGGAAAGTTTTTTGTTCAGCCGCCGGAGGAGGTGAACATGGCCATATTTAGAATCTGTGGGCACAAGGTGAAGCATGGCCAGGGTGTCAACATATGCAGCATCACCATAAAGTGGCTTGGGAGAACCGTGGCTCCGATGTGGTGGTCCAGCCTGCCGCAGCAACCGCTGCATAACCCAGTGGCACGCATCGGCTTCAGACAGTCAAGGCTCCACCACCTCAGCCGAAGGGAGCTGTCTGTCCTTCCCATCATCTGCTGGTACTGATGCTCCTGTATTTCCGTCAGCAATCGATCACCAAAGTGATTGCCATGAGACAACATTATGTGTGCACTAATCCAACGGCGCAGAAGCTGAATGTGCTCCTGTCCAAGTTGCTGGTGCTGCAGAGAACTGAAGGCTTGTGCCGAGCCAAGGTGGAGAATCCCAAGCCGTCATTTATTTGCCAAAAAGGCAGTACCAGCCCTGCAAACACATGTAGAACAGAAGGTAGGCCAGTCCTTGAGCCTGTCGGTGTCTGCCAAAGTGCACAGCAGCACCGACGTGTAGAGCTATAACTACGGTCAGGGACAATACATGTCCTTTACGACCCACTGGGTGAATGAGGTTCCTGCACAGCCACACCAGCAACTTGGCCAGGTGACGCCGCTTCCTCCTCCATGTTGTCACGCCATTGGTCCTGCGACAATGTCTGTCTCTAACTCCTCATCCTCCACCGTGTCCTCAGCCTCCACTGCAGGGACAATTCACAGTGCCCCTCCAGCATACCACATGTGCAAGGTACGGCGGTGTCATGCTGTTCTGCGCCTCGTTTGCCTGGGCAAACAAAGTCACACAGGGGAGGAAATGCTCAGTGTCAATCATCAAGAAACAGAATCCTGGCTTTCTCCTCAACAACTTAAAAACGGAACCATGGTGACCGACAACGGGAAGAACAAGGTGTCGGAGCTGCGTCAAGGAGGGTTGAGCCATGTGCCCTGCATGGCACACTTGTTCAATATGGTTGTTTTGATCAGGCGATTCCTGAAGTCTTCCACCCATCTGCAAGACATCCTAAAAATGGCCAGGAAACTTTGCATGCACTTCAGCCACTCATACACTGCAAAGCACACCCTCCTTGAGCTGCAGCGAAAGAACGGAAATCCCCAACATTGGCTGATATGCGACGTTTCCAACCGTTGGAATTCCACCCTCCATATGTTGGACCGACTATACGAACAGAGAAAGGCCATAAACGATTTCTTGATGATCCAAGTGGACAGGAGTACTCCCCTGTGTAACTTCGATGTCAGCCAGTGGCAGCTCATGCGTGACACCTGCCATTTGCTCAGGCCCTTTGAGGAGGCCACATTATTTGACAGTCGCCAGGACTACGGGATGAACAAAGTCATTCCACTGCTTCATGTCCTGGAACAGATGCTGGTAAATCAGGTTAGTCAGGGGACTGGAGACGTGGCGCCTAGATCTCATAGCCACATGAGCCCTGTGGGGGCTGAACTGGAGGAGGAGGACAAAAATGGGTGGTTTTTACGCACAGGTGACAGGAGAGAAAGAGCAGGAGCAGCCAGAGGAGCTACCGGGCGATGAGGAAGACGAGGCAGAGGACCCAGACAAACTGTGGCAGTATGCAGTGGAGATGGAGGCAGGGAGTCCCTCCGAGTCACTTGCACAAATGGCCTGATGCATGCTCACTTGCTTACGTAGTGACAGCCGAATTGTCACCATTCGGCAGAGGGATGACTTCTGGCTCTCCACCTTGTTGGACCCTTGCTACTGGTCCAAAATGGGGGCCTTTTTTACACCCGTTGAGAGGGAGGACAAACTGAACTACTATAGAGACATCCTATGTAGTGAGTTGGCCGCTGCCTATCTGTGCCATCGTCCATCCTCTCGCAGGTCTGACTGGGGGGCGGCCCTCTGCACTTACGTTCCTCTGCTATGGCTGCCGTGGAAGGGTGGGAGGTAGGAGCAATTCAAGCTCTATCAGCAGCAACTTGAGTCTAGAGTCGCTGATGAGCAGCTTTCTTCACCCGCCTAGTGAAGAAACTAATCACAAGCAGAAGCAGCTAGACCTGGAGCAGAACCTGAACCAGCAGGTGGTGGCATACTTGGACAGTACCCTGCCACGCCACATTGAAGATCTACTGGACTACTGGGCAGCCAAACTGGATTTGTGGGATCAACTAACAGAGTTTGACCTGGAAAAGCTGTCCTGCCCGGCCAGAAGTGTGGCATCAGAGCGGGTGTTTAGTGCGGCAGGGCCATAGTTACCCCAAAAAGAACTCGCCTGTCCACCAAAAATGTGGAGAGATTGACCTTTGTCACGATGAATCAGGTGGAGATCAGCCAGGATTTCCACCCACCAATGTCTAATGCATCAGACTAGATCATCCATGGTCAATGCGTTTTAGTAGACCGCACGTATTTCAAGGTAACCACTCCAAATCAGAGTATCCACTTCTGCACGTATGGGTAAAATATTAGTCTCCACAGGAATTTTTCTTCCTCCACTGATTCCTATGGAATACCAAAATCACACTAATAGTGAAGTACTGCTACTGTCGGTTGTAAGCACACCTGATATTATACTCACAGGCGCACAGTAGCATGCAGGCACTTTAAACAAGCGCTTTAGAAGCGAGTACAAATCAATGTCCTCCTTCCCGATGGTAATCCTATAAGGAGTTAGCTATAATAGTGAAGCACCGTCTCCAATGTGTATAAAACAAGTATTTATTATACTCACAAACTCCATAAAAGTGTGAGCAATTCAAAGGTAAAAAGCAGCAGACTTTTGCATGCCCGACCCGGGTTTCGCCTCAAGCTTCGTCAGGGGCTTAGACCTCAATCACCAACACTTGTGTTTAAGTATCCACCCCTAAACTCCTCCTTAGTTACACTCCGTCAAAATGCTGCTCAAATTCACATTAAAAACATACATTTTCTTTTAAAATAACAAACAATCAAATAAATCCAAAAGGATTAACTATAATATTATAAACTCTCACTGGATGTATTCCTTTTATCTGCATCGGATGTAGCTCCATTCATAAAATCACTCCACCACACATGTCACGTGACTATTTCTCCACCAATGATGATTCAGAACGATTGATATATCTTAGACCCTTTTTTTAACTGAAATATCATCGAGGAGTATTTATACCTCAAAGATAGACTTCACACATCTTTCTTCTAAACCTGATACATATTCATATGCTCATAACTCCTACCCGTTACATTCTACTACCATAGATCCATTCATAAATCCGTTCCACCACGTGATCCGACACGTAGTCGGTCACATGGTTTTGCACCAGCCAATCCCAGTTTTAATCCACCAATCAGGTACACTAGGAGTAGCATATTCTATTTTCAAATGTAGGGACACACTTTTCTAGCCAGTTAGACAGGGTTTCAAGTCAAATTCCACATTTAATCCATGAGGCTGAATCGTATCAAGATCATAAATTCACTTCACCTCCTTACGATCAATCTTGGCCACAACGTCTCCCCCCCCTCCCTCCTGCCAATTCGCCTTCACCAGTTCGATCCCCATAAAGGTAAGTCCCCTCTGTTTTTTTTGATGAGCGGTTTTAAAGTGCAGCGATACTCCATGCGTCTCTAATCCCTTTTTGATGTTCCTAATGTGTTCTTGTATGCGTGTATTCAATTTTCGCATGGTGCGACCCACATACTGGAGGCCACACGGACACTCCAGCATGTAGACTACTCCTGCATTTTCACATGTGATATTCCCCTTGATCTTAAAGTCCTTGTCCCTTCTCATAGAATGGACAGTAGTCACTCTACACTGTCTTTTACTTTTGTCCCTATTTCTGCATGGGAGGCAAAACCCGCACCAGGAGAATTTATCTCCTCCTTTTCTGACATTTTCAGTGGGAATCGCACTGTGCACCAGATGATTTCCAAGGTTGGGGGCTTTTTTAAAAACAATATCCGGGCGGTTAGGAATTTCTTTACCTATTATCGGGTCATTTTTTAACACCGCGCAATTTTTTCGAATGGCGTTTCTAATAATACCGGCCTGCGTATTATATTGTGTAAGGAATGTGAAACGGAAGTTCTTTTTATCCTTTTTTCCGTGTGGCATCCAGTATGTGGGCCGCACCATGCGAAAATTGAAGACACACATACAAGAACACATTAGGAACATCAAAAAGGGATTAGAGACGCATGGAGTATCGCTGCACTTTAAAACCGCTCATCAAAAAAACCCGAGGGGACTTACCTTTATGGGATCGAACTGGTGAAGGCGAATTGGCGGGGGGAAGACGTTGTGGCCAAGATTGATCGTAAGGAGGTGAAGTGAATTTATGATCTTTATACGAAGAAGGATGTGTGAAGTCTATCTTTGAGGTATAAATACTCCTCGATCATCTTTCAGTTAAAAAAGGGTCTAAGATATATCGATGGTTCTGAATCATCATTGGTGGAGAAATAGTCACGTGACATGTGTGGTGGAGTGATTTTATGAATGGAGCTAAAAATGCAGATAAAGGGAACACATCCAGTGAGAGTTTATAATATTATAGTTAATCCTTTTGGATTTATTTGATTGTTTGTTATTTTAAAAGAAAATGTATGTTTTTAATGTGAATTTGAGCAGCAGTTTGACGGAGTGTAACTAAGGAGGAGTTTAGGGGTGGATACTTAAACACAAGTGTTGATGATTGAGGTCTAAGCCCCTGACGAAGCTTGAGGCGAAACCCGGGTCGGGCATGCAAAAGGCTGCTGCTTTTTACCTTTGAATTGCTCACACTTTTATGGAATTTGTGAGTATAATAAATACTTGTTTTATACAAATTGGAGACGGTGCTTCACTATTATAGCGAACTCCTTATAGGATTACCATCGGGAAGGAGGACCTTGATGTACTCACTTCTAAAGCGCTTGTTTGAAGGGCCTGCATGCTACTGTGCGCCTGTGAGTATAATATCAGGTGTGCTTACAACCGACAGTAGCAGTACTTCACTATTAGTGTGATTTTGGTATTCCATAGGAATCAGTGGAGGAAGAAAAATTCCTGTGGAGACTAATATTTTACCCATACGTGCAGAAGTGGATACTCTGATTTGGAGTGGTTACCTTGAAATACGTGCGGTCTGCAAAAACGCATTGAACTGAGTGTAAATTGCAACCACATCACTTTTGGACCTGCTGCGGTTATCTATCCAGGCAACGTATCAGAAGATTTTGTTTTTACTAGATCATCCATGGTGCCACACCAACACTTTGACGAAAGAGACCGGTTTCTTCTGGCTACCTGGTCACCGGGTCACTCAGTAGTCTGCTGATGCTGCTGTCACCTCAACACTATGTCATGTTGCCACTCTGTGGTCTCCTGATGCTGCTGCGAACTCCACACTTTCATTGTGCCACTCTGTGGCCTCTTGATGCTGCTGCCACCTCCACACTATGTCACCTTGCCACTATGTGGTCTTCTGATGCTGCTGCCACCTCCCCACTCTGTAACCGGGTCACTCTGTGGTCTCCTGATGCTGCTGCCACCTCCAAACTATGTCACCTTGCCACTCTGTGGTCTCCTGATACTGCGGTCACCTCCACACTATGTCACCTTGCCACTCTGTGGTCTCCTGATGTTGCTGCCACCTCCACACTGTCATTGTGCCACTCTGTGGCCTCCTGATGCTGCCGCCACCTCCAGACTGTCATTGTGCCACTCTGTGGCCTCCTCCTGATGGTGCCGCCATCTCCAGACTCTTTCATTGGGCCACTCTGTAGTCTCCTCATGCTGCTTCCACCTCAGCACTATGTCATAGGGCCACTCTGTGGACTTCTCATGCTGTTCTCACCCTCTCCACTTCATGACTGGGCCACTATTTTGTCTTTCGGCCTGGCTGACATCATCATTTATTTGACCCTTCTTCTGATCTGTCAGAAGGAAGGAAAAATGAGATGCACAACGGATCCTGTCTGTGTAGCAGCTGTAAGGCCTGTATGGTCCCATCAGTATTGGCTTGTGATTTGGCAGCTAAAAGCAGGAGTGGGTACAAAACACAGAAGACATGCCAATATTCTCTGTTTTGAATCCACTACAGTTTTTCTTGGGCATTAGTAATACTGATTGATTGCTGACCAAATTCTGACCAAGTGAAGACGGATGCTCAACAGACAGGATCCATTTTTTGGGGGCTATTGTTCTGACTGATCAGAGGAAGGGCAAAACAATCAGTGACGTCAAAACACAAACTTACTGCTGACACCCTCTCCACTCTGTCGTGGGGGCTCTCCTTGTATAAGCGTTTAATAGAACAGGTTCTGTAGACATCTATGTGGAATCAGCTGACGACTGTGTAAAAGGAGTGCGCTTCTTCTTGGCGCTAACATCGACCTGTAAGGCTGAGTTCATACTGAGTTTGGTCAGTTTTGGTCCTGTAACTGTCTAAATAAGTGAAGTGTGCAGTGATTCTAAGAGTGACGTCTGTCATCTGCATGTCATACGGACTCACAGTATTATTTCACTACCACAGCAGACTCCCTATGAGTGTTACTGCAAGGCACAGTGTTCTACACCACTAAAAAGGGTCTCTGCAGCCAGGAAATAGCCATTTTTAACATGATTCGCCGTGAATAAATTCGGATGGAGACAAATTTATTTTTTTAAATTCTGCGAACCGTCCGAATCAAATTTTTTTTAATTCGCTCATCTCTAGTTGTGTGCATGGGGCCTTAGGATTAGCATTTCTGATGTGCCAGGAAACTAAAGACCAAAGAACATTTTTACTAACATAGAACTCTAACTCCACTTTTCTTCTTCTCATGGCGGAGGTTCAATCCCTATTACCCCATTAAAGCTTAAATGGGTATTCCCATGTAGGACACTGGGGACTTATAGCTAGGATATGCCTCCAATATCTTATAGGTGTAAGTCCCGCAACTATATTTAGAACGGCGACTGCAAAGTGCCGGAGGGAGCACTGTGCCACGTTCTAAGTATAGGTGCGGGACCTATCAGATATTGAAGGCATATCCTAGCGATATGCCACCCATTATCCAATACAGGAATAACCCTTTAAAGAAGTGTTCGGGTTTCCGCAAATAAAGGTTATGAAACATTAAGCACTTTTTCATTGTACTGTCTGAATCAGTTCCTCACAGTTTTTAAGATTTTTGCTTGCAGCGGATAAAACTGGTCCTGGACCTGGACAGGTGATGAACACACAAGTGCATAGCTGATGTCGGGAGACCACCATACACATTAGATAGTTGGCCAAACCCTCCATATTTTATATTTTTCAGTGTGTTCCTATTCCCAAATAATGCATGTTGATAATCAGATAGGGGCTTAATATCTTTAGATATTTTTATGTTTCCTTGTTAGTATTGTGCTGTGTTGTTTGCACGCCTGAAGCATCTTGGTTTGTTATAACATAAGAAGAACAATTTGTAGATTGATATCAAGGTCATTAAAACAAGGTCAAATTCTGCATCTCATCTTACAGAGAAGGGAACGCTCACCAAGATCCCTTCACTGTACTATTATCTTCCACTGTTACTGTCACCAGATCTGTGTTAAGTGGTCTCCCCCCATGCCTGCTCCCCTTTGAGGATTTACAAGCCTTGTAAATTATTTTTGATTCTAATTGGTAAGTCTGGAAGTAATGGAAATATGAGGCATTGTTTCCTAAGCAGTGCTATCTTGACCTATCATTTCTATTATGGTATATGACATGTGCTGTACTAAATTAGAGCTAACACTTTTCATTAAAATTAAGATTTTATTTTTGTTAAATTCTCCTAAATTATAAACTAGCTGCTATATTGTGTAACTGCAAAGAAAAAGGGGGTCAGTCAGCCATCCCAATGCGCAGGGGCACGTTGCTATGGCTGAAAACACAACATAGAACAAAACATGCAATGCAACAGCTCTTTGCAAACCAAATAAAGTACAAAAATGCATAATAATTGCTAATGCTATGATTATAAATTAGAGATGCTTGGCAAATACATTTTGTACAAAATTATTTTAGCCCGTCTGCCACACGTCAAGGGTTCCTAACACTAAATTCTACCTGTTATGTGCCATGATGGCTACCATACAATTCAGGGAGTGTAGGTCCCACATGCATGCTGGGCCTGCTTTAATTTCTGTCATCTTTGGTGCCAAAATGGCCTCTATTATATCCAAGGAATGCAGGTACCAACATGCATGCCGAGCCCACTTGTCACGGCTGAGGATGGGGGAAATCCTCAGCCGTGCGTGCCAGGTGATGTTATGGCTGCTCAGCCAGGAGAACAGGATAGGGAGCAGGTCACCTCCTAACAGCGTCCCTACCCTGACCCTAACTCCTAACTGCATGGGCCGACCTTAAAGGTAGGAGGACCCATGCGCAGGAACCTTGGATCCCTAACTCACCCTCCGTCCGGTCCCTGCGCTAGGAGACAGGGTAAGACGACCTACTCCTCCTAGGCACGGAGGAGCAGGAGTCTCACTGGCCAAGCTGTTGGGAAAAGGGGAACAAATGCAAGCCTATGTATATGGCAGGTGCTGCACTAGTTCCAGCCACCTGCCACAGCCCTGCTGACTGGATCCGTGTGCAGGAAAGCTGAAGTCCACAAATAGCAAAAAGAAGTCAGCACAAACTCATCCATACACCGGAACCCAGATACATGGCAGCACTGAATAATACAGGAAAACATAAACCGAACATCACACAGACTTAGCTAAACTTAAACTTATGACCACAGTGGTGGCTCTCACAGGCGGATAGAAAAGACAGGGGGCTGCTCCAGCTAGCAAGACTGAAACAACCTACTGAGCCCTGCTAAAGAGAGGGTCTATATAGGCCCAAGTGGCCACACCCAAGGGTTGGACACACCCAGTGACATCACACACACACTGGGAAGGAAGTTAACCCTTCCAGTACCACAGAAGGGAAAGAAACATAAAGGGGAAGTGCACACAATACAAAATACACCATGCACACAACACACACACCTAACATAAGGAAAGTCAGGTGAGACCGCATGCCAGGGCAGCAAGCTGCCTAGCGACGCTCAGGCTGCTCTGCTGCTAAATACAACACTAGTTGCCCGCGGCAACCACAAGTGAGGCCACGAACAAGCGGCCCTCACCCGTGGTTGAACACCCATACAAAACCGCAGGCAACTGCATGCGGTAAAGAAGTCACGGTCATGGGCATGGCCGTGACACTCCCACCCCTCAAAGCCCCCCCACCAAAAAAAAAAGAAACTGGTGAGGAACTCACACAAGGAGATGGGAGAAGGAGACGTCCACTCTCAGGACATGGTTCCCAGGAGGTCACTGTCAGCTGCATCCTCTCCCAGCTCACACTAGCCAGTCCGACGAGGCCTGCAGCCCGCACCAGCGACAAGGGAATGGAACCACAGAGAGTGGACGAGGGGACTCTCCACTCACGTCCCCACTCCAGTCGCTGCCAGCAGACACTCCTAACCAGCACGCAGCCGGACCACTTACGGAGTGCTGCCAGCAAATGACCAGAGATGGGAACATGGAGAGGGACGAGGGATCCCCAACACGGACACGGAAGGTAAGGTGGCGGGGAAAAGCCACCAACCATGCCGTTAATGGAGATCCCCCCGGAACGCTCTCCCTCCGGAGAACGCGCATGCAGGCCACAAGCAGATGGCACTGCATGCTGCACCCTCTTTCGAAGGTGTGCTGAAGTCCACAAATAGAAAACAGAAGTCAGCACAAACTCATCCACACACCGGAACCCAGATACATGGCAGCACTGAATAATACAGGAAAACATAAACCGAACATCACACAGACTTAGCTAAACTTAAACTTAAACTTATGACCACAGTGGTGGCTCTCACAGGCGGATAGAAAAGACAGGGGGCTGCTCCAGCTAGCAAGACTGAAACAACCTACTGAGCCCTGCTAAAGAGAGGGTCTATATAGGCCCAAGTGGCCACACCCAAGGGTTGGACACACCCAGTGACATCACACACACACTGGGAAGGAAGTTAACCCTTCCAGTCAGGCCTTTTTTTCTGGCGGAACGCCCCGGAACGGCGTTCCGCCACCTATTTTGACTCGCCCGCCGCCGCAAACAAAATAAAACCCAATTGTGAACAACTTAATCCTCTGCGATTCTGCGGTGCGATCCTCTCTCCATACTCACAAACTCAGTAGCAGGAAGGCCGGGCGGCAACGTAACTCACTGACGTCACGGGCCTGCTCCGCCTGCTTCATTCATAAAGTGGGAGGAGCAGGCGCGTGACGTCAGTGAGTTGCGCTGCCACCCGGCCTGCTACTGAGTTTGTGAGTACGGAGAGGGAGAGGATTTCTCTTGTTTAAAAATTCCTATTTGCCTACATTAATGAGTTCTCAGTGAACTTCTCACACTACCTGATGCATCAGTAGTCTGGGCCTGGGGTACTCACTCTGTTCTCACAATGGCCAGTGCTGCTCATTTGAGTTTGATGTCCAAGCACAGTGTGCATCAGGTAGTCTGAGAAACCATTTTGGGGGAGAACAGAGAAGTCCAGGAATTGGAGGGTCAGTGGCACAAGGAATGAAAAGGAGGGCACCAGGTTACTTAACTGAGAATTCCTTAGATAATGTTTAATTTTCATGTCAAACTGGAGGGTAGCTTTAATTCAACTGTGCTAGCTAGCATCTTGCTTGGTTTTGTTTCAGTATCACATAAAGACACCGGGCGAGTTTTCAAGTTAATGAAAATATCTAGATTAAGACCTTTGGATGTCTAATCAGAAGAGCAAAAAAGAAACACCACAAACGACTGTTCATTCATTTCATCTTCTTGCAAACAGAAATCTATTTTTTCCCATTTGTCTGATAAAGACAACCAAATGATGAAAGGGTACCACCACTTGGAACTCCCTCAATGATCTGGATAAGAATTTCTCTCACACAGAGTGGATCTTACTAAAGTGGGCCCCAAACCATGAACAGCCACCATATAATACCATCAATGCGGCATTAATCTGTTATTAAATTAATAATGCCTCAATTTTACAGTGACAGTGAGCGGGGCCCGGTGTAATAGAATACAGTGACTGCACCCGGCCCCGCTGCCATTACAAGTTCAACACCAGATGCCGGCCCTCAGACCCTGTATTGGGGATCATTACCTCACAGGGACACTGTTATGGGGGGGATCTGTGAATGACACATATATAGCATAAGGTGCTATATATGTGTAACCCACAGATCCCCCCCACAACAGTGCCATCCACAGAGCCCCCACAACAGTGCCATCCACAGAGCCCCCACAACAGTGCCATCCACAGAGCCCCCACAACAGTGCCATTCACAGAGCCCCCACAACAGTGCCATCCACAGAGCCCCCACAACAGTGCCATCCACAGAGCCCCCACAACAGTGCCATCCACAGAGCCCCCACAACAGTGCCATCCACAGAGCCCCCACAACAGTGCCATCCACAGAGCCCCCACAACAGTGCCATCCACAGAGCCCCCACAACAGTGCCATCCACAGAGCCCCCACAACAGTGCCATCCACAGAGCCCCCATAACAGTGCCATCCACAGACCACCATTAGTTCAAAACCCACCAAAAGCACACCTTTTGGTTCAAAATATTTTTTAATTTGGCTATTCCCCACCCCTCTTGTAATTGTTCCACTACTTGTGGGCTGCGCGGGCATGAGTTCAGTCACTTCGGTGTGCAATGCCGTCCTGCAGCGCGTGACCCCCCAAATTTTACTTGCATCCCTGTTCTCTAAAGGGGCGTGTTTAGGGGGCGGTCCTAGGGGTGGGTAGGGGCGTGGCCATGGGAGGGGGGGTGAGTTCCACCACCTTTTCTCTGAGAAAAAAAGCCCTGCTTCCAGTACCACAGAAGGGAAAGACACATAAAGGGATAAGTGCACACAATACAAAATACACCATGCACACAACACACACACCTAACATAAGGAAAGTCAGGTGAGACCGCATGCCAGGGCAGCAAGCTGCCTAGTGACGCTCAGGCTGCTCTGCTGCTAAATACAACACTAGTTGCCCGCGGCAACCACAAGTGAGGCCACAAACAAGCGGCCCTCACCCGTGGTTGAACACCCATACAAAACCGCAGGCAACTGCATGCGGTAAAGAAGTCACGGTCATGGGCATGGCCGTGACACCACTCCACACCTCTCCTGGTGCCAAATGGCCACCAAAGAATGCAATGAGAGTCCACACTATACCTCTCCTGGTGCCAAATGGCTTCTAGTGAATGAGGGAGAGCAGGCTAAGCTATATACTCACTAATTAAAATCAGCCTATGGGGCAGACGAGCTGGTCAGGAGTGCTATATTGTGTACTTGGCACCATGTCACAAACCCTGTAGTATAGTCGATCACATATGTTATGCTGTGGTGGCCATTGGAGTGGGAGTGAAATGTCACTGTTCACTTACTAATCTATTCTTCAATATTTTAGCATTTTTTTTTACTTCAAGGGGTTATCCTATGATAATTGTAAAAAAAATGAAAATTAAACGTCATGTAGTACATGACAATCTCTTTGTAACAAATCTAGAACCAGCCCTGTACCTCACATGGATCCAGAGATCTCACCATTCATTGCTCTGCTAGATTTATATCAAGCTGGTAGCTAAAGGGGAGGGTCTTTTCTGCTACAGCTAAGGGGGCGTGTCTCAGCTCTCCGTATCACAGCTCAGGAAGCAGTTGAAGGATGAAACTGAGCATGTGCGGCCATCTCAGTGAGCAGGTCAAAGAAACAAGAAAAAGAACAAACAGCAGGTGGCTCTATACAGATACATTTTATTGAATAGATCAGTGGCTATACATAATTTAAGAATCTAAATTGGGCCCTCATTCTGTTTTATAGCCCCTCCCACTACCCATTCCAGGCCTCTCCCTTTGTTCCATGAACGTTGCTTGCTTCTGTGTTTTATAATTTATGCCATCAGGGCCGGATTAGGATTACAAAACAGCCCTGGCACACAAAAGAGGTATAATAGATGCAGTGTCTATAGATTTATAGTACATACAGCAGAGTACTGATATGTGAGGTACAAGGTATAATAGATGCAGTGTGTACAGGTATATAGTACATACAGCAGTGTACTGATATGTGAGGTACAAGGTATAATATATGCAGTGTGTACAGGTATATAGTATATACAGCAGTGTACTGTTATGTGAGGTACGAGGTATAATAGATGCAGTGTCTATAGATTTATAGTATATACCGTAGTGTACTGATATGTGAGGTACAGGGTATAATATGCAGTGTGTACAGGTATATAGTATATACAGCAGAGTACTGATATGTGAGGTACAAGGTATAATAGATGCAGTGTGTACAGATGTATAGTATATACAGCAGTGTACTGTTATGTGAGGTACGAGGTATAATAGATGCAGTGTCTATAGATTTATAGTATATACCGTAGTGTACTGATATGTGAGGTACAGGGTATAATATATGCAGTGTGTACAGGTATATAGTATATACAGCAGTGTACTGATATGTGAGGTACGAGGTATAATAGATGCAGTGTGTACAGGTATTTAGTAAATACAGCAGTGTATTGACGTGAGGTATGAGGTATAAAATACAGCTCGTACCTCACATATCAGTCTACTGCTGTATATACAATATATCTATACACACTTCATCTAATATACCTTGTACCTAACATATTACTACACTGCTGTATATACTATATATCTATACACACTGCATATATTATACCTCATACCTAACATATCAGTACACTGTATATACTATATATCTGTACACATTGCATCTATTATACCTCGTACCTCAAATATCAGTACACTACTGTATATACTATATACCTGTACATATTGCATCTATAACACTGTGTAATATATGCAGTGTGTGTATATATATATATATATATATATATATATATATACATATACAGAGCAGTGTATTGATGTGAGACATACAAGGTATAATATTGTAGATGCAGTGTTTACAGAAATATGTGGTCAATTATACATTATGGTCACTGTGTGTGTGAGGTACATGAGGTAGTGGTCACTGTCTGAAGTATTATACATGAGTGAGCAATGAGTAAAAACAGGGCATGGGGGGGTGACAAGAAGTGGAGGACCTCCTCTTACCACTCCATTCCAATCTGTATGGATCAATGCAGAGCTGATTGTGAACTTCAAATACTTGCTGTTAGGGGTTGAAGGACCTGTGATGATGTCACAAGGTCCTGACAGATGTACCTTTCAAACCTGTGGATTTGCTAGATCCTGCAGGACCTGTGATGTTGAAGATTATGTCATCACAGGTCCTGGCAGATGATACTGTTCTAACCTGGGAACTACACTTTACATGACCTATGATGACATAATCAAAGGTCCTTTAGCTTTAGAAAGATAGACAGGAGCAATTGGGGGGTGAGGCCTCTCCTCTACTGCAGGCCCCTCTTCCTCACGGGCCCCATAGCAGCTGCGTGGTCTGCCTATATGGTAGGTATGCCACTGATTCTGATCCAGGTGCTTGTTTGAAAACTGAAGAATATTATTTGGCCTCAGCAGTACACAGGATGTCACTGGTCATGCCAGCGATTGACTGCACAAAATGTCACCACTGCAGCAAAGAAGGTGTCAGCGTAGGGAAGACCAGAGTCCAGTGCTGGAAGCAGCAGGGGAGAAAGAGTGTAATTATCACTTACTTTGCTATTTTAATACATGTACAGGGGCTGCATCACTGTTCTTATATTTAGGAAAGACCTAGATAAACTGCCAGCATAGACAAGGATATGGCATATTCATTTTAATTTTGGTAGATGTAAAGTAATGAACCTAGGCTGCAATAATCATATTATTGCATATACATGCAGGTAGCCTACCGATCAGCTGTATGAAGAGAATATACAGTGCTCGTAAGACCCGAGTGCTGCAAGGCAACAGCGCTAACCACTGAGCCACCATGCCACCCTATCAGCAGTCTAATGTAAACTAAAGAACTAAATCTCTCTAAAGAACAAAGATTGTCTCACAAAAATGATGACACATACATTGGTGGCATGGCAACTTTAGGTCCAAGCAGAAACAAGCTATCTATATTGTCACTGCACTAGTTTAAATACCAAATATAACGTACTTGGGACATTGCAGAGTCGAGCAAGTGTAATTACAA
Source organism: Bufo bufo (assembly GCF_905171765.1). NCBI lineage: Eukaryota > Metazoa > Chordata > Amphibia > Anura > Bufonidae > Bufo > Bufo bufo. Next base: position 218,325,193 of record NC_053394.1, read on the forward strand.
CTCTGCCGTCCCCATTCATTTCAATGGGACTGCTCCCTCCTATTCAGTTGACCCTTCACTATTGCAATTACACCTGCTCACTGCTGGGATGTCGACAGTGAGCAGGTAAACAGTGCAGAGAACGATCCCTGTGCTCATACTTGTGCTTTGTTCTATGCAGCTGATCTATAGCTGATCAGTGGGGTGCTGCCAGTTGGGCACCCGTCGGTCTGATATTCATGAGCTATCCTGAAGGTAAGTCATCAAAATAGGACAAGCAAATATCCCCTTTAATTGGTTCTGGGATGACAATTGTAGTGTAAGCTGAAACCATTGTAACTTGAGACCATAAGTTTATGGAAAAGTCGTAAATGGTTCCAGAGACCCAAAATGTCATCCCATGATAAGAGAAAGTGAAGATTAAAAAATAAGTAGATAACTAATACAGATAAAGCAAGTTTCTTCTCGGCCCTGTACAATACACATGTACCAGATAAAAATGGAGCCCTCACCTACTGCTTTGTACCGTACAGAGGTGCTACTAGATGGCCAATACACATGTTTTACCAGTAGTGTTTGAGGCATTGTATATTGAGTTTCATTTCAAGTTACAATGGCCCAAGAAAGACTATTGCAGTTGCAAATATTGTATCATGAGGCCATTGTAACTTGAGAAACCACTAATCAATCAAGCAGCAGCTTCAAAAGTATGTGAGACTTTAGGCTGTATAAAAAGAGAAATAAAAAACAATGATGTCAATGTAATATCCCCCTTTATAAATCCCTTGTGTATGTAAGGGCACATCTTGAATATGGGATTCAGTTTTGGGATCCACATACTCTAAAGCAGTGTTTCTCAACTCCAGTCCTTGCCTGCTGGTCATCATTTGAGAATATCCCACAGAATAAATACATGTGGTAAGTCCTGATGCATTGACACTAATTCTATCCCCTGCTGAATACTAGGAAATCCTGAAAACATGACCGTCAGGTGGACCTGGAGGACTGGAATTGAGTAACTCTGCTATAAAGGATATAGGAGAGCTAGATATGGTCCAGATTAGTAAATGGGGTGGGAGGTTTTTTATAATGAGAGGCTTGAAAAATCAGGCTTGATAGAGATGTAAAAAAGACAACTTAGTGGTGATTTCCTTAATATGTATAAATGCATGTGTGGTCAATACAAATAACTGGCCCATGATCTATGTGGATGTGGATCTGCTGTGCCACTGAAACAGATTTGGCTTGGGGCTACTCCTAAGGATGTCATTTAAGTGGTTCCCCTGGTAATCATCCTTTAACTGTTATACAGGGTTCTGGACTTCACTGCAGGGGAACAACCAGGCTGCTACCTCTTGAAGTAGTTCCTGTTGAGGTGACAGCTGACTCACGGGAGTCAACAGACATCTCTGTGGACCACTAAAGGACAAGGCAAGGCTGTAGTCAGGACAGGCAGAGTATGTGTAATCTGATTAATAGTCTGAAGTTAGGGTGGGCAGCTCAGGGTCAGTACAGAGATCAGGCAGAGGTCAGGCAAAGAAAGGTATACGTCCAGATAAACATATCATAGCACAACTTTGCAGGACAGTAGCATACTAGAACCTATTGCTCAGAGACCTTCACACGGGTAGAGGTGCCTTAAGTACCCCAAAAGGGCTGGCCATTAGATAGTAAAGATTAGGTTCCGCATGCTGTCCCTATAGGCAAAGTGAGTGAGCTGGCAGGCTTTAACCTGTGTGGAGGGAATGGCCTGTCCCACCGGGAAGGAGGGGTGGGGGTAAGAGGTGGGTCTGCACTTCTGAAGACTGGAATGGGTGAGTGGAGCAGGAAGATCCATGGGCCACCACTGTAGCAATTTATTTGTTCCAATGACTGTTATATGTGAAGGAAAACTGATTTAGATATCAGTACAGGAAAGGTTCTTTACAGTGAAGACCTCTTTACTTGGCCTACACAGCAGACAATTATCAGGAATGCTCCATTCATTGCCTGCTCATCAGAGGAAGTGAGAGCTGCATTACATGCAGAAATCACTTCCACTTTATAGAGATGAGGGATCGCTGCTGTGATCATTTGTCCCCATAGACCAGAGATTTCCAACCTGCAGCTATCCAGCTGTTGCAAAACTACAACTTCCAGCATGCTCTGATAGCTTTAGGCTGTCAGGGCATGATGGAACTGGTAGTTTTGCAAAAGCTGGAGGGCCGCAGGTTGGATATCTGTGACATAGACAATCATTGTTTCGGGCAGCAGATAGCTGTTTAAACAGCATGATCTGCAGCCCAGAGATGATGATTAAGGTGATTACATCAGCAAGGAGTGTTTTGCTCGTTCATTGGGTGGTCAGCGGCACTTTTACAAAGGGCAGTTATTGGGACAAGCGTTCCTTCTTCCCAATAATTGCCCCAATCTTTGGCCCATGCCTGTAATCATGTTACCATTGGCACTAACATCAGATACTTTGTATGCATTTAAAAAAGATCTAATCTATAGCAATTAACATTGATGAAAATAATTAATATAATATTTAATGTGTGATGTCACTGCACATTCCCAGGTGACATCATCATGTTGAACGAGGGAGCAAGTGGATGAGGTGATATTTTTACCAGTGATGGCCAGTTTGCATTGTTCGCCCTCGAACATATGCGGGCTGCCATCTTTTTTCACAAGTCCGGCGAGGCACAGGTAAGCCCTTACCTGTGCCTGTGCGCGAGCCGGTCTGAAAACAAGTCAGCGGGAGCAGGCAGTTCCGAGAACAGCCACCGGGGGCCTTCATCAGGCTGTTCTCGGAACTGCCTGCTCCCGGTGACCGCATTTGTTTTCAGACCGGCTCGCGCCACAGGCACAGGTAAGGGCTTACCTGTGCCTCGCCGGACTTGTGAAAAAAGATGGCAGCCCGCATATGTTCGCGGGCGAACAATGCGAACTGGCCATCACTGATTTTTACCCCCTAAAAGGTCATATTGCACTAATGTACCCATTTTCAACAGCCATTAGACTATTGGTCCTATTGATTTCAATGGAGTCCATCTAGCCATTAAAATGGCCAAAAATAGGACATGTCCTATTTTTGATGACCACTATTCACTGGATGTTTAAAAAAAACAGTCATGTGAATAGCCCCGTAGACTTTAATTAGTGCTAAAAATGGCTGTTTGACGGCCATTACTTAAACGGTCGTCACTCAGACATTTTTAATGTTAGTCTACATGTAGCCTTAGATTCAAATCTAGGACCCCAGTGCTGTGAAGCAACAGCGCTAACCATTGAGCCAACATGCCACCCTATCAGCAGTGTAATGTAAAGAACTAAGTGGGTCATTTATTAAGACCCCCTTAATAACCCCTATATCGGGCTTTGTATCCGCCGAAGTTATGAAGAGGTGCCGGTCTCTACATAACTTCGGCGCATCCAGCGCCAGTCTAAATGGAAGACAACTTCCTAGCTGGCTTACGTTTAGACAATTTTCTATGCCTAAAACAGGCATAGAAAATGATGAATGGGACAGACCTGCTGGCTTGTCCCTTTCCCTGCCCACATCATGCTCATTTTTTTAGACCTGGCAATAGCGGGAAAAATTTGCAGCACAATTAACCATTGTGTCACGACGGGGAGTGGGGGAACCCCCCATCGCGCAATGCTCTGGCTACCAGGCCGCAAAGCAGGGAAAAGGGAGCTGGTCACCTCCTAACGCTTCCCTCAACAGGCCCTAGTCTCCTAACTGTATGAGCCCCCTTCAGTGGTAATAGGACTCATACCCACGTGCCTAGAGACCTAGGAATCCCTGCATTGCCCTACAGATGATTACAGGGCAGAGAATACCTGTGCATCCACGACACGGAAGACAGGTGTCTCCAGAGGCCCAGTAGCTGACAGGATGCAAGACTATGGGTGAAACAGTACGGCAGGTAAGTCACACAGCAACATAACAATGCTATAAACACTTACCTGCCGCAGCCGAGATGGACGGAGGCTCCAGGCTGGGAAACCCACAGTCTTGCCTTCGCTTAAACCCCTCCGGGAAAGCAAGCCCTTTCCGGAGCAATCACACCACCATGCGAACCTCCAAACAGGGACCACACCAAAAGTACATACACCAGGTCGGGGAGGAATAACAGAAACACACCGGAGGGGACAAACTGACACAGCAAAGGAAACAGAATCACAAATAAGGGTGGCTCACACAGACATCAAACATACAGCCAGGGAGCAAAGCTCCAACACAGGCTGACAAGCAAACTCTGACCTCAGGCAGCAACACACCAACATATAAAGAGGCCAGAGGTCACACCCACCACAGAACATTAACCGTGTGCAAACCAAAAATGGGGAAACACCACAACCCAGGGAAAATGCCTCACATACAAACACCGTTGCCAACGGCAACCGCACGTGTAGACACAGAGTCACGACTTAATCAAGGGTCGTGACACATTGCGCCTAATATAGGATTATTTCTGAATAATAAATGACCCCCTAAATCTCTCTAAGGCTACTTTCACACCGCAGACAAGTGGAGAATCGGCCGGACACAAACCACAGCATGCAGCAGTTTGTGTCCGGACGGTTTTCTGTTTGTCGCATCTAGTGAATCCCGGCAGGCTGTTCTCTGCCGGCACAGCCTGCCGGAATTCACACCGGAAGTGTGAAAGTAGCCTAAGGAACAAATAGGATTGTCTCACAAAATGATGACACATATGTAACTTTAGGACCAAGCAGAAATAAGCTCTCCATGTTGTCACAGCACCAGTTCTAAATCCCAAATATTTCTACCTACAGTAGCATTAAATATTGTTTTACCACAGTTATTGCATGGGTGGTTAGATGTATCTTCAGTGCTTTCATGTACAGTATGTGGCATACCTCTTTTATACCTCAGCTTAGTTCTTTATTTGCATCACTCTCTTGGAGTATGGTTAATGGCCTCTGCAGAGGTTGATATATAGTTTGTTGATATTGGCTTCAATATACATCAGTATTTCAGTTTTGCTAATAAGACATTGTGCAGTAAATTTCAAGAAGTCTGATGAGCCTTTCTGCAGTTCTAGAACCATGTTAAAAAAAAAATCAGTAGAACAAGTGATACAGTTCTGCATAAAGAGCTCATAGATAAGTTACTGGATTAGAGTTATGCTGGGTACTTTAGTGGATCTGCAGTTGGCTAAAGGTTAGATATCAGAGTATTGTAGTTAATGGTGTGCACTACTGTTAAGTGAATCGAAGCATCCAAAGTGGAATTTATAAAGTGGAAGTGGTTTATAAAAAATTGGATTCACCATAAAGCCGAATTTCCTTGCTCGTCATGGTAACAAATAATTTTTTCTAAAATGGCGCCTTGAATTGCCTTAGAAAGAACGTAAAAAAATACCTCATCCACTTGCTCGTGCAGAGGCAGTCCACGGAGTGACGTCATCACGCTCAGAGCAGGTCCTTCGGCAGTTCTTTTTCAATCAAGAGAGGAGTGGACTGCCTCTGCACAAGCAGGTGGGTGAGGTGAGTGATTTATTTTTTGTTTTTAAACTCAAAAGGCTATATTGCACTAGTATATTACAGTTTTTAATGGCTGTTAGATGAGTGCTCTTCTAACATAGTAACATAGTAACATAGTACATAAGGCCGAAAAAAGACATTTGTCCATCCAGTTCGGCCTGTTATCCTGCAAGTTGATCCAGAGGAAGGCAAAAAAACCCTGTGAGGTAAAAGCCAATTTTCCTCACTTTAGGGGAATAAAAAATTCCTTCCCGACTCCAATCAGGCAATCAGAATAACTCCCTGGATCAACGACCCCTCTCTAGTAGCTATAGCCTGTTATATTATTACACTCCAGAAATACATCCAGGCCCCTCTTGAATTCCTTTATTGTACTCACCATCACCACCTCCTCAGGCAGAGAGTTCCATAGTCTCACTGCTCTTACCGTAAAGAATCCTTTTCTATGTTTGTGTACAAACCTTCTTTCCTCCTTCTGTCTAAGCGGACATTAAAACTGGTCCAATTGATTGATAGGCTGAATAGGTTTTAACATTCATGACAAATAAATTTTTCTAATTTCTTCTCAAACTTCGGCGAAGCTGCCGAAACGAATTTTTCAAAACTTCACACATCTCTAGTGTACACTCTTAAAGCGGTTATTCCATGATTAATGTGAAAAAAAATGAAAATCAGACATCATATAGTACATGAGAAACCCTTTTTAACAAAGCTAAAACCAGCCCTGTATCTCACATGAATCCAGTGATCTCCCCATTCATTGCTCGAATTCATCTGCTAGTTTTATTCCAGGCTGGCAGCTCGTCTGGGGCATGTTCTTTCTGCGGCAGTTGTTCCATTTCAACAATGGAACTGAGCATGTGTGTCCACCTTATTGTACTGAATAACTCAGTGGCTATACTAAATGTTTCATTACATGCAATTACAAAAGTATTCAGATCCAGGTGCTGCTTTGAATACTTTAGAATATTTTTCGTTGGACAACCCTTTTAATAGAGACTAGTTACAAGTGGTGAACCGCAAAGATCTCTTTTGAGTACTGGATGTTCAATTCTAGTAACATAGTAACATAGTTTATAAGGCTGAAAAAAGGCAAGTTGATACAGAGAAAGGCAATAAAAAATGAGGTAGAAGCCAATTTCCCCCACAAATTCCTTCCCGACTCCAATCAGGCAATCAGAATAACTCCCTGGATCAACGACCCCTCTCTAGTAGCTATAGCCTGTAATATTATTGCACTCCAGAAATACATCCAGGCCCCCTTCAACTCTTTTAGTGAGTTCACCATCACCACTTCCTTGGACAGAAAGTTCTGTTAGCCTCACCTATAATGATAGAATAGAAAAGGTCCAAAGACAGGCTACAAAACTGGTGGAAGGCATTAAGCATAAAATTTATCAAGAAAGAATTGAAGGGGTTATCCATGGATTGATAATCATGACCCCTATCCAATTAATAATGATCAGCACCCCCGCCAACCAGCTGTTTCAGGGATCTGCCATGCTCACTGGAGCTCTGGTGAATGCACCCAGCTCCCAGAGCTTTCCAAGGACAGCGCCGTACATTGTATAGCGGCTGTTCTTAGTACTGCAGCTCAGTCCTATTGACTTGAATGGTGCTGAGCTGACACTAGGCAATGTGACTGATGTACGGTGACGTCCCATGGCCCAGGAAGCTCTGACCCATTCTAGCTGATCGGCAGGGGTCCCAGGTGTCAGACCTCGCTGATCTGATATTGATCAATATAAAATACTAGATAACCCCTTTAAAGAACTTAAAGGGGTTGTCTGACCTCAGACATTGGGGGCATATCGCTGGGATATGCCTTCAATGTCTGATACATGTGGGTCCCACCTCTGGGGCCCGCACCTATCTGTAGAACGAAGCACACAAGAAATGAAGCCTAGAGCTTGGCTAATCTCTGTGCTCCCATAGGAATGAATGGAGGGCAGCTGCACATGCACACCTGCACATGCACACCCTACTTCATTTTGCGGGCTACATTCTAAAGATAGGTGTGAGTCCCAGAGGTGAGACCTGCACCTATAAGACATTGGGAGCATATCCTAGCGATGGGCCTCCAATGTCTGAGGGTAATTTTGTACAGTCTAGAGGAAAAACGGAAAAGGGAAAATCTTCAAAAGATTAAAAGATGTTAAAGGATTAAATACAGTTCAGGAGAGAAGTGTAACAACATTTAGCTTTGCCATTTAGAATTTCCTCCCTGCCAGATGCTTGATTCGTCCTGATGGAAACATCTTTGGAAATGACATTTCAAATGGCTGATCATTATTGGTTGGTTTAAAAAGTCTTGGTATTTTTTGAAAGTTAATCAATTGTAACAAATATCCGGTAATGGACAAGAAGGCCGTTTTAGTTTACTTAACTGGCTTTGCTGTCTTTGCTTTGCAGTGTATTAAACTATGCAATTATATGAACATGTTTATACAGGCAACCACATGGGCTGTACATTTTGTACTTAAGGATCAGATTTACATTGGCAAAGCCTATAGACACACAACCAATTCTACCCCATTGTTTTAGTAAACATTGTATAGTGTTTCTTTGGGTCAAGCTTTAGATAGGTGCACCCACTGGTAAAAATCCCAAGGGCATGACAACACTGCCCCACTCTCTCCCCTTCCACACATTGCTCCAGCTCTGCTCAAGATGTCTTTTGCAGTGCGGATTAGGGAAAGGTATAAGATTCCTCTCGAGCAGGGGGTCCCGTCTGTAAGTGGATCCTTCAAACCTAGTCCCCGGGGTAATATGACTTTTGAATCTGGGGCTGGAGAGGAGCCTATGCAGTTGGGCCAGGTTTCCTTTCGCTCAGGTGATAGGGATTTTAGGAAGCTGAATAAGCTTTGATACTTCGGTGGAAAAGAAGGTCATTTTGTTTGTGCATGTCCTTTTGTTAAACCTCAAAGCGGTAATGAAAAACTACAGAGGTATTCACATAAAGAGAAAAAAAGACTTCCCTGACTCTTGGTAGTGTGAATAGGGAGTCTGAGCAAGCAAATATGCATTCTCCCTGCAATACCCGTTTCCTCCTGCCTGCCATGGTGGCACTAGACTCTGAAAATTTTGATTTTGAGGTATTTGTTGACAGTGGTGTGGGGGTAAACCTTATTGATTTTCAGTTTCTCCAAAATCTTGATTTTAGAACTAGCACTTTAGATAAAGAGATACCAGTGTTTGCTATTGATTCCTCCCCTCTCTCACAAAAGAGTCTTACTCATATTGTTTATGACATTCAGTTAAGGGTGGGTGATTCACATGTTGAGTCCATTTCTTGTTTTGTTATGAAGGGCTTGCCTGCTCTGATGGTTCTGGGTTTACCGTGGTTGATAAAGCATAACCCTACTATTGACTGGCAAACAAGACAAATCAGTAGCTGGAGTGAATTTTGTTCGGACAACTGTCTTTGTGCTTCTATCTCAGGGGTGTGAACTACGGTCCTACCTCAGTTTCTCTCTGATTTTGCGCACGTATTCTCGGAGGGTGGAGCTCAGGAGCTGCCTCCCCATCGAGAATATGATTGTCCGGTTAATCTCATCCCTGGAGCTAAACTGCTAAAATCTCGACTATACAAGCTTTCCCAACCGGGAAGAGAAGCTATGCGGAAGTACATTGCAGAGAGTTTGGCAAAGAGACATATTAGACCATCTAAGTCCACTGTGGCCGCCGGCTTCTTTTTCGTAAAAAAGAAAGACGGATCACTTAGACCGTGTTTAGATTTCCGTGAATTGAATCTCATTATGGTCCGTGATTCGTATCCCCTTCCTTTGATTTCTGATCTATTTGATCAAATTGTCGGAGCCAATGTGTTCTCCAAGTTGGATTTAAGAGGAGCTTATAATCTGATCAGAATCAAGAAAGGAGATGAGTGGAAAACGGCCTTCAATACACCCGAAGGTTATTTCGAGAATCTTGTCATGCCCTTTGGTTTAACTAATGCGGTCTTTCAGCGATTTGTCAATGATATTTTCCATCATTTAGTGGGAAGGTTCATTGTTATTTACCTTGATGATATACTAATTTACTCACCCAATTTGGAGACCCATCAGGATGACGTGAGACAGGTGTTGTCGATCCTTCGGAATAATAAATTGTATGCTAAATTGGAAAAATGTGTATTTGCTGTGCAGGAGCTACCATTTTTAGGATACCTCCTTTCTGACTCTGGTTTTCGTATGGACCCAGAAAAGGTCCTGGCGGTACTAGAATGGGAGCGGCCTGAGAATCAGAAAGCTCTGATGCGATTTTTAGGTTTCACCAATTACTACAGAAAATTCATCTTGATTTGTTCCACCATTGTAAAACCTTTGATAGAGATGACTAAAAAAGGCGCCGACTTTTCTGTCTGGTCGGATGAGGCATTACAGGCCTTTTCTGCTATTAAGAAATGTTTTGCGTCTGCTCCCATTCTGATGCAACCTGATGTGTCTCAACCGTTCATTGTGTCGGTTGATGCATCAGAAGTGGGGGTCAGAGCAGTTCTGTCGCAGGGTCCCTCCCCTAGCAAATGGCATCCATGTGCTTTTTTCTCCAAGAAACTCTTGGCCGCTCAAAGAAATTATGATGTAGGAGATAGAGAGTTGCTGGCCATTAAATTGGCCTTTGAATAAAGGTGTCATTGGTTGGAGGGGACTACTCATCATATTACAGTATATACTGACCACATGAATTTGGCTTACTTGCAGTCTGCTAAGCGCCTGAATCCTAGACAGGCTAGATGGTCACAGTTTTTTACTAGGTTCAATTTTGTGGTCACCTTTTTACCTGGGGTTAAAAACGTCAAGGTAGATGCGTTGTCACATAGTTTTCCTGGGGGGAGTGATTTGGAGGATCCCACTCTGATTTTGGCTGATGGGGTGGTGGTTTCCGCTCTGTACCCCGAGTTGGAGATGGAGGTGTTGGGGGCCCAGGAGGCGGCTCCTGATTCTTGTCCTCCTGACAAGTTGTTTGTTCCTGCTGAACTGCGATACAAGGTGTTCAAGGAACATCATGATACGGTCCTTGCGGTACATCCTGGAAGAAAATCCACCATAGATCTTATTTCCCATAGATTCTGGTGGCCTGGGTTGCGCAAGGGTATGGAGGGTTATGTGACAGCTTGTGAGACCTGTGCACGCGCGAAGGTGGCTCACCCTCGGCTTCAGGATCCCTTCTTCCTTTATCCATCCCGTTTTGTCCTTGGACGCATTTGTCCATCGACTTTATTGCCGATTTACCGAATTCCTCTGGGAAAACTGTGATTTTTGTGGTAGTGGACCGCTTCAGTAAGATGGCCGACTTTGTACTATTGCCTAGCTTGCCCAATGCCAAAACTCTCGCTCAGGTTTTTATTGATGACATTGTGAAACTACATGGTATTCCCTCTGATGTGGTGTCTGATAGGGGGATGCAATTTGTTTCCAGGTTTTGGAGGGCGTTCTGCTCTCGTCTGGGAATTTAACTGTCTTTTTCTTTGGCTTTTCATCCCCAGTCGAATGGTCAGACAGAGCGCACTAACCAAAACCTGGAGACCTATATGAGGTGTTTTCTTGCCGAGAATCAGGATGACAGGTCCTCGTTCTTGTCTCTAGACAAATTTGCCTTGAATAACCGTAGACATGTGTACACTGATAAGTCGCCATTTTTTGGTGCATATGGTTTTCACCCACAGCTTGGTACTTTTTCTGGGACTGGATCTTCTGGGATGCCAGAAGAGGAGAGATTCTCTTCCGCCTTGCCATCTATCTGGCGGAAGATCCAAGTTTATTTGGAAAAGATGGGTAAAAGATATAAATGGATGGCTGACAGGAGACGTATGACTGGTCCGGACCTGTGTGTGGGTGATTCGGTGTGGTTGTCCACTAGAAACATTAAGCTGAAGGTACCATCTTGGAAATTGGGTCCAAGATATATTGGCTCTTACAAAATCCCTGCGATTGTCAACCCGGTGGAGTTTCGTCTGGATCTTCCACAGACCTGGAAGATCCATAATGTGTTTCACAAGTCTTTATTAAAGAAATATGTGGAACCTGTGGAACCATCTCCATTGCCACCTCCCCCTGTCCTGGTGGATCGCAATTTGGAGATTAAAATCTCTAAGATTCTCGACTCACGTGTTCTTCAGGGTTCCCTCCAGTACCTGGTGCACTGGAAGGGATACGGTCCCAAGGAAAGAATGTGGGTTCTGGCTGCTGATGTCAGTGCTAGCCGCCTGGTGAGGGCCTTTCACAGGGCACACCCGGATAAAGTTGGTACGGGGTGTCCGGGGGTCACGCCTTGCCCTGTGAATGTGCGGAGATCTGTCAGACTGGCTGCACATGTCTGACTTTTGTTTGTTTTGATTTTGGTTTGAGCTGGATCCACCTTCCCTCAGGTGTACTGGGTTTCATTGTTAGTGAGGCTATTTATCCCTCCTTCCCCCAGTAGCCTGTGCGGGTCATATTTCTTTCCTGGGAGCTCTTGATTTGTGGTGGATCGTCTGCTCCAGCTCTGCTCAAGATAAGTCCTCTCCTTCATTTCCCTTTGTGTGTTTTATCTAGGCCTCTAGGGAGACGCTTGCTTTCTCCTGGTTTGAAGAAGCAGGTTGCCACTTCCCTTTTCCCTGCTGCTTAGGGTTTGCCCAGGGTGTTTAGATTTAGGCACGAGGGCATGTGCTTATCCACCCTAAGGGTATGCACATGGGCACAGCAGCTTAGGGAAAGCTTTTAGGGATCGCTAGGAGGTGACCCTTTTCTCCCTAGCTTTTGGGCCTAGTCGTTTGTCCTGTTTGTTTTCCCGTGTTTGGTTATTTCCCCGCTTACCTACCTATCGTGACAACCTCCAATATCAGATAATTTGGGGTCTGACTCCAGACACCCCTACCAATCAGTTTAAAGGCCTGAAGCACTCATGCAAGACTTGCATCCTCTTCATTACCAGGCACACAGCCTTTCATTCTGTACTGGCTGTATGCATACTTACCAACGTTTCAGTTGGTAAAATTGGGGTATATAAGCCTCGCCACTGAGAATGTCCCAACCTCACCCAGAAACACCCACTTATGGGCGAGGTCTATGCTAGTCCGTTTCCAGCCCGGGACAGCCCAAATTTGCTGGGACTGTCTCTGAAAATCAGGGACATTCCTGCCACATTCAGGACAGTTGTCAAGTATGCTGATAGTGGTAGTACATGTGGCTTGTTCTTTTCACGGAGCTGCAGTAAGCTGCAGTACCAGGCTCAGCTACTTTAAAATGTAGGGCATTGTGACCAATAAAGAATGACTAGGCCATAGCGCTCACCTGAGCACCTCAGCTCTTTAGCTAAACCACCTATTCCACATGAGGTCACAACTAAGCTTTGTAAAGTGGTAGTATTACTCCCCTTTCTCGCAAATCCATGCCTCTTTTAATACATTCCTGTCTGTGTTCCTGCTGTGTATCCATCCTGCCTGTGTTCCCCTGACATCACAGTTCATTTTTCAGTTCAAGTTCATGTTTTAGTTGTCCTAGTCTGCCTGCCTGTGCTAGAGCAACCAAACAATATATGGCAACACACTGTTATACATGCAAAAAATGGAACTAGAGATTAATCTGGATTAAGTTTTTACTATACTTACTATATATAAAAATTAGAAGCTCTTTGCATACATTTTTGACCAAACATGTGTGGGCCCATCTTCCAAGGACAAGGTGGCTTCTGAAGATCGGTAACTAACAGTAACAGAATTGCCTCTCCTGGACCTAACGTAAGCCTACAAAATTCAGGGTGGTGTAGGAACCAGAATAACAGAATAAAGTGGTCTTAGAGGCCAGAAAATGCTTAAAACCACGTATGCTGTTGCGCATTTCTAACCGGAGGAGAAAATCCTGCACATGTCATCCGTTGCAATCCCCAGCAAAAATGCATACAATGGAGAATGCCCGCAGCTGACCACATGTACCACAAAGACATCCTACACAGGATAGCCAAATGTGCGGATGTGATTAGCTATATAAAACAGAAAATTTACAGAAAATGGTGCACTACAATGGTAAATGCAATTGACAATATATGGATAAACCCTCACACTGATATTAAAATGAGACTTTCGCCAATATATTCTTATATCAAGAACATACTGGAGCCCACGCACCCCTTCAAGGTCTCTTAAAGTGGCACAGGACCTAACGCTATGCCTATGGATAATTACAGATAGGCCATAAAGTCCGACATACAGCGAACAGCTCCCAGTTACCTCCATTGTATGCAACGGATCCCATGTGCAGGATTTGCTCCCCCGGTTAGAAATGAGCAACAGCGTATGGGTATTTGAGCATTTTCTGCCTTTTTAAGACCACTTTATTCTGTTATTCTCTTTGGACATGCACGCCTGGAGGTGTGGCAACTTCAGGTTCGAATGTGCCTTGATTTTGATCTATGGGTAACATTCAGGTGCACCTGCGGCCTGCATCACATGAGTCAGTGATAGGTGGGACTCACAGCCTCCTCCCTCATTCCATTGTATGCGTGATTTCATGCTGGAGGTAACTGGGAGCTGTTCGCTATGTAATTGCCCATACGGCATAGGTACGTTAGCGTTAGGTCCCGTGCCACTTTGAGAAACCTTGACGGGGTGCGCGGGCTCTGGTATGTTCTTGATATAAGAATATATTGGCGAAAATCTTATTTTAATATCAGTGTGAGGGTTTAGCCATATATTGTCAATTGCATTTACCATTGTAGTGCACCATTTTCTGTAAATTTCTGGTGTAGGAACCAGCTATATGTAGGAGATTAGCAGTAGGTAGATAAGCAGTGGGCTGATTACTCATCTGCTCTATTACTGAACGTTGTGTTTCTGACTAATGTTGCTCAGAGTCATGGACCTCTGGTCTGATCCAGGGACTCTGTGCTCTATTTAAAGGGTTTCTATCACCAGAAATACTGTTATGTAGCTGACTGACATTAGCGATGCGCTAATGTCAGCACTACATAACAGTATGTTTTTTACATTTCTCCCTGCAGCCGTTCTGATAAATAAAGCACTTTTATAATATGCTAATGAGCCTCTAGGTCAGGCATCCTCAAACTGCGGCCCTCCAGCTGTTGTAAAACTACAACTCCCACAATGCCCTGCTGTAGACTGATAGCTGTAGGCTGTTCGAGCATGCTGGGAGTTGTAGTTTTGCAACAGCTGGAGGGCCGCAGTTTGAGGATGCCTGCTCTAGGTGCTATGTGGGTGTAAAATCAGCACCTAGAGGCTCCGTCTACTCACCCTTTATCCCGCCCAGGTCCCCTGTTCTGCCCGCCCCGCTCCTCTTGATTGATGTCACGGTTCGCAGCATCACCCACGAAATCCCGCGCCTGTGCCGTTCACTTCTGTATTCGGCGCAGTGAGTGAAGGCCGCTCTCCTGATGCTGGCTTCCTCACTGTGACGTTGTTGACGCAGGCGCAGTAAGGAATCCGGCACCAGGATCGCTTCATTCACTCACTGCATCTGCGTCGAATACAGAAGTGAACGGCGCAGGCACGGGATTTCGTGAGCGATACTGTGAACCGTGACATCAATCAAGAGGAGTGGAGCGGGCAGAACAGGGGACCTGGGCGGGATAAAGGGGGAGTAGATGGAGCCTCTAGGTGCTTGTTTTACACCTACATAGCACCTAGAGGCTCATATGTGCTTATTTTATCAGAACGTCTGCAGGGAGAAATGTAAAAAACATACGGTTATGTAGTGCTGACATTAGCGCATCGCTGTCAGTCAGCTACATAACAGTATTTCTGGTGGTAGAAACCCTTTAAACCCCTGCTTGGCCATACACCAGTGCCAGTGATAGTCTCTGACTCAGTAACTGCGTTCCTGGTTCCTTGTTCCTGTGCTTGTTGGATTGCTCATTCCTCTGACCCCGGCTTGTCTTCTGACCGCTCTCTGTCTCACGTTTGGTACTGCATTGTCCATATGGTTCTGTTCTCGGCTTGTCTTCTAATGACTCTGTGTCTCTCATTTGGTACTGCATAGCTTGTATGGTTCTTCTGACCCATTTATGTAGAACTCTGATATTGTGTTTGTCTATGTTGTTTGTCCGTCTCTGCACTTAAATAGCATAGGGACCGTCGACCCGTTGCGGTCTAGCTATCTAGGGCTTTTACTGCAAGTAAGTAGAGAAAACGGGCTGGGTTCTAGCTATAAGGCTCTCTGTCCTTTTCTGTCCCTACATACAGTCGTAACTGTCATGTTCTCTCCCGTGACAGGGGTCAGAAGATATAGAAGACTGGCTGCACGTTATGTGATCTAACAGCCTCTTTGTTTTCACTTGTTTCTGTGTTGTTGCTGGTTATAAGCACACCTCTTGTCTCAGGTGTAGCTTAAGTGGTCATTCTAACTCCTCTATTTAGTCTGGTCTCACTATGCGGTTGATAGCTCCTTTCTGGTTGTGGAAGTGCTGGTGTTTGGTTCTACTCTGAGTTCCTGCTCGTCCGCGTACTTCAGAGTTAAGTGTCTTTTTCCTATTTCTAGTTTGTTGTATTCCCATATCATTTGGTATTAGACCTGAGGGAGTCTCCTGTTTCTTCAGCTGGGAAGGAACAGGTCATCTTTTGTCCTGACACTATTTCCAGGGCCCTTTAGGGTCAGATAGGGCTCTAGGTTCCTGCATATGAACATTCCTACCATTGAGGTCTGTTCATACTGATAGTAGTCAGGGCTCGGTTTAGGGATTCTCTAGATGGCGACCTTTCCCCTTTCCCTAGTTTCCAGGCCTAGTACCTTTTCCCATCCCTCCTGTGTTCCGTGTGGAGTTTACCACCCACACCGCGCCGTGACAGTAACACTGTGACACTAAGATTTAAAGTTTTGCTTCTCCCTTCCACATAGTGATTGACAGATGATCCCGTATTCAAACTCATAAAAGGCTCCCAATCACTACCTATGCAACGGGCCGCCCCCTGGGGCCTATTAAAGGACTGCGTACCCAGGAATGGTTGAGTGGTATAGGGTGGCCTAAAATGTCCCTTTATATGTGGTGTGAATGTTACGGTGCTCCTACCTGGATACGGCTGGACCCCAGACGTTGGTTCCGAAGCAGACAAATAGGGGTGAATAATTAAGGGATAAAAGAATAACTTGAGTCCAGACCTTGTGATGAAATTGAATAGCAGCTTTACTTTGCATAAACGTTTCTCCAAACTGTTTCAGGCTTTGTCTTTGTCCCAGCAGGCTTTGGCATTAAAACTCTGGCAGGCAAACTCGTCTCTACTACATCCGTCGCTTTCTGGCTCTGCTGTACTGAGAGGCTTACTGTATAACTTTGCTTTTTCTTTATGCTGCACAACACTTGGTAGACTGACTCTAAGTTTGGCCAGGGAATACTCCTCCTGGCTCCTAAGGCTTCAAGCTTTGGCCTCCATGTCCAGCAGAGCTGAGGGTGCTCTGGCTGGCTTGGCTTGGCTTGGGCATGTCCAGCAGAGATGTTCCCAGCACACCCTCCCTTGGCAGGGGGTAAGCTGAAACTCACTAACTCTGGTCCCCACCCTTCCTGCATGAAGTGGGACTCGCCCATTCCTCCACAGAAGAGGGGAGTTAGAATGGAATGGAAAGCTCCATTCTACCTAACTGTAGCTCTGCCATATTTGCTACCACCTGTTGGTGAACCAGGCATATTACATTTGAACATAACAGTTACATTAGAAATAGGAATGCACAGTGTAGTAGACCTAAAATAAATACACAAGATGACATATATTAGCATACACAGATAGAAGCAGGGCGTAGGTGTGGTAATGCCACTCTAGAGCGTTACACCTATATGTACGGGAAGCAGAACTTGCAGGCTTTCTGTATACATCTTTTTTCATGAAAAAGCATAGTCAAATCAAGCAAATTATAGTAAACTGTAGAGGAATTTATTAAACAATCCAGAATTCTGGCTTGAAAACATCCCAAAAAAACAATTTTTTTAAAAATTGTTTGCCAAACATTTGTAACATTTTGCATATTTACACCACTCCAGTTTTGAAAAACGGGTGAATAAGTGGGTGTGGTTCACCTGCCATGCTGATTTTTGTTAGGTTTATCATCTGAAGCTTTTTTAAAAGTGAAAAAAAAAATGTTACAATCTTACTCCAGTAATCGAGTGGCATAGAAAAAACACCTCAAGACAAAAGTATTAAACTTAAACATTGTATGAAATTTTATAGCTATGGTACAAATTACACTAATGCAGACTCCTGAATTAACCTCATGATAAATAAAAATATAATTTATAACATTTCTAAAAAAACAAACAAAAAAAAAACACAAAAAAAGTTTTCTAGCCACAGGAATAGTCTGATATGTCAGAGTAAAGTTTTATATGCTATGATACATGGAACTCATGGAGTGATTTCACCTTTAAGAGATAATGTCTCGGAGAGAACTCACCTTTTTATGATGCTTCAGTGTCAGTGATAATTGTCCTATTAACAGCACAGGCTGCACAACCCATCATAGTGACAGGAAAACAATACAATCACACCGACAGCAAAAGTCACAGCTGCCCCATCTATGATAAAATTAACTTTGATTTTGTGTCATGAGGATGTTCATTAGTGACAAGCTGGGAGCTCAGCATAGAGTCTAACCCTGCTCCATAACTCATGACCACATTGCAAATAAATAGGACTCATCCTACCTGAAATGCCAGAGCAATATTGAAACTATTGTGTGTTCATTACAAATAATGGAATTATAATTTCCTCTAATTGTGCATGAGTAATAATGAATAGCATTAGTTTGGAAGCCAGAAGTATAACCAGTTTATACTTCAATTTAACAAAGTTTTAATCGTATAATACAAGTTAAGTAGAGTAAAAGTTCAACCAACAAAATGCAGACCTAATGGTGCAAATACCGCGGTATTGATCTTATATCCCTATGAATTTCAGATGGATTGGCTGCATAGTAGGTTTTGAAGCACTGACAGTAATTTAAGTCAAGAAAATAGTGTACATGTTTCTTTTCATTAGATCTCTGTGTAACATGTTGGACAAATGAAATTTTTTAGATATGGCCCCAAAAATGTTATACAATGACGACATATATCACAGTTAGTAAGCAGACTTTTATAGAGTATGCAGTATTTGAGGATCATTCTTTGCATTCCACAAAGCTGTGTGGGGTTTTTGGCATTAGCATTAGGACTCCCTTCGTTGTGGACCCTTGGTGGAGGAAGCAAAGCATTGTTCGTATCTCTAGGACTGATTCTGCATACCTGATCTCACACCCATACCATATGTGACATGACTCCAGTAAGGAAAGCCTGAGAAATGTCATAAAGCCTCCCTGTGGAGTGAGGGGGGCATGTATAGGTTGAGCACTATTGTTACAATACATCTATTGTTTACATCCTGTTGCAAAGCCCTCTTAATTTTCAGAAATATATAAAAAAAAAAAAAAAGATAAATCTCAGATCACCAAGATCTTTTTTCAAGCTAAAGGTTTTTTTTAAGTTTTCCTACTTTTGCACAATTTAAACACTTTTTTTTTTACAAAATAGTTTGCTTTTGTGTTGCAACATTCTTGTCATGCCCTGCTCTGACTATGTGCGGAGGTCGGCCAGAATAGCAGCACGTGTTTAATGTTTTGTTTTGGAGCCGTGCTGGATTCGCCTCCTATCAGGTGCACTGGGTGGGGTCATTAGTTTAAATAGCACTCTATTCCTGTGCTCTGAGCGGGTTATAGAAATCAGTCTGGCCTTGGAAGCAAGGAAGGAGGGTTGTCTGTTCCAGCTCAGAAGATAAGTTTGGTTTCAGTTTTTGTTGTTTGCTGTCTAGGTTGTATTTGTGTCATCTCTCCCATCCAGGTTCTGTGCGAGCAGGCTGCTCCTATTCCCTTTTCACCATCTCAGGGAATCTAGGGTGTTTTAGCCCAGGCACGGGGACACATCATTCCTACCTTCTAGGTCTGAATGTGGGCTGAGCAGTGCAGGGAAAGAAGTCAGGGATTAGCTAGGAGGTGACCCTTCCCCTGCTTCTCGCCTAGAGCCTGGTTGTTGGTTTATCTGTATGTCTGAGTTCCGGTCCGCTGTGACAATTCTAGGATCATAACATTTTTATGTTTGCATTGATGGAGCTTTATGATGATGATTTCCTCTGGGACTTTTTAGTTTTTTTTTATTGTTATTTTTTATTGTTTTTTATTCCGCACTAACGGGCTGCCGACCATTTACTGCATTTAGGGTGCTGCCCCACATAGTTGTGTGTGTGGGTTTTTTTTTCTCCAAAAAAAGCATCAGAAATGCCTGGCTTAAGTCTCATTCACACGTCAGTGTTCCATGGCCGTGTGCTGTATGTGTTCTCCATGGACAGCACACGTCCCGACGTCCCAACAAATCAGTGTTTTAGCATGGTCCGTAGGTCCGTTTTTTTTAGCACGGATGCATGCTCTATTTTGTCCGTCCCTCCCATTATAGTCTATTGGTTCGGGAAAACCACGGATGCAACACATATGCCATACGTGTTTCACGGATCACTTGGAAGAGATGTTTTGAAAATTACTTTTCAGCTGTGCAGTGTCACAACATGGATGTCACACAGACAGCAAAATAATGTTTAAATGGACCGCACACGGATCCATCACGGACTTCCTCACGGAGGCATCACTTAGCACCTTTTCACAGACACGAAGGGTTTAGTCAGCAGTACTCATAGCATTTTGGTGGGCATTTTTCAGGCTCTTTGCCAATATAATATGTTTTAGCCAGGGTGTGTGCCTTGCATTTTTTTATAGTAAAGTATGTACATCCTGTAATGTCTCTTCTGTAGAGCAGTGTGGGGAAAATACTATGTTATAAAAAGCCAGACAAAAACACCTTAAAAAAACACCAGCACACATTATACACTGCTCAAAAAAATAAAGGGAACACAAAAATAACACATCCTAGATCTGAATTAATTAAATATTCTTTTGAAATACTTTGTTCTTTACATAGTTGAATGTGCTGACAACAAAATAAAAAAAAATAAAAAAATGGAAATCTAATTTTTCAACCCATGGAGGTCTGGATTTGGAGTCATACTCAAAATTAAAGTGGAAAAACACACTACAGGCTGATCCAACTTTGATGTAATGTCCTTAAAACAAGTCAAAATGAGGCTCAGTATTGTGTGTGGCCTCCACGTGCCTGTATGACCTCCCTACAACGCCTGTGCATGCTCCTGATGAGGTGGCGGACGGTCTCCTGAGGGATCTCCTCCCAGACCTGGACTAAAGCATCTGCCAACTCCTGGACAGTCTGTGGTGCAACGTGACGTTGGTGGATAGAGCGAGACATGATGTCCCAGATGTGCTCAATTGGATTCAGGTCTGGGGAACGGGCGGGCCAGTCCATAGCATCAATGCCTTCGTCTTGCAGGAACTGCTGATACACTCCAGCCACATGAGGTCTAGCATTGTCTTGCATTAGGAGGAACCCAGGGCCAACCACACCAGCATATGGTCTCACAAGGGGTCTGAGGATCTCATCTCGGTACCTAATGGCAGTCAGGCTACCTCTGGCGAGCACATGGAGGGCTGTGCGGCCCTCCAAAGAAATGCCACCCCACACCATTACTGACCCAATGCCAAACCAGTCATGCTGGAGGATGTTGCAGGCAGCAGAACGTTCTCCACGGCGTCTCAAGACTCTGTCACGTCTGTAACATGTGCTCAGTGTGAACCTGCTTTCATCTGTGAAGAGCACAGGGCGCCAGTGGCGAATTTGCCAATCTTGGTGTTCTCTGGCAAATGCCAAACGTCCTGCACGGTGTTGGGCTGTAAGCACAACCCCCACCTTTGGACGTCGGGCCCTCATATCACCCTCATGGAGTCTGTTTCTGACCGTTTGAGCAGACACATGCACATTTGTGGCCTGCTGGAGGTCATTTTGCAGGGCTCTGGCAGTGCTCCTCCTGTTCCTCCTTGCACAAAGGCGGAGGTAGCGGTCCTGCTGCTGGGTTGTTGCCCTCCTACGGCCTCCTCCACATCTCCTGATGTACTGGCCTTTCTCCTGGTAGCGTCTCCATGCTCTGGACTCTACGCTAACAGACACAGCAAACCTTCTTGCCACAGCTCGCATTGATGTGCCATCCTGGATAAGCTGCACTACCTGAGCCACTTGTGTGGGTTGTAGACTCCGTCTCATGCTACCACTAGAGTGAAAGCACCGGCAGCATTCAAAAGTGACCAAAACATCAGCCAGGAAGCATAGGAACTGAGTAGTGGTCTGTGGTCACCACCTGCAGAACCACTCCTTTATTGGGGGTGTCTTGCTAATTGCCTATAATTTCCACCTGTTGTCTATCCCATTTGCAGAACAGCATGTGAAATTGATTGTCACTCAGTGTTGCTTCCTAAGTGGACAGTTTGATTTCACAGAAGTGTGATTGACTTGGAGTTATATTGTGCTGTTTAAGTGTTCCCTTTATTTTTTTGAGCAGTGTACATTACAGATGCAGAAAAAAAAAGGTGGAATGTGCTAGTTGGAACTTCTGATGTAACATAAGATTGTTTTATTGTATCTTATAAAAAAAAGTATTTCTCTCTAACTAAATGTTTTCTTTTCACTACCGTATATATTTCTGCCTAAAGTTTTTCAATTTTACTAATCTTGCTTTTTATGGTAAAAATATACAGTCCTTTTCTGTAGTGTTTTATGTGTTGTCATCACAAACAACATGTTTTTCTGCTCTGTACCTGATTCTGTACCCATACAATTGGATCATCTCAGAAAAATCATGTACATATAGTAGATTTCCATAGTTGCCAACAGTCCTGAATTTGATGAGACTGTCCCTAATTTTCAGAGACAGTCCCTGCAAAGTTGTGCTGTTTTGGTCCAGAAAATAGGCAGTGCTTATGTAAGCCCTACCAATAAATGGGCAGTCTCACTCGAATTAGGGTGTTCTTTGGAATGGTGTCTATTTGTCCTTATTTTACCAATTGCAATGTTGGCAAGTATGGATTTGCTAGATATTCGCCATGGAGGTACAAAACCTCTAAGATCATAAAGTTTAAAAATTAACAAATGTTGACCAAAAACCCCTTTAATCCCCTTTCACCTGGGTGCATTCAGTGGCTTTTAGTATTACCAAGGCTGTAACTTCTAGCAATAAGCAGAGATAATTTGAAGTTTAGTTATGCTCACACATGTTAGTACAGAATAAAGCACAGATGACTGGTTGTCAGTGAAGCCTGGCAGGTGACTGGTGAGGAAGGTTTCTGTTGAAGGCCCTCAATTCTTCAAAGCATTTCAATACTTCATTATCTGACTTCTATAACCTCAAGTCTTTGAGGCTTCCCGGACATCCAGTGCTATGGTGTTTTCCGAGGAACATTAATGAAGTGTTTTAGAATGTGCCAGCTGCTTGGCTTGTGTACTTTCCTGTTGGATTATGCTCATCTACAGTCTATTTGGATGTGCTTACTTCAGCAAATGGCATTTATCATGTAGACAAAGTTAATAAAAGGCACTACTAATGTACTGTGATTGTCCATATTGCCTCCTTTGTTGGCCTAATTACCTTTTTAATTGCCTTATACATTTCTTGTATCCAGTGGTTAGACCACCCAGCAATCCAGCAGCAGTGGCTGTGCTTGAACACTATAGGAAAAAGTGCTGACTATGTACATTCCCACATTCCAGCCACCAGAGGCACCAGTGCCTTTTCCTATAATGTGCAAGCATGGACACCACTGCTGGATTGCAAGGTGGTCATAACTAGTGTTGAGCTAAAGGAAGCATCTGAAGTGGAATTTATTCAGAAGTTTAGAAAATATTTGATTTGTAATGAATCTTAATTTTCTCACACTTCGTTTTTCCTAAAATGGCGGCTGCACGTGTTACAAAGTGAAAGTAAGAAGTCTGGGAACATGAGATCAACCATAATGCCGTGCAGCCAGCCAATCCGCAGATAGCCATCCCCTGTGATGTCACAGCCCTACAAATCCCTCATCCCGCGCAGTCTCCACCATTGTCTTGTGAGCTGAGCTTAAGTAGAGACATCACAAGCGTTCATGCGCTAGGGACAGTGTTGATGAAAACTGGTTTAAAAAAGAATGTTGGAGAGGGTGAGTGCAAGGGCAGTTCAGGGAGACTGTTTTCAGATTGTAGGGAGACTGCAGATTGCAGAGTGTATTGCCGTGTGTATGACATTCTACTGCACCAACATTAAGAGTTAATCTGTTTTTTTTACTCATACAGTTAGTGAGGGATATTTATCTAAACTGGTGTAAAGGAAAAACAGCTTAGTTGCCTATAGGAACCAGTCAGATTCCAACTTTCATTTTGTAGAGGTCCTTTGGAAAATGAAAGGTGGAATCTAATTGGTTGCTATGGGCAACTAAGCCATTTTTCTCTTACACCAGTTTTGATAAATCTCCCTGTCACAGTGTAGGGGGAGGGGAGGAACACCAGAATGACAACAGAAGGAAAATGACCAAGAACTAGGCCTCAAGGCTAGGGAAAGGGAAATGGTGACCACCTAAGGAAACCCTAAACCTAGCCCTGACTCCTGTCAGTATGAATAGACCCTGAAGGTGGGAATATTCATACATCGTAAACCTAGACCCTAGTAACCATGAAAAGCCCTAGGATTAGTCACAGGGTCTGAGACTACTGGTTCCTTCCCAGATGAACGAACCAGCGTCTCCCTGAGGCCTAGTAAACAACAAGCAAATGGGAGCAACAAAATACCAAAAGAAGTACACTTATCTTCAATAGAAAATGGATGAGCAGGAACTCAAATGAGGACCACACACCAGCTCTTCCAACTCCAGGCAGAGAATATCAACCGCATGGTATGAAGTGTGAGTCCAGACTAAATAGAGGAGCAGTAATGACCACGAGCTACACCTGAGACAAATGGTGTGGTCATTACCAACTATAACACTGCAACAAGTGAAAACAGATAGGCTGTCAGATAACCTAACGTGCAGTCAGTTTCTCAGATCTTCTAACCTCTGTCACTGGAGGGACAATGACAGTACCCACCCCCCGCCCTTCTACAGGCGACCTCCGGACACCCAGGACCGACCTTATGTGGATGGGCCCTGTGAAAGGCTTTCACAAGGCGACTAGCATTAACGTCGGCCGCTGTAACCCACAGTCTCTCCTCTGGACCGTAACCCTTCCAGTGAACGAGGTACTGAAGGGCTCTACAGAGAATTTGTGAGTCCATTATCCTGGCGATCTGAAATTCAAGATTACCGTCCACCATGACAGGAGCGGGAGGCAAGGAGGACGGTTCAGCAGGTTCGACATATCTCTTCAGCAATGATTTGTGGAAAACATTATGACTTTTTAAAGCCTGCGGAAGTTCAAGACGAAAGGCTACTGGGTTAATAATGGCAGAGATCTTATATGGACCAATAAACCTTGGACCAAACTTCCAAGAAGGTACCTTCAACTTAATGTTTCTTGTGGACAGCCACACAGAATCACCCACTCTCAGGTCTGGTCCACTCATATGTCTCTTGTCAGCCATCCGTTTATACTTGTTGCCCTTTTTTTTTTCTTTTTTTTTTCCGCCAAATAGGTGACAAAGAAGAGGAAAATCTTTCCTGTTCAGGTATACCAGAAGTCTCAGTACCTGAAAAATGTGCCAAACTGCGGATGGAACCCATATGCCTCAAAAAACGGCAACTTATCAGTGGACTCCTGCCTATAGTTATTTATGGCAAACTCAGCCAAAGACAAAAATGAAGACCACTCCTCTTGGTTCTCTGAGACAAAACATCTCAAATAAGTCTCCAGATTCTGGTTAGTGCGTTCAGTCTGTCCGTTCGACTGAGGATGAAAGGCCGAAGAGAAGGACAATTGTACCCCCAGGCGAGTACAGAAGGCCTTCCAGAATCTGGAAACAAACTGAGTCCCCCTATCAGATACCACATCAGAGGGAATACCATGTAGCTTCACGATGTTATCGACAAACACTTGTGCGAGAGTTTTAGCATTAGGTAGACCTGACAATGCTATAAAGAGCGACATCTTGCCGAAGCGATCAACAACCACCAGAATCACTGTTTTTCCTGAGGAATTTGGCAAATCTGTGATAAAGTCCATGAACAAATGAGTCCAGGGTTGGGACGGGATGGACAACGGAAGTAGAGATCCTGAAGGCCGAGTATGTGTCACCTTAGCACGTGCACAAGTACCACAAGCTGACACATTGCCCTCAACACATTTACGTAACCCCGGCCACCAGAATCACGAAAAATGAGATTGACCGTGGATCTGCTCCTACAGTGTCCTATAAGAACCCGTAAAGTTATGTTCCTCGAACACCTTGTGTTGTAATTCGGAAGGAACAAACAACTTCCCCGGAGAACAGGACTCCAGTGCATCTCCCTGGGCCTCCCACACCTCCGCCTCAAGGTCGGGATAAAGGGCGGATATTACCACTCCTTTAGCCAATATCGGACCACGATCTTCCGAATCACCACCCCAGGAAAGCTACACAACAAAGCGTCCGCCTTGACATTCTTAACCGCAGAGCAATAGGTGACAAGGAAATTAAATCTGGTAAAAAACAACGACCATCTGGCCTGCCTTGGGTTCAGACGTTTAGCCAACTCCAGGTAAGCCAGATTTTTGTGATCGGTAATTACTGTAATAGGATGAATAGCTCTCTCCAACCAATGATGCCATTCCTCAAAAGCCAACTTAATTGTCAGCAACTTTTTTTCAGTAGTTGAGAGCTTTTTAGAGAAGAAAGCACATGGGCGCCATTTACTAGGTGAAGGGCCCTGCGACAAGACTGCTCCTACCCCTACCTCGGATGCGTCAGCTTCCACAATGAATGGCTGTAAAACATCCGGTTGTACCAGTATAGGAGCAGAAGCAAAATATTCCTATACCGCTGAAAAGGCTCATAATGCCTCATTAGACCAGACTGAGACATCCAAACCTTTCCTAGGCATGTCCGTTAAAGGTTTAACCACAGTCGAGTAGTTCAAAATGAATTTATGGTAGTAGTTGGTGAACCCCAAAAAACGCATAAGCGCTTTCAGATTTTAAGGTCGATCCCAGTCCAACACAGCACGGACCTTCTGTGGATCCATACGAAAACCTCTAGATGAGAGTAAGTAACCCAGGAATTTCACTTCCTAAACTGCAAATACACACTTATCCAACTTAGCATACAATTTATTCTCTCTTAGGATATGTAACACTTGTCTTACGTGATCCTGACGCGTCTCCATGTCAGGAGAATAAATTAGAATATCATCCAGATACACCAGATGATGAAAGATGTAATTGATTAAATGTTGAAAAACCGCAGAGGCATTGGTTAACTCAAAAGGCATGGCCATATTCTCAAAATGACTTCCAGGGGTATTAAAGGCCATCATCCATTCGTCCCCCTCCTTGATCCTTACCAGCTTATATGCCCCCCTCAAATCCAACTTAGAGCACACCTTGGAACCAACAATCTGATTGAACAAATCCAGGATCAAAGGAAGGGGATAAGGATCACGGACAGTAATGTGATTAAGCTCACGGAAGTCCAAACATGGCCTAAGAGTTCAGTCCTTTTTCTTAACAAAGAAGAACCCTGCGGCCACTGGGGATTTGGATGGTCTAATATGACCTTTAGCCAAGCTCTCTGTGATATATTCTTGCATGACTGCTCTTTCGGGTTCAGAAAGATTATACAACCGAGACTTGGGCAACCTAGCTCCAGGAACAAAGTTGACGGGACAATTATACTCCCGATGTGGAGGTAACTCCTGGTTTCCACTTTCAGAGAATACCGTACATCAGAAAAATCTGAAATAAATTAAGGTACAACTTTAGTGGTTACAACAGAAAGCAATGTGCTAAGTTGTCTATGCAATAATCACTCAAATCAAGAATCTGTCTCGCTTGCCAATTGATGGTAGGATTATGTTTGCTTAACCATGGTAACCCTAGCACCAAGGGAGCAGGCAGACCCTCTAGCACAAAACATGAAATGGATTCTTGATGAAAATCACCCACTTTTAAACTGATGTCCTGCACCATTTGTGACAAATATTTCTGTGTGAGTGGAGCAGAATCAATTGAAAACACCGAAATATTTTTGTCTAATGCACTTGTAGTCAACCCATGCATACGGACAAACTGACCATCGACTAGATTAACCCCTGCCCCACTGTCAATAAACACTTTAATTCCCACAGTTTTGGAATCTAGCGCCACCTTGGAAGACAGGAGAAATCGGGTACTACCGGCAAATGACAAAAGTGAATTCTCAGATTCCCCACCCACACCACCAAGAGTGAGATGAAGATTAAACATTTTTTTTCTTTTTCACCTTGATGCTCAACATAAGGACATACGTTAACAAAATGTCCCCTTTTTCCACAGAAAAAGCAGAGTCTATTCTTAAGCCTAAAGTTCTTATCACCAGGTCCAGGAGTAGCTCCTCCCAGCTGCATTGGTTCATCACCAGACATAAACTCAAGCGTCTCTCTACCCAAAGGGTCGGAAGAATAGTATGTCCTGAGCGTGAGGAACCTTAGATCTCTCCCTCAGGAGTCTATCAATACGTACAGCAAGGGACATGGCCGCTTCCAATGACTCAGGATATTTGTGAAATGCCAACGAATCCTTCAGGCTCTCGGATAACCCTTGACAGAATTGACTACGGAGAGCTGGATCATTCGCTCCGTATCGGTAGCCCATTTCCTAAATTCAGAGCAGTAGGTCTCCGCAGAATGCTCTCCCTGCCGTAAGCCATGCAACTTAGTCTTGGCCAGGGAGATCCGATCTGGGTCATCGTAGATTTATCTACTGACCGGAGGGACTGTGATCCGGTCGGCAATGGAAAAGCCCAAGATTGAACGTTAACTTTAAGTAACGAAATGATTATACCCACTCTTTGACTCTCGTCCAAGGAAGAGTTAGGACGTAGTCTAAAATATAATTTGCATGACTCCCTGAACCAAATAAAGTTGTCAATTCTCCTTGAAAATCTGTCCGGGAGATCGATCTTAGGTTCTTGGCAGGCCTGGTTCCCGCTGCCAGAACCAGCCGTCTGTGGTCTCTGGATCTGTGAGGTCAGCCACCTCCTAAGACGACAATTCGACCAGTGCATAAATCGTATACATTGCTGCACTGCCACAAAGAAAATGACAGTTTTACAGTGGTTGATAATGTCACAGTGTAGGGGGAGGGGAAGAACACTAGAATAACAACAGAAGGAAAATGACCAAGAACTAGGCCTCAAGGCTAGGGAAAGGGAAATGGTGACCACCTAAGGAAACCCTAAACCTAGCCCTGACTCCTGTCAGTATGAATAGACCCTGAAGGTGGGAATATTCATACACCATAAACCTAGGCCCTAGTAACCATGAAAAGCCCTAGGATTAGTGACAGAGACTACTGGTTCCTTCCCAGATGAATGAACAAGCATCTCCCTGAGGCCTAGTAAACAACAAGCAAATGGGAGCAACAAAATACCAAGAGAAGTACACTTATCTTCAATAGAAAATGAATGAACAGGAACTCGGATGAGGACCACACACCAGCTCTTCCAACTCCAGGCAGAGAATATCAACCGTATGGTATGAAGTGTGAATCCAGACTAAAGGAGCAATAATGACCACAGGCTACACCTGAGACAAGAGGTGCAGTCATTGCCAACAACAACACTGCAACAAGTGAAAACAGATAGGCTGTCAGATAACCTAACGTGCAGCCAGTCTCTCAGATCTTCTAACCTCTGTCACTGGAGGGACCGTGACACTCCCCTAGTGTGCCTCAGTATATAAGGCAGGTATAATATATCACCTTGTGCACTATGTTCTACTGCACCCACATTCAGAGTTAATCCATTGTGTTAGGGAAACAGTTACGTATTCCTGGACTGTGTAATATTTTGCCCGATTCAACTGTGAGCGAACTTTTTAATAACTTCTGCATTCTGTTAACGGTTGCGTTACATAGCGTCAGTATTAGGCCATAGTTAAATATTTTGCCACGTTCAACTGTGCAGTTGGAGCAAAATGCATACTGTTAGCTTTTGATTTACATAACGTTAGTATTAGGCCGCGGTTAAATATTTTGCCCTGTTCAACTATGCAGTGGCGTTCAACTATGCAGTGGAGTGAAATTTATCATAGCAAATGCATTGTGTTAGCTGTTGCATTACATAGCGTCAGTATTAGGCCAGATTTAAAGGGGTTGTCCAGGTTCAGAGCTGAATGCTTCGATGCTCTCCTTTGCCCTGCACTAGATCGCACAGGGAAAGGACTCTTTTGTTTACAATCACACACTGCCGGGCGGTGTCACCGGCTGTGATGGCCGTTCTTTTGCTCTGCCCTAGCCGTTTTACTGGCTAGGGCAGCACTAAAGCCCGCCCATCAGAGCCGGTGGCGTCACTTGACTTCCTGGCAGCCCTATGGAGAGCCCGGTACGTCACCGGAATTCCAAAAAATGCCTTTCCGCTGCGTGATTTAGCGCAGCGCAAATGAGAGCATCGGAGCATGAACTGCTCCGATGCTCAAGTCAGGGGGGCTGCCTGGGTGAAAATGGGGATATGTCCAGGTTCAGCTCTGAACCCGGACAACCCCTTTAAAGATCCAACACGCTGGAGCTTTAATTACTGCGGCTGCAGGTGTAATATATCGCTGTGTGCATCACATTCTACTGCACTTTCAGAGTTGGTCCATTATTTTAATGATATAGTTAGTTAATGGGGTTGGCCACTATATCAGTACTTTACACCACATTGTTGGAGGCAGGGTAAAAAAGAGATTTCAAATATACTTTATTTAAAAAATCTGTCTGGTAATCTTTTTTATAGTAAGCCTCGCCCCCTGAGCCTCACTCTGCCGTGCAGCCACTTCGTCCATGGCTGCACACGACATGGAGGAGCTTTAGAGAAAGCTCGTCCATGCCTTTATTGTAACTGCACATGCGCTGATTTTCCTAATTTGCCTAGGAGCAGCGCATGCCCAATCTGCCGCCTGGTGATCGCTCTGATTGGCTAGTCTGTACAGACTAGTCGATCACACAATCCTAATGCTGGCTGAAAGGTTCTGATACCCACAGTCCGTGACTGTGGAGATCAGAACCTTATAAAATGTGTGTATATATAATATCCCCCCCCTTGTGGGCTCCAGCCCCCATTGTGCCCCCCTAATTTCAGGATGGCCGGTGGCAGCGCTGCTGATCCCCCTTCTGCCCCAATCTGTTTCAGGATGGCCGAGTGGTTTGCAGAATGTCAGCTATAATATACAGCTCACACTCTACTTGGACCTGCGCTGACATCACCACGTGGTGAGCGCGATTACGTCATCAAAGGTCCTTTTGCAGGTCCTCAAAGAAGAAGAAAGAAGACTATGCCGGCTGTGCGATCATGTGGATGAGGTGAGTTAATTTTTTTATTTTTTAACCCCTCAAGCAACATTTTACTAAGCATTCTGTATTAAGAATGCTATTATTTTCCCTTATAACCATGTTATAAGGGAAAATAATAACATCTACACAACACCAAACCCGAACTTTAGTTAAAGGGGTTATCCCACTTCACATTTTCATACTTACCTGCTGCCAGCGCGACATTCACTTTCTGGATTCTGGCTGGGGGTGGGCTTCATCTTAATTGAATTCTTCTCCTGACCGGCCCGCACGCTGGACTGAATGCACATGCCGTTGCACATGCGCCATGGTGACTTATTCCTGGCCAGTATAGTACAGAGTTGGCGTGTGCGTTCGCGGCTCTGTACTATTCTGGCCAGGAAGAAGTCACCATCGCGCATGCATGGCGGCGTGCGCATTCAGGACAGCAAGCGGCCCAGCCGGGAAAAAAAGAGGAGTCTTTTGCGGATCCGCAATACGAGTCAACGGGACACCTACGTTCGTGTGCAGGAGGCCTCTTGCGCACAAACGTATTTTCATTCTGTGCCCGTTCAAAAGGTACTCCATTTGCATCCATTTTTGTATTTCCGTATTTCCGATCTGGAAAAAATAATAATAAAATGTCCTATTATTGTTCGCATTACGGACAAGGATAGTACTGTTCTATTGGGGGCCAGCTGTTCTGTTCTGCAAAATACGGAATGAACACGGACACTATTTCTAAAAATAAAAGCTTCAGCCCCTACTTTGTGATGTCTACAGTTTAGCATGGTCAAAATTGCTGACAGATTCCCTTTAACAAAACCCCATGCATCTCTGTCAGTAACTAAGTAAATAAGTTCTCTAGATATCAAAGTGAAGGTCTTCTGCCTAGTACTTCAAAAAACATACAAGCGTCCATACCAGCAGTCATCGGCATCATCACAACTTCTACAGGCTGGCACCACCAGTTCTTCCAGGAGGACCGGTGTTACACAGCCAAAACCCAGAACAGTAGTAGCTGAATGGGACTTTTCTTTCCCAACTAAATCATTTACATCAGTATAGTATAAAGAAAGAAACCTTTATTTATCAGTATGTTCAGTATATTCTGGTTACAAATGCATATTGGGAAGATAAATCTATATTTTCTAGCTGTGAAATAGCCACCATCATATATATATATATATATATATATATATATATATATATATATATATAGTAAAAAACCACTGGCAGCACCACCCTAGGAAGTGTGGAAAAATAAACGGGTGCAATGTCCAAGTACGGTAAAAGGTGCTTACCCACTTATAGAAGACAAAAATCGGACTGCACTCCAAGCATTTCTTCAAAAAAGTGTGTTTTTATTCACCCATATGGTGGCAAAAGCAACGTTTCGGCTCAAGCATGAGCCTTTCTCAAGAAAGGCTCATGCTTGAGCCGAAACGTCGCTTTTGCCACCATATGGGTGAATAAAAACACACTTTTTTGAAGAAATGCTTGGAGTGCAGTCCGATTTTTGTCTTCTATATATATATATATATAGATGCGAAAAAGAAAAAAGCAGCACACAAAGTAAGTGGGTGCAAAAAATCCTCCTGGGGACCTGTGACCAAGATCCCAAATTGCATAGAAAACGAAAAGAAGGCAGCACTCCAGGTGAACTTGAAAAAAGTGGACGGTTTATTCACTCATTCAGCGACGTTTCAGCTCTCTCAATGGAGCCTTTTTCCAGCTGATTAACATGTGCACAATTACATATATAAATAGTGCAAGTAATTGCGAAAATACAAATTGGTATATCACATAATAAAGTGCAAATGCATACAAATTACAGTCATATTGCAGATACAATTAATCTAGTGTCATGATACAGTGAAATAATAATATAGATAAGGTCATAAAAATTCATACTGTGATGTCTCCGATGTATAATCTTCAAAATACCATAATTGTCAATCAAGCATGTGAAGGTGAACACAAGTGTACAACATAATATAGCAATCAAAATTTTTAAAAACCTTTGAATGAATCACTTGCGGCTGAATAGGCATGGTGGAATCTGTTGGCGTCCGGACAAGACAACGGCGCATGCGCCGCTTTATCTGCTATCGCGAGAGTCACAAAGATAATGTGTGGTATAGCAACCACAGCTAAAATGGCCGCTTGAGACCTTTTCTCTAGGGCGCATGCGCATGCCAGTAATCACGCCCATAAGAATTTGACAGACACTTATGCAGTGTCAGAGCGCCGCAGTGTATAGCAAAAAGCTGATCCATATATCGGAGGCCGGCGTATCAACATCGGTCGCCAATAGGATATCTGTATCAGCAGGACAATACGGTTTTCACACCGTTGGTATCCCGCTGTCCAGAATGACAGCAAATCCGCTCCCTGTCCCTTACAGCTGCACAATAGATATCCACTGTGAATCAACGGAAGGGACACGGACAGAACTGCATCGGGGCTCATCATAGTATTAACAGTAAATATGTCAGTGCCCACCGTCTATACAGGTGCCGCTCAAGTACCAAAAGGGGCTGGAGCCGTACATATAATAGACAGAGGCTGACCTCAAACACTCATTGTACATGTAACAGAAAATAATTGAAAGAGGGATCGCCAACATAGTTCCTCCAGTATTCGCCTTACGTGAACACTCATACTTTTATGCTTCAATATAATATCCTATGAGGAAAAAGAAAAAATGGTTAATATATAGCACATGTTGTTTTCCATACACGCCATCAAACTTGGAGAAAGCATACATAAAATCAATAACTAGACGACCCTAAATTCCACATTAAGACCTTGAGGCCTTAGAGTGCCAAGTGTATAGATCCAATATAGCTCATGTTTTTTCAGTGTTTTTATCCGATCACCACCTCGCCTTGAAGGAGATATTTGTTCTAAAATTCTGAAGCGCAAGTCATCTTGTGTGTGTTTGGCTTCAGTAAAGTGTTTGGACACTGGGAGATCCAATTTTTGCTTTCTAATCGAATATCGATGTTGATTGAGGCGAGTTTTAACATCCCATGTGGTCTCCCCTACATATAGGAGACCATATGGGCATACCAACAAGTAGATGACATAAGAAGAATCGCAGGTTAAATATTGTTTAATTTTAACCCTATAACCTGTAGTAGGGTGCATGAAAGAGTCTCCCCTCAACATTAATTTGCAATTTATACAGTTATAGCAGGGATAACATCCTTTGCGTGTAGAGCCAAAGTAGCCCTCACATGTCTCCCTGGTAGAACCAATATCTGATTTCACTAGTTTGTCACCCAAATTGGGGCTGCGTCGATAGGAGCATAATGGTGGTGATTTAAACTCCTGTACCGTCTCAAAGTTGCTACTAAGGATACGCCAATGTTTTTTAATTATAGCTGCAATCTTGCCACTATTAGTACTGAATTCCGACACAAAAGGGATTCTCGCCTGGGAACCCTTGTGATCACATAATCCCTTTCTGATATTATCAGTAGTGAGTGGTTTAATTCTGTTCAACTGTTCTTGAATCAATTTTTTAGGGTACCCACGTGTCCGAAATTTAGACCCCATTTCCTGTAGTCTATTTTCCACTTTTACCGGATCCTGAACAATTTTTTTGACCCTGAGGAGCTGGCTGAAAGGGAGAGACCTAATCATAGGTTTGGGGTGGTGACTCTTGTAGCGCAGTAAAGTGTTTTTGTCTGTAGATTTTACGTATAGGTCAGTAACTAACCTATCTTTCTGAATAGTGACTTGAGTGTCCAAAAATTGTAAGGTGGCCTCAGAATATATCACTGTGAATTTAACACTGGGGTCAATGGTATTGAGAAAAACATGGAACGCGATGAGGTCCTCCGTGTCCCTTCCGTTGATTCACAGTGGATATCTATTGTGCAGCTGTAAGGGACAGGGAGCGGATTTGCTGTCATTCTGGACAGCGGGATACCAACGGTGTGAAAACCGTATTGTCCTGCTGATACAGATATCCTATTGGCGACCGATGTTGATACGCCGGCCTCCGATATATGGATCAGCTTTCTGCTATACACTGCGGCGCTCTGACACTGCATAAGTGTCTGTCAAATTCTTATGGGCGTGATTACTGGCATGCGCATGCGCCCTAGAGAAAAGGTCTCAAGCGGCCATTTTAGCTGTGGTTGCTATACCACACATTATCTTTGTGACTCTCGCGATAGCAGATAAAGCGGCGCATGCGCCGTTGTCTTGTCCGGACGCCAACAGATTCCACCATGCCTATTCAGCCGCAAGTGATTCATTCAAAGGTTTTAAAAAATTTTGATTGCTATATTATGTTGTACACTTGTGTTCACCTTCACATGTTTGATTGACAATTATGGTATTTTGAAGATTATACATCGGAGATATCACAGTATGAATTTTTATGACCTTATCTATATTATTATTTCACTGTATCATGACACTAGATTAATTGTATCTGCAATATGACTGTAATTTGTATGCATTTGCACTTTATTATATGATATACCAATTTGTATTTTGGCAATTACTTGCACTATTTATATATGTAATTGTGCACATGTTAATCAGCTGGAAAAAGGCTCCATTGAGAGAGCTGAAACGTCGCTGAATGAGTGAATAAACCGTCCACTTTTTTCAAGTTCACCTGGAGTGCTGCCTTCTTTTCGTTTTCTATATATATATATATATATATATATATATATATATATATGAACAATCTATTGTTTCTAAATGGAAAATGCAGCTATTGGATTTGTTTTTGCTGACGTCATAAATAGCAGATATTGTTATTCATGGTTACTTATTAACCACTGACGAACATTTATCAAGACTGGCATTCCCATATACTGTGCACCAGAGTGAGATGCATCTAATTTAGTAAAAGTCAGATGCCTCTTAATAAATTAGTTGCATCTCTGGCAGTCCGTGTGCCAGAAACGGTAGTCTATACAAGCCAGGGGCTGGTGTAGACTCCAGCTATAACTTACACCAGTTTATAGTAAATCTGGCAGGTTGTGCGAACCATACCCCTCTCTCTCTAAGCCCCGTCCGTTGTATTGTCACTTTAGAAAAGTGACAAGAAGCTAAAAAGTCACAAATTATATCACAATACGTGTGCCATCATTTGTGACATTTTTATGCCACAATAGTGATGTAAATACGTTAGTCAATGCCCCTAAATATGTTTAGCACTTTACTATCATATTACTGACAATAAATAACTTGGGTGCATCTATAGTTAAATGTAAATTAACCCCCTACGTGTTTTGCCCCAGTCCAGCTTCAGCAGTGGGAAAAGTAGCTAACTGGAGGGGGAAGGCTGCTTTAGATGCTGCTATCTCCTGAATGGTAGCAGCTAGAAACATGCAACTGTTTTTCTCTGTGATTTCTCCTCTGTTGCTTGGACTTTAGCTGGTCTTGTATGAAAGCCTGGCCTTTCAAACAAGACCAGTTGCATGTTTGTAGCTGCTACCATTCAGGAGATATCAGCATCTAAAGCAGCCCTCCCCCTCCAGTTAGCTACTTTTCCCACTGTCCCAGCTGGACTCCGGCAAAACAGTTAGGTGGTTAAAGCTGTTTTGCCATCTCAGATAATGGGGGCATATGGCTAGGATATGCTCCCATTGTCTGAAAGGTGCGGGTCCCACCTCTGGGACCCACACCTACAATGAGAGCGAAGCCCCATACAAATGAATGGGAGAAGGGGCCGTGTGTGTGCGGTGAACTCCCATTCAGCATCCAGCAGTCCATGTGCCTATACTGACAACTAAACCAGAAAACTGGAGTAAAAGATAACTGCCATCATCTCACCCCCATTTTTTGGAAAGTGGCAATGCCAGAGGAGAAACAGCACTTGCTCAAAAAAATTAGATGTTTGTTGGCCAAACCCACCAAATAGACCATCTAATGTATTTGGAGCCCACTGAGTCTCCCTTCACGGAAGATGCCAGAGGAGATAAGGATCAGACATGATGGATTTCAAATCCCCAAACCTTTTCATTGTGTGGAGCTAAGCAACTGCTAGAGGAATCTGGCAGCAGCTTTCTCCCTTCTTACTGAGAACACAAGCATGCTCTCCCGAGTCAATGTGCATAGGAGGATGAGGATTGATAGCTTTGTTTCGCTGGCAGCTATCATGTATGAGAAATGAACATTGGTTGGGGTGAGTCTCCGGGAGTATGTGGCTTATAGCCATTCCCAATTAAAATAATATTCAGATGTACTCTTCTGGTTTTTGTGGGGTGACATTATGGATACTAGCTTATAACATAGCTACAGTGCCAGAACCAAGCATTGCATTTAAAGGGACTCTGTCACCACTTTCTAACCCCCCCTTTTCAAAGTATTGTTATCTGCATGGCGCCCCTGTGATTATAAATGTGTTGTTAGAAGTTAAATTCGCCGTCTCCTTTTGATAAAAAGAGCTTTTATCTAACCTGTCAATCTTCTTGATAAGGTGCCCAGGGCGTTTCTTTTCGTCTCAATCTGCCGCCCGCCGCCGCCACCGTTGGTGCCCAGCTCCTCCCCTCATGCTTTCAGCGCCGCCTGAATGTAATCAAATACGCCTCCGGCTCTCTCTCAGTGCCCCCTCCTCCTTTTCAAAGATCCCGCGCGTGCGCACAGGGCTGTGCCTGATGCGCCCGTGCGGACATTTACAATCAGCCTCATTGAGCGAAGTGCGCATGCGCGCACTTCGCTCAACCTCCTCATCAGACGAGCACTGCAGCCAGCCGGCTTACAACACAGTTACAGTGCCTGAACCAAGTACTGCATGTAATTACATTACCAGAACCAAGCTTACCACATGGACTGGACACATTACTAGAACCAAACATGCTACATAGTTATAGTGCCAGAACTAAGCTTACCACATAGATATGGTTCCAGACCCAAGTACACTGCCTAGATATGTTACCAGAACCAAGCTTGCTACATAGATAAAGTACCAGAACCAATTAATGCTGCAGCTTGACCTCAAGATGTCATTTATGAGCAACAATTCTCTTCATTCAGACGTCCGGATGCGTTTTGCGGATCCGATCCATCTATCAGTGGATCCGTAAAAATCATGCAGACGTCTGAATGGAGCTTTACAGGGGGGTAATCAATGACAGGGGGGTAATCAATGACAGGGGGGTGATCAGGGAGTCTATATGGGGTGATCAGGGGCTAATAAGGGGTTAATAAGTGACGGGGGGGGGTGTAGTGTAGTGTAGTGGTGCTTGGTGCTACTTTACTGAG
The DNA here is from genome assembly GCF_905171765.1 of Bufo bufo. Lineage (NCBI taxonomy): Eukaryota > Metazoa > Chordata > Amphibia > Anura > Bufonidae > Bufo > Bufo bufo. The sequence goes on from NC_053394.1 coordinate 218,363,194, forward strand.
CTGCCTGTGTCCTCTGGTGGTCGATCCAAACAAAGGGGACCACCAGAGGACCAGGTAGCAGGTATATTAGACGCTGTTATCAAAACAGCGTCTAATATACCTGTTAGGGGTTAAAAAAAACACATCTCCAGCCTGCCAGCGAACGATCGCCGCTGGCAGGCTGGAGATCAACTCTCTTACCTTCCGTTCCTGTGAGCGCGCGCGCCTGTGTGCGCGCGTTCACAGGAAATCTCGGCTCACCCGAGATGACGCCTATTGGCGTTAGTGTGACCTGGGAGCGCAGCAGAAATGACGCCTTTCGGCGTTAGCGTGGCGGCAAGCGGTTAAAAGAGCACCAATTGATTTGATGTGTTGTCAGCACTTGTTCAGGGCTGGGCATCGGCCTGTGTATAACCACCCTCAAAAGGGTTCTCCTGGACTCTAGCAATGATGGCTCATCCTTAGGATAAGCCATCATTGTTTAAGCAGTGGAGGTCTGACCTCTGGGACTCAAATCAGTTCAATGAAAGGGCCACACTTCTCATTGAAGTATAAGGAGCTGTAGTACCAGGCACAATACCTTGCATAGATGAGCCCCTGTGCCATTTATAAACAAAGGGAGGGGTGCAGAGTAGAGTATGGTCTATCATCAATCAAACATAGACAGCCTAGGCTTCTTTCACATTTACGTCATAGGTCTCCCGCAGTTTGTTGCAGTAGAGAACAGCCTGTCAGAGATCTCTGGATCCAGCATAGCTGGATGTTACTGCAATGCCTGTCAAGGCCCATTGACTATAATGGGATCCAGCGGAGATATGCTGGGATTTGATAAAACGTTGCGTGCAGTGATCTGGTATTTTTGACCAGTTTATACTTCATAGTTTTCCATAACTTTCGCTGATGTCAATGGAGAGTAGACAGTTTATTGGTATTCAGAAGACAACAAAAATTGCTCTCTGCTTCACCACTTTACCTGACTGCTATGTCGGCAAAAGTGGAATATGTGCTTCATATATATGAGACTCTTTTTGAACATCATATTTCTCGATGTATTTACACCATAAAACTAACATAAATACAATGATAAATCCCCCCTCTAAATCCTCCAAGTCCCTTCATATAATACTTCATATATAATATGGTTGAACTGGCTACCACTGAAATTAATGGAAGCTGTAAAAATCTCTGCACTGAGCTCCCCCAAGTGATGGCTGCTGGAAAATGCCATGAATATATATCAGGAAGAGAAAAAGAAGTTAGAGGCCCTCCCCCCACATAGTCTGCATACATGGTAGGTAGGCCGCTGCAAAGAACCCTTTGTACTGCTCTTCCATCATCAGATAAGTGTTATTTTTACAATCTTTGATTTGCAAAAACATAATGATCAGCCACATGTGGTAGGTAGGCCTCTGAAGTCATGTCTCAAAGCCGAACATTGACTTCTAGGATGGCTGCCTTACATCTGGTGGCATCAGAGGCAGAGCTTGTTAAGAGCTTGTTTGCATCCCTTTCATCTCATATCCTGTATTACCAGTGCTGTCTGAAGAGGCAATAGAGCAGATTTAGTACTATAGATGGCAAACATATATACAGGCTGTCTAGACACACACCATGCTGGATGATTAATTTGGTGCATGACTAGATGCTTTTGCCTAAAAAGAAAGTATTGGTTTGCTTAGATTGAGAAAAATAGGGGGTCATTTATCAAACTGGTGTAAAGTAGAACTGGCTTAGTTGCCTATAGCAACCATTCAGATTCTGCCTTTCATTTTCCAAAGGAGCTGTCAAAAATGAAAGGTGGAATCTGATTGCTTACCATTGGCAACTAAGCCAGTTCTACTTTACACCAGTTTGATAATTGACCCCAATAGTTTTACATCAGAATTGTGGAGCAAGTTTGATGCAAAATATTGCATATTATGACACAACCCACTACCTGGATGACAGGTAATCCACATCCCCTTTTTAGACAAGGCGAAGTTCTCTAAACATAGTTGAACCAATTGCACCACATCGCCCTTTCTGCCATTCACAACACATGCTTTAAACAAAGCGGCGAGCATGCACATGTGAGGAGACCGGCTGGTCGTTATCCCATGTGTATGGCCAGCTTAGAACTTTCATAGCATGTTTAGGTCATGAGAAAATTTAGTATGGATGGATATGATTCCCTATTAATCACTGTACATGCTTACACATAGAAGGTAATGTGAGAATATCAGTGGTGGCATCATAAAAATTCTTCATATACAGGCCTCAATTAGTAAAGATGTTTTCTATTGTCATGGTGGCATGGCTAGTATGTGAGGCCTATCCCTTTAAGATGAGCTTTATGGCTACTATTCTTAGCAAGCCATTTACCTTGCTGTCCACTGTGCCCTTTAACTATCAGCAATGTGAGAAGAGACTTAGAGCATAATTTTATGGTGTTTTCTGCTCAGATGAATCATGGAATTATTTCTGAGAGCTAGAACGTAGAGAATGGTTATTGAGATTAAAGAGGCCATAAAATACAATACATCCACAGCTCTTTAATAATTGATGATATTTTTCTGCCAGACCTGGTGAAAACAAATTATTTCCACAGTTTTTCTGTAATAAAACTATTTTCTTTAAAAAGCCATTATTTTGTTTTTCTGATTTGAGTTGGTGAGGTTCTTTACAGCTTGGCTATCTAGCTGTCAAATTGTCTCAACTGCTGTTCCATGGGCAGTGTAATCCTCCTCAGTTACTATTGACTTGTAGATTTACATAAAAACAGAAAATGTTTCCTAATTATCTGTTTGCACCTCTTACAACCAAAGTCATCGATGAGTAGCAAGAGATCCTTAGCCACGGGGCCTGCAAAGACTGGGAGGTCAATTCTGTGTATGTCCTTGTGGTGGCAAAGAGGTTAAACTATACATTTGTCCATTGTGTAATCAATGGAAACACTTATGATCACAGAATGCCCATCTGTCCCCTCAGCCTCTGATGTTCAGCCATCCATCCTTTCTTCTAAACTGGTGGACTTATTTCTTTTTCCACAGGGGATTATCTCAGCCATCTTAACCAAGTGTACAAGGGATGAAGGATTTATTCCCATCAATAAAAACCTCTGGTAAGTGCTTCTAAACCAAACTGGAACATTTGCTGTAACATAGTCTAATCATTTTCAGACCAAACTTAAGCATTAACAGCTCTTCATACGCTTTCATGGTAAGAAAGCTTTGTGGAGCCCCAGGGTAGCATTGCTATTAATACACTTGTTACGGCCATCTCAATTGGCCATATTAATTACCCACTACTACTTCTCACCTTTTTTATTGCAAATCATACGACGACCATGCAGGGTATGTTAAGTGAGGAAACAGACATTTATATTACAAACATTGAGGTGAAATATGAAGGGAAAGGGAACCATCTCGCTAGCACCATCTTCTTCTCCCTATGAGTCAAAGCCTAACTTTGGAAACAAGCCTTGGAACATGACAAAGGAAAGCAACCAAGCCAAATATCCATCCATAGACACAGGGGCATAGCTAAAGGCTCATGGGCCCTGGTGCAAGAGTTCAGCTTACCCCCCCCCCCCCCTCCTCCTTCACTCAGCGCTGGTGCACATAGCTTTTCTGCTGCCCAAGGCAAATATTGAAATGCCCCCCCCCCTTCCCTCTAGTCCTACTTTTAAAGGGGTTGCCCTTTTTTTACTACTGATGACCTATCCTCAAGATAGGTCATCAATATCAGATCAGCCAGGGTCCTCCGGCACCCCCGATGATCAGCTATTTGAAGAGAGGGCAGCGCTCATATGAGAGCTGCTATCTCTGTTCTGTTCACCTGCTCGCCGTAGCATTTGCAGTGATGAGCAGCTAGACAGAGCAGAGAAGGCAGCGCTCATACAAAAAAAAATGCGGACAACCCCTTTAAAGACATACTTGGAAACCATTACATACAGCACTACAGAACATACAGGGTCATACAGTGCCACATATGTACCTCTTACATCCAGTGACTTCTCTTCTCTGATGTAGATATTCTCTTTCCTCTTCTTCTCCTGTTAGACCAGACCACCATGGTGACTTATTTTAGCCGCGCTTTGTCTCTGCAGAGTTTAACAAACAGACATCTTACTTTCCTACTTTTCCATCCTTCTCCTCACCTTCTCAAAACCCCATCCTGCCACCCCCAATACTGTGCCCCCCAATACTTTCCTGCAGAAACAGTCCCCCTGAAAATACTGGTACCACAAAAAAATCCTCCCTTCCTTTCAGATCAGAGCCCTATATAAAACCGTAAATGAGATCCCCCCATCTCAGACCAAACCCCCTGTAGACCTCTATGTCAGACCCCATATAAGACCTCATTTTTAGACCTCAGATCAGACCTCCATTAGACCTCCATGTAAGACCCCGACCCAATATCAGACCTCAAATAAGACCCCCATTAGACCTCCAGACCCCCATATCTGACCCCCATTAGACCAGCAGACCCTCAATCAGAGCTCCAGACCCTCAATCAGACCCCCATTAGACCATCAGACCCCTATTAGACCTCTAGAACCTCAATCAGACCCCCATTAGACCTCCAGGCCCTGAGTCAGACCTCTCCAAACCCCCACAGACAGATCTCTCCAGACCCCCCAGTCAGACCTCCAGACCACCCATTAGACCACTTCAGACCCCCAGTCAGATCTCTCCAGACCCCCAGTCAGACCTCTCCAGATCCCCATCAGACCTCCATATCAGACCTCAGATCAGACTGTAAAATAATAAAGTAACTTACCTCTCCTGCCGCCACTTTTGTTGTCCTGGGTTTCTTCTCTTCTCAGGGCCCGTGCTGCAGTCACCTGACCTCCTGCAGCATATGCTCTGTACATCCTGACGTTGCAGGCAGCCATGACACAGCAGCACCGGCCCTGAGAAGAGCAAGTAGGAGGTAGGGGTAAGTACTGTACAGCGCTCACAGTGATTCTCTCCCCCTCCTCCTGCAGACTAGTAAGCGCTTCCATTATGGAAGTGCTCGCTAGTATTCTTATAAAGGGAAAAGTACAGTACCACTGGTAAGGGGGGCCACTGCGATCCCTATCGTTACGCCAGTGCATAGACAGCTGTTTTGGGGTGAGGGGGTGGTGTGTATGAAGTAGGTTAGAAGAGGTATCTCCCAGGAAAAGAGAACCATCTTGCTAGTCCCACCTTCTGGAAGTGGCTCTCTATGAGTCAGAGTATGACCTTTTAACAAGCCTCAGGACATGAAAGGAGAAATAGCCAAGCCAAGTATCCATCCATAGGCCTCATGCACACGACCGTTGTTGTGTTCCGTGTCCGTTGTTCCGTTTTCCGTGATTTTCTGCGGACCCATTGACTTTCAATGGGTCCGTTGAAAACTCGGATAATGCACCTTTTGTCATCCGCGTCCGTGAATCGTGTTTCCAGTCCGTCAAAAAAATAGGACCTGTCCTATTTTTTTCACGGACAACGGTTCACGGACCCATTCAAGTCAATGGGTCCGTGAAAAAACACGGAGGCACACAAGATTGTCATCCGTGTCCACGTGTCCGCGTCCATTTTTTTCCTATCATTTGCAAGGCAAACTTGACTTAGATTTTTTTTTCACTTTTCATGTCTGGTGATCCTCCAAAAATCAAGGAAGACACACGGAAACAAAAACAGAAACGGATCACGGAACAACGGAATAGCTTTTTGCGGACCGTAAAAAAATACTGTCGTGTGCATGAGGCCTTAGGTGTTTCAGGGTTTCTTCCCCTCATGAGTATGGAGTAGTCTGGCTAGCTGAGTGAGGTGTCTTGAATACAGCTTACAGGCAGGGTGCTGGCTCCCCTAAAAAGACCCAGAAACAGCTGTCTATGGATGGTTATTTGGCTTGGCTATTTTTCCTTGTCATGTTCCAATGCTTGTTAAAAAGTCAGACTTTGACTCATAGGGAGCCACTTGGTTTTCTTTCCCTGGCAGATACCTTTTTGCATATTTTAGAGCATTACCACTAAGTCTCCATACCATAGAGCACAGCTAAAACACACATGCTATCTGTAGTAAATAGACATTATGCCTCCAGCAAATGATGTTTATCCATTGTATAATGAAAAATTATCAAATTTCTGTATCAATTCTTCTTTGAAATCTCTGCTTGCTGTCACTCAAAAAGAAAATGTCAGTGTTTACATTAAGGGAGTAAAATCTGTTGTGGTAATGTGAGGATCACACAAATGCACAGCACAACGATACCCTATACCAGTGACGGCGAACCTATGGCACTCAGTGCCCTCTCTGTGGGCACCCGAACCCTGGAAGAAGTCCAAGGTGTAACACTATGCCTTAGACTTTTTCTGCCATTCATCAGCGCAGGGCATGTTATCTATGGCACAGACAGCTCACTGAATGTAGGCAGGCTATTATAGATAAATGATAAAGTACATAAAAGATATGTTATATTAGTATTCAGGGTAAATGGCCATGTTGGCACTTCGCGATAAATAAGTGAGTTTTGGGTTGCAGTTTTGGCACTCGGTCTCTAAAAGGTTCACCATCACTGCCCTATACTGTACGGTAACTGTATCAAGCTGTGCACTTGTGTGTCCATCACGTTACAGTATTTTTATCCTCTGGATTTACACAGTGAACCTTGATATTCATTGACTGCAGGTGTGTATGTGTGGCCATTACTTTCCGCACCAAGTGCAAAATAGAGCTCCTAAATGTTTTAACTCTACTAGACATATTCAGTTGAACCTTTTGCCAGCTGGCAGAAAGGAATATAACCTGCAGTAAATGTGTTGTTCATAACAACGGCGTAATGATAGGGTTACAGAGGTTGCAGTCCTAGAAGTACCAGTACCATGAAAGATAAGTGATATTTGGGGTCTGTTGAAAAATTGAAGGCCCAGGAGCTTCAAGTCACACCTGATCCACATGAAACAGGTCAAAGATGTTATCACTTCAAACATTACATCTGCTAATATAGGGTACTTTCAAACTAGCATTTCTATTTTCCGGTATTGAGATCCATCATACGGTCCCAATACCCGAAAAAAATGCTTCCGTTTTGTCCCTATGCATTGTCAATGGGGACAAAACATAACTGAACAGAACAGAATGCTGCAAAATGCATTCCGTTCTCATACCGGAGAGCAAACCGCAGCAAGCTTTTATTTCCATCATGGGATGTGGAGCAAGACGGATCTGTCATGACCCCCAATGAAAGTCAATGGGGACAGAACCGTTTTCTCTGACACAATCTGACACAATAGAAAACTGATCCGTCCCCCATTGACTTTCAGTGGAGTTCATGACGGATCCGTCTTGGCAATGTTAAAGATAATACAGCTGGATCTGTTCATAACGGATGCAGACGGTTGTATTATCAGTAACAGAAGCGTTTTTGCTGGACCCTGCCGGATCCAGCGAGAACTCTAGTATGAAAGTAGCCATAGTCAATTTGCTCAAATATTCTATAAATTTTGTGAAATGTGATCTGATTGGATGTATAGACTTATTGAATCTCAAATTTACATAATAAATAAAATAAATAAATAAATATTCCATGTCCAAAATGCATACAAAATGCAGACGGTACATTCCTCAACTCCTCATACTCTCCATTCTTACACCCAAGAAGGCTCTTGACAGCTTTACAGAGGAGCTGAAAATCAATACACAGTTACTTATAAGCATTCAGTATGCAGATGGTGTAGGCAGCCCTTCAACGGACAGATAAATGGCTTTTAGGAAGTATTAAAATAAAGTAGCACAGATGAGTACTATCAAGGAAGAAGTATGTGCTGGAAAGGTTCCCTTATGTGATTTATTTAATTTATATAATGTATTCACTATGTGCAGCAATGAGACGTGCAAGAACATCGCCGCTGTGTATGTCGGGAACTCATTGCCTGCAGAGCAGTTGTGTAATACACAAAAATCTAGAATACATTATTTTCTGCATCGAGGTACTGATTATTAATACTGAATTACTAATCAATGCTACCATGTGTCTCTTATTAGGTCTTGTATCTTGCTACATGATATATAGTTAGTTTGATGTATATACAGTCAGGTCCATAAATATTGGGACTTAAACACAATTCTAACATTTTTGGCTCTATACACCACCACAATAGATTTGAAATGAAACGAACAAGATGTGCTTTAACTGCAGACTGTCAGCTTTAATTTGAGGTCATTTACATCCAAATCAGGTGAACGGTGTAGGAATTACAACAGTTTGCATATGTGCCTCCCACTTGTTAAGGGACCAAAAGTAATGGGACAATTGGCTTCTAAGCTGTTCCATGGCCAGGTGTGTGTTATTCCCTCATTATCCCAATTACAATGAGCAGATAAAAGGTCCAGAGTTAATTTCAAGTGTGCTATTTGCATTTGGAATCTGTTGCTGTCAACTCTCAAGATGAGATCCAAAGAGCTGTCACTATCAAGTGAAGAAAGCCATCATTAGGCAAAAAAAAACAAAAAACATCAGATAGCAAAAACATTTGGCGTGGCCAAAACAACTGTTTGGAACATTCTTAAAAAGAAGGAATGCACCGGTGAGCTTAGCAACACCAAAAGACCCGGAATACCACAGAAAACAACTGTGGTGGATGACCGTAGAATTATTTCCCTGGTGAAGAAAACACCCTTCACAACAGTTGGTCAGATCAAGAACACTCTCCAGGAGGTAGGTGTATGTGTGTCAAAGTCAACAATCAAGAGAAGACTTCACCAGAGTGAATACAGAGGGTTCACCACAAGATTTAAACCATTGGTGAGCCTCAAAAACAGGAAGGCCAGAAAAGAGTTTGCCAAACAACATCTAAAAAGCCTTCACAGTTCTGGAACAGCATCCTATGGACAGATGAGACCAAGATCAACTTGTACCAGAGTGATGGGAAGAGAAGAGTATGGAGAAGGAAAGGAACTGCTCATGATCCTAAGCATACCACCTCATCAGTGAAGCATGGTGGTGGTAGTGTCATGACGTGGGCATGTATGGCTGCCAATGGAACTGGTTCTCTTGTATTTATTGAAGATGTGACTGCTGACAAAAGCAGCAGGATGAATTCTGAAGTGTTTCGGGCAATATTATCGGCTCATATTCAGCCAAATGCTTCAGAACTCATTGGATGGTGCTTCACAGTTCAGATGGACAATGACCCAATGCATACTGCAAAAGCAACCAAAGAGTTTTTTATGGGAAAGAAGTGGAATGTTATTCAATGGCCAAGTCAATCACCTGACCTGAATCCGATTGAGCATACATTTCACTTGCTGAAGACAAAACTGAAGGGAAAATGCCCCAAGAACAAGCAGGAACTGAAGACAGTGGCAGTAGAAGCCTGGCATAGCATCACCAGGGATCAAACCCAGAGTCTGGTGATGTCTATGCGTTCCAGACTTCAGGCTGTAATTGACTGCAAAGGATTTGCAACCAAGTATTAAAAAGTGAAAGTTTGATTTATGATTATTATTCTCTCCCATAACTTTTGGTCCCTTAACAAGTTCACTGTATTTGGATGTAAATACCCTCAAATTAAAGCTGACAGTCTACAGTTAAAGCACGTCTTGTTTGTTTCAATTCAAATCCATTGTGGTGATGTATAGAGCCAAAAATGTTAGAATTGTGTCGATGTCCCAATATTTATGGACCTGACTGTAGTAAGTGATTCAGAAACTGAATGATCATCCCATGCTCATACACTTTCTCTTCCATGTCCATTTTCCCTTTTTTATCCAAAATCAGACTGGCTGGTTATAGGCATGGGCGTAGCTATAGGGGGTGCAGAGGTAGCAGCCGCTACCGGGCCTAGGACCTTGAGGGGGCCCCAAAGACCCTTGTGCCACATAAGAAGACACTAGTATTATAGAAAGTTCATGCTAGGAGGGGTCTGTCATAGATTAAGCAGTGGGACCTAGAATCTTCAAGTTACACCTCTGGCTCCAGGGAAGGGCCTAGGTCAAGAATTTGGATGGCCTCAGACAGCACGAAGGCTATGTGCTCCTCTACCCCTGACCACAAAGCACTTAGGTAAGGGGGGGGCCAAGCTGCACTCTTGCACCAGGGCCCATGAGCCTTTAGCTACTCCCCTGTTATAGAGTAGATGCTGCCAGAGGCTATCCAGGTACATAGGCATTAAAGTTCATGAATCCAGAACCAACAACCATGATGCACTGTGGGTTATCAATGTACAGTCAAGGAGAGCTTATCACTTGTATTTGGTTTTTTCTATGTCCTGCACTCAGATGTGTGAGTGCTGTAGTTACGAGTCTATGCGCCCCCGTAGCTCTGGCATTTGCCTGGACGGTCAGTCTACCACTTGGTATCACAGCAGCACAAAGAGTACATCAATAGGTAATAGTTTTAGAGTAAGGCCTCTTGCACACAATCGTATGCACTCCGAGAAATACGGTCCGTGAGCGGGCCATATGTCCCGGAGCGGCATTGATCATATGAACTTATGAGTGTGGGACAATAGTCCTGAGGGCGGCCCGACTTGCACAGCATCATTGTAATCTATGATGCTGTGTGCTCCTGTGCGCACAATGAATGCCACTCCGGGACATATGGCCCGCTCACAGACCGTATGTCTCGGAGGGCATACGGTCGTGTGCAAGAGGCCTAAGGCTACTTTGTGTCCATGCAGCAATAAGATTCAAATACGCTGCCAGTCGCACCCTGGTGAATGTGGTCACACAGAAATGTTCACCTCAATGTCAGATCATAGGCGGAGATGAGGGCTGCATTTACATCCAGCACTCACTTCCGCTGTATGGGGACATAGCATAATCATTGTTACAGCGCAACACATAGAAGTTAATTCACCACGATCTCCTGCACAGGAACAATGATTTTCTATGCCCCAGAATCACCCAATGTGCTCATTCATCAGGTGATTGCCAGCGCCCAGCACCTTTTACATTTGCAGATTATTGGGAACTAGTGTTTTTTTTTTTTTTTTTACAACCGTTCATCCCTGATAATATGGTTAAAGAACCCTATGTTAAAATGATGTATAGATTACTAATGGCTTGGAAAGGAGAGTCCTTAGAACAGCTGTCCTGGTCTATTTCTGTTGCTCCTAATTCTAGTGGGAGCAATCCACTTAATAAAAGTATATCAAAGAGCTGCTTTTTTAAACAAATTTCTAACATTATCTGGTTATTTCTTGCACTAAGGGAAAGCCAAAATTATTGGGCAATGTCTTGTGGGCAACAATTTAAAATTGCTAGACTTCATCTGGATCCAACATGCATTAAAGGGGCTATACCATGAATAATGAAAATAATCAAAATCAGACATCATATGGTACATGACAGTCTCTTTGTAACAAAGCTAGAACCAGCCCTGTACCTCACATGGATCTAGAGATCTCCCCATTAATTGCTCTGCTAGATTTATATCAAGCTGAAAGCTCAAGGGGCGTGTCTTTTCTGCTGCAGCTAAGGGGGTGTGTCCATGCTCTCCCTATCACAGCTCAGGAGGCAGTTGAAGGATGAGACTGAGCATGTGCGGCCATCTCAGTGAGCAGGTCAAAGAAATAAGAAAATGATCAAAGAGCAGGTGGCGCTACACAGATACATTTTATTGAATAACTCAGCGGCTATGCTAAATTTCTTACTACAAGCAATTACAAAAGTATTCAGATCCAGGTGCTGGTTTGAAAACTGTAGAATATTTTTCATGGGACAACCCCTTTAAGCCCAAAGTGATTCATAATTTTAGGCCTGGTTACTCTCTCTCTATACTTTCTCTGGCAGGAAGCATAATGTTAATATGTACTTAACTGTTGGGACATGTTAACACATCAGATTTTTCATTGGAAAAATATGCCATGGAATCCGTGCCAATCCAAAGCTGGCCCCAGATTTCTGATGTGAATTTGCAGTTTATGCTGGAAGCAGATTAGTCCCATTTATTCCACATGTGGCTTCCCACCCTTATTTCCATGTGAAATTTGCACGAATTTCACGTCAGGAAGTGCAAAGTCACTTGCAAACAATTCTGTACCATATGAACGACAAAGTGGAATATAAATAAATTTCAGTGTGGAATATAGATTGGAATCAGTGTGAGATTTCCACATAGCAACCAATCAGATTTCACCTTTCATTCTTCAGAGCTCTTTTGGAAAATGAAAGATAGAATCTGATTGATTGCTGTGCACAATTTCCTTTACACTACTTTTGATAAATCTCCCCCTATATCATTTGAGTAGATTCACACGTAACCTAGTTGAGCCTATTGATATGTCCTGTCTTTGCAATCAGAACAGTCACAATGCAATTAAAAGGGGCAATGCAATTTTATTATTAAAATTAATGAATAGCTAAATGTAAAGTGTATAATACACAAGTAGATCATGCAGGCTATTGTCAGGAGGGAAGCATTCCTTCCAGGCAATCGGCTGCTCGTTAGTGGAGGAGATTGCATGCTTCAATCTCCTCCAGAATATCAGGAGGAGCGATCACTAATGCCATCACTCACCCCTGTACTGAATCTCTGTTTGACGGAAGCAGATCAAGATTACACAGCACGATTTGCTGCCAGCAAACGATCATTTTTAAACCCGCTAAAAGATTCCAATTACCCCAAATGCTTGTTCATTGGGCAATCGGCATCAGTATTACACTACCAGATCATTGCTAACTATCTGCACGTGTAATGTAAGCTTAAAGGGAACCTGTCAGGATGAACATGGTGTATGAGCTGCATGTTATAGAGCAGGAGGAGCTGAGCAGACTGATATATAGTTTTGTGGGAAAAGATTCAGTATAACTTGTAATTTATTAACTTAAATTCCCCTTCATTCTGGGCTTTGAAGTCAAGGAGGCGGTCCTATCATGATGACAGCTATTTGTGTATTCACAGTCATAGAGGGAAGGCTGCCAATAAATGATAGGACCGCCTCTTTGGCTTCAAAGCCCAGAATGAGCAGGAATATAAATGAATAAATTACAAGTTTTACTGAATCTTTTCCTATAAACTACATATCAGTCTGCTCAGCTCATCCTGCTCTATAACATGCTGCCTGCAGCTCAAACGCCATGTTCAACATGATGGGTTCCCTTTAGGGGTGTAAAAAGCACTGAGACTAACATGGTATCTAAAATAAGTGTTGCATTGAAGTCAATGCTTGTTAACATCTCTGCAGAAACTTGACCTCCTGTCCTCTTGATAATTATATGCATCAGCAAAGGACAAACATGAAGCCAGATAGATTAGTGGCTGTTTTCCAAGGGGTAGAAGATAAATGGTTTGATATGACATTGTGAATTAAAAACTGCTACAGAGAAGACAGAACATGTCATAAACTGCTGCATTTCTTCAGTTACTTCATTACTGCACCTTGTCATTTTAGCTTGGTTTCAATGTTGATAACAATAAGTTGGTGCTTAGGACAAATCATACTTTGGATATATGACTTTATTCTTCTCCAAATTTCCAGGTCTCTGTCCTTCATCACAACACTCAGCTGCTTCTCCTTCCTTCTACTGGGACTGATGTTTTACGTGATTGATGTGCGACAGTGGTGGGGAGGACAACCATTCATCTACCCAGGTATAATATGTCATCATGTGTATCCCTCAAAGAAAATTACTCTTCTGTGACTAAGCAAAATAAAGGCCCAGGCCACAATAACCAAGTCTATTCACTGTATACAGAGACAGGAAGACAGAGGAGGGTTTTTGGCCTGTGAAGTTCTGCCTTTTCAGTGCACAGCGACACTGACACATTAACAAAAGAGACCTATGGTTTCAGGAGTCCATTCTTCCCACCACATGGTGACATAGGGCGGTGACACTGTGACATGAGAGGAAGCTTCCCACAGCAGGGTTACATAATAAATAGAGGTTGTATCTACTGTTCATGTAGTTTATCTTAGAGCACCATGATATCAGGGCAGATCTGGCTCACCCGCACATTTGGCCTATATTTTATTGCTTGTCACCCCTTGTGTATTGGCATAGATCAGAGGTTATAGCTTTATTTACACAGAACTTGAGAGATACTATTAATACCAATTTGACATTTATAGGAATCGAGGAATTGGGGAATTCTAGCAAAATCTAATTGAAACCTTAGTTTGTAGACTAAAAATGCAACATAATAAGATTATCTTAACAATGGAGGCAATTCTTTTAATTAATACTATTTAAATATCATATGTTCTGTCAGTGTGTAGTTCAAAAAGTTAATCTTTGTAACATTTTGTAGCACCCATCACTGTGGAACAATCTCTGTATTGTGAAGTGCAATCCCTATACATTACCTACAAAGAAGTGATTATTGTGGGAACAGACTTCAGACGCACTTAGTCTTAGTTCATGCTTGTATTGTATTAGTCAAGTCATTAGTCATATCAAGTGAATCCAAGCCCTCACTCCACTCAAGCCTTCACTGCTGATTTACAACCAAAGTAGGTGTCCAATCTCACTGGTGGCCTTGCTTTCATGAGAATTTGGCTGGACTATATTAATTATGTCTTTGCCGTATAAATCCGAAGATTTACTAGAAATGAGGCACCTTACTAAAGCTGCCCATACACCTTCATTTTACATCTGTTTCTCCCAACCATTCCCCCCAACACACACATACACAGATGATTGGTTCATCAACAGTGCATGTTTTTCAGTAGAGAGAGTGGAATAAGCTGCTGCCAGACACTTCTGGAGATGTCTTATCTCCCATGAGACCAAAAGATCAGGCATATTCTTTCTGAATGTTATCTGTTCAGGAATCACCAGACCCCCATATATAAAAGCAAGTCAGCTGGTCTGTCCAAAATTGGTGAGTTTGGCAGAAATTGTCAAATTGACAAAATGTACAGGAAGTGATAGGCAATCATATAGTGTGTTGTCTACATTATAACCGGATTGTATTTTATTTTCCTTTATCTTTTATACTATATTCAGGAATGAATTCAATCTTCGTGTATGTTGGACACTCCCTTCTGGCTTCATATTTCCCATTTAATTGGGAGGTGAAAAACTGGACATCTCATTATGAGTTCCTTGCTCAAGATCTTCTGGGAACCTTCATCTGGGTCTTGGTATCCTACTTGCTTTACAGGAAGAAATTCTTCTTAAAGATTTAAAGACTGGCCTTTTTTTGCACATCCTTTCCTTATTTGGAACACTGTCCATATATTTATGGCTAAATCTTCATTTAAAATAATAACAAATAATAATCTATATCTTGGTGTTATATGACATAACAAATTATGCAAAAAATAAAAAATATTTCAGCCATGAGTGTGCTGAGATTCATTTGCCTCTGGGTTGGCATTAATGACTTTGCACTAGAGTAATGTTACTCACTGTGAAACAGTTGACTGGCTGGCAGGGCGTCAGAACAATAATTTGTTCTCCTGCCCACTTCAGTGCTGCTGCCAGACATAGGGGTACTGTCGACTGACATATAGGTCTGCCCTTTTAGCTACGTGGCAAGTGGCCATATCTTAATTTGCAATGTGCCATAACAATTAACTAACTGTCACCTAACTGGTAGTAGTAGTAGTAGTAGTTGGTGGAGGGGCTTTTATTAGCAGTATTCCTACTCCTTACATGATTTTCAGTCACTACATTTTCTTCATTTTATCTCAAATTTGAGCACAAGACACATAACGTAACACATTTTAAGATGTTCTTTGCCAAAGTGAAAGACAAAAACAGGCTCATCAAGAGACTGGATCTATATCAGCCCTCCAGGCAGATTCATAGAAGGTGGTTCCCTCATCATAGAGCTTGCCAATTAGTACAAAAAACACTGGGTGATTTATGAATGTTTAGTACGTGCAGGTTCTATGCACTTCCCTCCCTCCTTATGACAAGCCTGGTACTGGGTGGTATTCATTTCTACTTGCAGTCACTGTATGTTTTAATTAAGGATGGCAAATAAATCTTAATAGACGACTTGATGAGCAGACACTGGTCAGGGTATTAAATCTGAGGGTGCTTAGAGAAACAAGATTTTACTGATAGCATGCTTATTACACAAACACTCAGGAGCAATCAGGTGGTGCTCTCCTCTGTATCAGCCAGATCAACCTTCCCTGCATGGTGGCATAGCATGAAGACAAAGCCTTCTAGGCAGCAATCAAAGCCTTCCAATCACCCACATAAAATAGTTTTATCAATAGAATCCTCCATTTTTTACAAAGAGTCACTGAGCGCAAGACTGTAGACAAACTTAATAATCTTTCTATTGAGCTCATTTACAGTCTCGCACTCAGCAGGGAAGAGAAGCTGCACTCGGCTGAGGACTTCTGACCCCTCATTCTAGCGATCGGTGGAGCTAGGACCCCCGCCGATCAACATATCGAAATTTGAAAAAAAGTTACTCTTTAAAGGTATGCAAACTAATTGTTGCAATCCACGTAAAATAACAAAAAAAAACTATAAGGCTGACTGTACATGCTGTGGCTGCTGCGTGTAGCTGCAACCCCGCCCCATTGCAACAACCATTATTATTTCGAAGGTAATACCCATAGACATAATATTAAAATCATTGGCAGGTGACATGAATAACATTGCTTATGTTGTCAAGAGGTGAGATATATTTAGCGAGCAAGTGAACAATCAATTATTCTATCTGATATGTTGGAAGCAGGAAAAATGGGCAGGTGTAAGGATCTGAACGAATAAGCTAAGGGCCACATTGTGTTGGTTAGATAACTAAGTTCAAAATGGTAGTCTGATCTATGGAGGTCCCTCACAACTTACAGGACTTAAAGGATCTGCTGCTAATATCTTGGTTCCAGATATCAAAGGGACTTCTGGTGTCTTGGTAAGTCTAGGCCTTGAAAGGTCATAGTTGTTTTGGTGGCCTTGTGGCTACCTACACAATATTAGGCAGGTGGCTTTAATGTTATGTACTTAACATGACAAGAAATAGGGTAGCTGAAAGGGCATATGACTGCCGGGTAGTATGAAACCAAGCAAGAACCATGCAAAGGTCAGCACAGAAGCTATAGACACAAAACCGTAGGATAATTTGAAATGCCTTCTATTTTTATTTTAGATCTACTGGTGCAATAAAAAAATGTTTGCAAACACATATATGTCTTTTACTTTGTTTAGTAATAAAAATATATACATCTGTATATAAGTCTGGCTTTCAAATGAGGACATGCTCTCTTTACAAACCAAATATTTAGGGACTGCAGATATGAGGGAAATGTATGAGTAGGTTCCAAGTATTCTTATATATTGAAACTTATTTGTGACACGACAGTGTAGTGAGCTGTCCAGTCCTGAATCTCACTGATCAGCACTGCTATTCATCATAAGCTGGCATCAGTCCATCACACTACTGAGAAATTTCATATCATGTATAGAGATGTCCCGAACTATTCGCCGGCGAACAGTTCCCGGCGAACATAGCTTGTTCGCGTTCGCCACGGCGGGCGAACATATGCGATGTTCGGTCCGCCCCCTATACGTCATCATTGAGCAAACTTTGACCCTGTACCTCACAGTCAGCAGACACATTCCAGCCAATCAGCAGCAGACCCTCCCTCCCAGACCCTCCCACCTCCTAGCAAAAAGCAAGGACAGCATCCATCTTAGATTCATTCTGAAGCTGCAGTCTTAGTGAGAGAAGGGACAGTGCAGCTGCTGCTGATTTAATAGGGAAATCGATAGTTAGGCCAGTGTATTTAGTGTTCACTCTAGTCCTGAAAGACTCATCTGATCCTGACAGCACCCCAAAAAGCCCTTTTTAGTGCTAGTACATCAGTCTGCTTTTTTTTTTTTTCCCCTCTGTAATCTAATTGCAGTTGCCTGCCAGCGTGTGTGTCAGGCACACAGCGTATACTGTGCCCACTTGCCCAGTGCCACCACTCATATCTGGTGTCACAGTAGCTTGCATTTAAAAAAATATATATATATATATATATTTTTGACTGTAATATAATTGCATTTAGTTGCCTGCAAGTGTGTGTGTCAGACCTACAGTGTGTAATGTGGCAACTACTGCCAGTGCCACCAGTGCCACTCATATCTGGTGTCACAGTAGCTTGCATTTAAAAAAAAACAAAAAAACATTTTTGACTGTAATATAATTGCAGTTAGTTGCCTGCAAGCATGTGTGTCAGGACTGTGCCAACTACTGCCAATGCACAGTGCCACCAGTGCCACTCATATCTGGTGTCACAGTAGATTATATAAAAAAAAAAAACTTTTTTGACTGTAATATAATTGCAGTTAGTTGCCTGCAAGCGTGTGTGTTAGGCCTACAGTGTGTACTGTGCCAACTACTGCCAGTGCACAGTGCCACCAGTGCCACTCATATCTGGTGTCACAGTAGATTACATAAAATAAAATAAAAAACTTTTTTGACTGTAATATAATTGCAGTTAGTTGCCTGCAAGCGTGTGTGTTAGGCCTACAGTGTGTACTGTGCCAACTACTGCCAGTGCACAGTGCCACCAGTGCCACTCATATCTGGTGTCATAGTAGATTACACTTAAAAAAAAACTACACTTTTTTTACTGTAATATAATTGCAGTTAGTTACCTGCAAGCATGTGTGTTAGGCCTACAGTGTGTACTGTGCCAACTACTGCCAGTGCACAGTGCCACTCATATCTGGTGTCAGAGTAGATTACATTTAAAAAAATAAATAAACTTTTTTGACTGTAATATAATTGCAGTTAATTGCCTGCAAGCGTGTGTGTTAGGCCCACAGTGTGTACTGTGCCAACTACTGCCAGTGCACAGTGCCACCAATGCCACTCATATCTAGTGTCACAGTAGATTACATAAAAAAAAAAAACTTTTTTGACTGTAATATAATTGCAGTTAGTTGCCTGCAAGCGTGTGTGTTAGGCCTACAGTGTGTACTGTGCCAACTACTGCCAGTGCACAGTGCCACCAGTGCCACTCATATCTGGTGTCACAGTAGATTACATAAAAAAAAAAAAAACTTTTTTGACTGTAATATAATTGCAGTTAGTTGCCTGCAAGCATGTGTGTTAGGCCTACAGTGTGTACTGTGCCAACTACTGCCAGTGCACAGTGCCACCACTCATATCTGGTGTCACAGTAGCTTGCACGCATAGTACAACTAATCTAAAAAATAATGACAGGCAGAGGCAGGCCACCCCGCAGGGGCCGTCGTGGTCGTGGTGCTGTGATTCCCTTTGGCCCTAGAATAATGTCCAGTGTTCAGAGGCCACGTACCCTGAACTCGAAAAGTTCTGAGGACATAGTTGACTGGCTAACACAGAACACCCAATCTTCTACAGCTTCCGCTCTGAACCTTGACACACCATCCTCCTCCAGCTCAGCTTCGGGCACCTCTCAAGTTACCACTCGCCCGCCTGCCGCCACCACCAACACTAGCACCACAGCTGCTTCACTTGATCTGTCAGAGGAGTTATTTACACATCAGTTGGAAGAAATGAGTGATGCGCAACCATTATTGCCAGAGGATGTAGATAACAGGGATATGTCTCAGTCAGGCAGCATGGAGGTACGGTGTGATGATGATGATGTTGTACCCACTGCTGCTTCCTTTGCTGAGTTGTCAGATACAAGTGAAGCGGTTGATGATGTGTCCGTGGATGTCACGTGGGTGCCCGATCGAAGAGAAGAAGAACAGGGGCAAAGTTCAGATGGGGAGACAGAGAGGAGGAAGAGACGAGTTGGAAGCAGGGGGAGGTCGTCGCAAGGAGCTAGTGGCACAGTCAGACAGCATGTATCGGCACCCGGGGTCAGCCAGACAGCACGCCAATCAATGCATGCTGTTGCCACCACCAGAATGCCGTCATTGCAAAGCTCAGCAGTGTGGCATTTTTTTTGTGTGTCTGCCTCTGATAACAGCGATGCCATTTGCAACCTGTGCCAAAAGAAACTGAGTCGTGGGAAGTCCAACACCCACCTAGGTACAACTGCTTTCCGAAGGCACATGATCTCAAATCACAAACGCCTATGGGATCAACACATGAGTATGAGCAGCACACAAACTCAAAGCCGCCATCCTCCTCCTGTTCCAGCATCTTCAGCCACGTCAACCACTGCTGTCCTCCTTGCCCCCTCTCAACCATCCGCCACTCAGCCTCTCGCCTTCAGCAGTTCCTGCTCATCTGCCCACATTCAGGTGTCTGTCAAGGAAATGTTTGAGCGTAAGAAGCCGATGTCACAGAGTCACCCCCTTGCCCGGCGTCTGACAGCTGGCTTGTCGGAACTCTTAGCCCGCCAGCTTTTACCATACAAGCTGGTGAAGTCTTAGGCCTTAAAAAAATTTGTAGCTATTGGGACACCGCAGTGGAAGGTACCCGGCCGAAATTTCATTTCACAAAAGGCAATCCCCAACCTGTACTCTATTGTGGAAAAGGAAGTCATGGCATGTCTAGCACACAGTGTTGGGGCAAGGGTCCATCTGACCACTGATGCCTGGTCTGCAAAGCACGGTCAGGGCAGGTATATCACGTACACATTGGGTAAACCTGCTGACGGCTGCCAAGCATGGAATGCGTGGCTCTGCAGAGGAGATGGTGACACCGCCACGACTTGCAGGCAGGCCTGCTGCCACCTCCTCTACTCCTCCTACTCCATCCTCTTCGCTAACCTCCTCGGCGGAGTCCTCTTCTGCTGCTGAGTCTTGCTCCACATCAACTGCACCCCCCCAGCTCCCCAGGGGCTATTCCACATCCCGGATACGACAGTGTCACGCCGTCTTGG